>NC_066841.1:3039373-3350827 GCF_001640805.2 Lates calcarifer | reverse complement strand
CATTTAATTCATATATTTAGGCTGAGATGTGTGTGTTGTGAGACTTGTGTGTGTTTCTTCACAGCCCGTCTCCATTTTGTTTCAAGTCTACAGATTTGAATTTTGATCAAATATTAATATCTTCTACTTTATAATCTACTTTAAAAACAGCATAAAAACAATAATGACATTTGTGTATAATTTATTCTACATTCAAACATCTTCTGAACAACTGTCTTCACAGAACGTTGCCTTGGTTTTGAATATTTCCCCTGTTCTGATCGTTAGAGTGTTTAGTATGCACTATGTATGTGTCATTTATATGCATGGGCTGATTACTTCACCCCATCTTTAAGTACACTGGGTATGGAGCCATGCAAAGAGATTAAAACACACTGGGTGCACTGCAGGAGAGGAAATGCAGGGCATATGGCAATCAAGGCCACTGGCTATACTAATTTAGTTCATTACAAAACTGCTGATGCACGATGATGCCTTTGGCAAGGTACTTCTAATGACCCCATATGTTCTTTAAGTATAATGTGATGACAGAAGAAAACAAATAAAATGATAGTTGAACTAAAATATCTGTCAAGAACAAGTTTATTCAAAAAACTTGACAAAAACATAAATGACTCGCACCAATCTTGCAAAATTACTGGTGCGTAAAAGCTAATTATAATAAACTAAAATTTAACATGTCTGAAAGGCACTTGGGAAAACATACTACTGCCAATTATCATTATTATTATTATTATTTTATTTATTTATTTATTTTTTTATTAACTTTATTATGTTTCTGCTACACCCTGTGGCTAACCACACCTAAAGTCAGACTTTGAGGAAACTCCATCACCTCATGAAGGATCTTCAAATAATTTGGCAGCTGCAGCAACTTCCTCTGTTACTGACTTCACTTACAGCTACAGGTGGTATATGTGGTACTGATATAGCTATGGCTGTATTGGAAAAAGTGTTCACAAAATAACAATAAGTTCACATGTAAAGAGGTGTGTCATTTTGAGAGACTGCTAAAACACATCATGTCCAAACAAAGAGAAAACTGAGCTTCTGTACTTGTGGTAAAATCTACAAACAAACTTGAGGTAATAACTTGTATAAACTGCTTGATGTTTTTATACAAGTTCACTTCATATCTTTATTCCACCTCTGTTATTCCCATGAGTCATCTCCGGCTGACTGCTCTGAATGATCAGCGAGGAGAAAAGCAAAAAAGCTGCCACATAATTTGGAGTCATGCATCATGCAGTTGCAGTGTGACAGTGTACTCCCACTCTCAGCTTACAGTGCTGCTGCCACCACACACACACACACACACACAAACACTCATTTTCTCTGATGGCAAGGAAAGCCTGCTGTGATGAAGACAGCCACTCTGAATCAATTCTGCAGCTCCTTACAGTCCTGAAACATTTACAACGAGCAAACGGCGCTCAGCAGCTCCGGTGGCACAGAGAGCAAAAGGTCTTCAGAGAGCTGCTTGAAGACGAAGAACATATCAAAACAGTTTCCTGGTTAAATTGAATTTCAGGCTCTTATCATCTCTGTCAGAGTCGACTATTTTTCTCTTTTGACACTGAATTAATGAGCTAATGGGCTAATTTTAGGGATATTTAATCATCAGTTTGGGTTCAAAAGGCTGACCACTTAAATGTGGACACAAAGTTCCTTTCACGTCAAAGTACCTGAGTATGAGTCTCACTGGCTCAGAGGAAGTCTGGCATCCAGACCAGCTAAATTTGAGCCTGAGTGGTAAGAGTTCTACTTAAAGGATGACTAAGATATTTTTGAACCTGTTTTTTGGGGGAGTAGTAATCCAATGGGCAATTGTCCACGTGAAAGTACGCCCACTTAAGTGCTTATGTTTGCCACTGATGTGTCTGACAACATTATGGACAGGATTCCTACAGAGACTTTTTATTAGAGTTAGATTCTTTTTTTAATCCAGAAACATTGTTATAAATCACTACCAGACCTGAACAACTGCTGCCTTGATCCATTAGTTTGTTTGTGTATAAGTTTGTTGTGTGATACTTGATCAGATCATCTGCCCCTTAGTGGCCAAAATATCTTTAATATTTTTAATTATTCATTTCACCCTGTATTCTAATTTCTTTGCGCTGTAAACCCCTGCAGGTGCTCATGGGATGAACTGTGTTAACTTTCTTTGATATTGTTACTCTACTGGCACTTAGCTACAGTACATACACTTACATTCAAGAATTCACACACTGCCATGATTGAATGTTCACACATATATAACTGTCCCTCTGCGCTGCTCTATTTTTACAAGGATTTGACGAGCACCATGACAGCACAAGACATCGCTGCCCTGACAAGATCAAGGTGCACCTGCCTCAGAGGCTCACACGGCTCTAATGAAGTGAGAGGGAAAGGTGCCTGTGACCCCAAAGCATCACACACACACACACACACAAATTAAACCACACAAACACACATACAGAGCTCAATGAAGGGATGCCACAATGCAAGATGTCACAACAATTAATGACTTCCCAATCCGCTTCCAACCAGTCAGAAGTGCACAGACCAAAAACAACACAAACCTCACGCCTTCATGTACTTCTATATTTAAACTACAAGTTTAAAAGAAAAGCAAAAATAATACAGAGCGATGCGTACAATTATTTTAATGTGAAACCAGAACATGACACAGTAGAAGGAATTAAGGCCGCTTCCAATTTGATGGCGGTCACTGGGTCACCAGGAGAGACAGAAGGAATGTAATAAAATCACGGGGCATGAAATGAAGATTGCCACATTAGCAACGCTGAGAAACCACCCACTCACCCTGCTGCTGCTACAACAAGACTCACTTCCCCGCTGACGGGCTCAGAGCTAAAGCAGCACTCACAGTGTGAATCCACGCGAGGCTTTGCTGTCTTTTGTAGATCGCTGTCATGGCATTACTGCTAAAAGAGTGTGTATAGTCTTGTGTTCTGAATGTCTGTCAATGCATGAAATTGTAGAAGGAGAGAGCTGATTTTATTTTCGTTGTTAAGTAGTCTTGAAGACTGTCACCCGGCTCTGCCAGAGAGGGAGTCTGATGTTCCCTCTAGAGGTTCAAAAGAGTAGAAACCTGAAGAACCTTTCATTTTATGTGCTCAGTAACATTCATAGAAAGGAATGAGCCGGCTCTCAAAACATGAGCTGTGTTGACAAATATGAAGAACCAGAGCGGCTGCTGCTGCTCTGCCGACATGCCGCTGCCTCTACACCCTCTGTGTAGACATGGCATTAGGAAGTATGCCAGAGTAGATGGTTGGGTCAACAAAACTTTGACATGGGGGACTGCTGCTGTTGGTGTCCGACCATAATGATCTTTCCTAACCTTAACCAAGCAGTTGACTCCAACTGTTTCATAACCATAACCAAAACAGAGAGACTACAGTAAGAGAATAATGTCAGAATCAACAAGTCAAATCTGATCTAGTTGCTGCTGGATGGTGATAACATGGTAACGATATCTAACATGACATATAAGATGTGCTGGAGAGAGGCAAGAGGCAACTCAGATCATTTACTGTGAGCACAGGAGAAGCAATACTGCACAAATAAACATGATACAGGGGAGGACTGAATGCTCATACCTTCAGTAATTTGTCCTCATATTAATATCCAGTTTTCACCTTGAGAGCTGACTGTTATTATCACAGCAGGAGAAATTTAGGGGATATAGAGGGAGGGAGGAAATATGAAGGAAAAGCCAGCAGATGACAGAGTAATTTGGAAGGATAATGCTTATTATTTTTCTCTGCGTGCATGGTTTGAACTTCTGGATGCATACTCCACTGTAATCTGGCCTTCAACGTTCTAAAGTTGCATATCAGTAACATCCACCATGCGGTTTAGCCGCTAAAGACGACACTGATGGGAGGATATTTTGCTCAAGTCAAAAGCACAGCTCTGCAGCGGCTGGCAACATTACGATCATTAGCATAAGCTCAAATCTCTCTTCATTTGCACTCGCTTCCCTTTTCCTCTGCTCTGTTCATGATTAAAACATCAAGAAGGAGAGTTGACTCAGTCTGGTGACATTCTGTCCTTGCAAGACTCCCTCATAGGGTGTAAAGACTTCACTGAATACCTACCCATTCATTTCAACCAGATGACTGCACTGTTAGAAAAAGATGTGTTTTCTGATCTGCCACCTCCTTAATTACTGCTAAAACTACTTGCTTACATTTGGGGAAAGATTTTAGTCACAATTCAAGCAAACACATGTTGACTCAGGACATAGCAGCCTATGTGACACCATGGCCACCGATCGCCACCTCCTCCTCAAGAGGTGCTGCTTCCGGCCTTTGTTTGTGAGAACTGTTTTTATGACCGCAACAGGTCGCTCGTCAGAAAAATGTAAACATAAGTCGTCATATTTATTTGGACAATAACCAGTAAGGAGAGTTCACAATCAGAGACAATCAGCACTGCTTCTTTTAACCATCACACGACTGTTTTATAACCTTAACCAAATGGTTATTATTGTAGCTGTGACGACTGAAGGTCCTCTAACCGTAACAAGGTACTTATTTTAAATCGAACCGCCATCTTTCCCTACACCGAACCAAGTTGGGTCACTCGGGTTGGATGTTACATGCTAATCTAGGAATGGATGCTTGAATGTATCAGTTTACCCAAAGCAAAAGCAAGTTAAAAACTGACAAAAGTTGAATGAGGTTCCATTTTTTTGCTCGACCTTTTTGCTTCTTCTTCAGGACCCTCGTGTACATAATGCAGTGGTCTAATTGAAATGTACAAAGTGCTACTCTTGGTCTGAGAGCCTATTTTTGTGCCTTTACACTCAGTTTGCATCATGCACATAAAAGTAGCTTTTAACTAGCTTTCTAAAATATTAAATCTTTGTGGTTAAAAAATGTAAGCGTCTTCCTGTCTGAGCTGCCTTCAAACCAAACCTCCAGGTTTGTATTTCATCTTCTCTCTGGTACCTGTAACAACATGTTTACACAATCATACTCTGTGTTATTGTCAGTCTCAATGCCCTATCATTGCCACCACTCCAATCAGCTGAAGAGTAACATGGCAGACAGCACTGTTTCATTTCACTACATCAGCTGACACGAGACCACAGGATTCTGGCATGTGGCCTCGCCGGGGGAGGTGAAGATATGAGGTGAGTGGGGGGATGGACGGCAGAGGACGCGATGAGGAAAAGAAGGAGGAGAAGAGGAAGCAGGATGGGGGGAGAAGCACTCTGCCTTTTCTTTTGCACCATTAGAGAGGAGGGTCTGAGCGATCCCCCTCAGGGCAGAGGTAGCAGCACAGTCATCAATCTGCGAGGTTAATGCTGGGTTACGGGAAAGTATATAATCCATAGAACAGAACCCCCGCCGGATGCTATTCTAGCTTCATGATGGTAGAGACTTCACCCTCCCCCCACCTTGCATCTGTACCAAGAGTGCATCTACATTTGTGACTCAGGATAGTAATGCATACATGACATGCATGCATGCTCTACTGCATTCACACAAATACACCAAGGACTCTTTTCCACTGCATAATTGTCATGATCTCTCCTTTTATTTCCTTTGTCTGTCACATGCTTTGGGGAAAACTTTGTGGAGCTACGGTCAATGTCAGCCCTGGTTAGATGCTAAGTTACAGGTGAGTACAGTGCTGTCTATCAAGATCAGTTTAAGATATGTGTAAACTATCATTTACTACCTCATCTGCAAATGCTGTATTCTTTCTTCTTCCGGCCAGTCTGTATTTCTGTTCCGAGTTAGCTAGAAAGGACTAAAAATGCAGGTTATGAGACATTTCATGTCAGGGGTGCTCATGCAAGCAATATTATATTGCTGACGTGTCCTGATATAGAAAGAAACAGACAAGGAGAAGGCAGAGTCTGTTCCAGTGTCATCTTCCCTAATGGCTAACCACCTCACTATGTTCAGAAAACATAGCCACAAGGTTGTTTCAATCAACTCACAAAAATAACAGCTCTTAAAACTGGCATTCAGATATGTCCTGTCCTTCTCACACCTTGCACACTGACTTAAGAATGTTAGTTATAGTGGTGAATGGATTTTAGTTTGAGGTGTTGTTGAGTTAAAGTATGCTAATGCACACCTGCCAGGTATGCACATAAAAGTCTTTCCACAGCCCTGATTCTTGTAATGGATAACTGGCATTTACTATTCACCCAGGCCAACAGGCTGATGTTCCATTGGCACAGCGAATGAGTCACCAAAGGCTTCAACAGACAGATGGAGTATAGGTGTGAGGAAGGTGTCAGAAAGGTATGAAACTTCAGTGAAGCTCTTCAAAGACTGTAAAAACACGCTCCAGTGAGCTTAACAACGTCTGCATGTGGCGCAGTAAAAGCTCAAGAGCAGCAATCAAACCAATCGAAACACTCCTAAAATGAGCCTTGTCAGCTTCAACGAGATGTGTGAATGGTCTCTATAACCCACCTAAGTTAAACACCCGTTGTTGCATGTGAATCTGTCTTATCATGGACAGGAAAAGGCTGAAAAGAAGAAGGAAAGGAGAATAAAGTAGAGAGGACTAGAAAGTAAAATTCAGCAGAATAAAGAGAAAGATCGAGATAGGTGGGCTGGAAAGAATATGGTACAGACATACACAAAAAAAAGCTGAAATAAAAATAACTAGAAGGATCAAAAGAAATGACTGTGAGCAGAAGGAAAAGGAAAAGACCAAAACACAAAGAGAAAGTACCAACAGAGAGAAAAGGCATTCTCGGATCACAGCAGCGTGGGTCTGCAGCGCTTAGGATAATGAGCCAGAAAAAGCTACGGGAGATGTTTGGAGTGAAACAAGGAGGAAAAGAGAGAAGAAGGAGAAGAAGATGAAGAGGAAGGAGAAAACATGGCTCTGTAAGAGGCTCACAATGTAGTGCCAGTTAGCTGCTGTCTCCTGGGAGAGGGAGCGATGGAGCAGAGGGGAAGAGGACGAAACCAGGAAAAGCTAAATGAGATAAAGATAAAGGTAGAGGATGGGAGAGCGAAGGGAAAAATTAAAGACAGAAAAAGAGAAAGATGCATAAGATAAAGAAGCATGTGTGCAAATAATTTTTTACAAAACTTTGACCGTTATTGTAACTGATTCCTCTTTACAATTAAATCTATAAAATAATAAAAGTGTACAAAAAGATGAGGGGTCTCAACACTTCCTGATGCCACTGTATCCTCTAATTTGGCAGGTATTTCTGGTTTAATACATGAGGCTTATGTTTGATTTTGCATACATCATTTAGTTTAAAAAAAAAAAAACATGAAGCTCTGAGTCAGACAGCCATTGTGGGACTGGACTAGACACTTCGCAATTTTTTAGTTCTGCTTGGCTGGACGTCCCTCATCCTTTAGGGATTCTTATTTCTTTTAAAGTGTTCTGGGATTGTGTGTTTTTAAAAGGCGCTGTCATGCTTTTGGCTGCCCTGAAAAACCAGAGAGGTGCCGGCATTTAGATAACAAAACTGTTTGGGCTGGTGACAGAGAGAAAAAGTACTAAAAACTTGAACAGCTGCAGGGGGTTTGTCCCAGTGACCCAGTTGCCTAAGACACAAGCCACGGCGGCGTTACTATCTCTGCTAGTACTATCTCTGCAGACCGTCACATATTGTGAATTGTAGTATATGTACGTATTTGTCATAATATTATATTAGTTTAAGGAAAGGTGTTATTAAATTATAAGGACTGTTATTTTTTAACAGTGCCTCATAATCAGATTTTTAGGACACAAAAAGATAGACAAGGCAACAACATTTTCATCTCTGCCATGTTTGTGCCTCTTTAACTTTGTCCAGTATCTTTTATATTCATTCTGACTTTTATTTTCTAGTTCAAAATAAACTTATGTGCTTATATTCTTTGCATGCATCCAAAGACACTGGGCAGGTACAGTGTGTCCACTGTGCCACTGTTGCTGCCTCACCGTCCATGCAGAACCCAAACTGACAACCTGAAGTGGGCCTCTGCTTTACCTGTTCACCATCTCTGCTTCAGGTTGCTGGCTCACACACACACACACACACACACAATTGAGAGAGAGATCAAAGGTGAGGCAGTCTAATGTTCGCAGGTTTACGAGTGGAAGATGTCATGTTTAAATCCACCAGAGGAAGTATAGAAAATCTGCGAGGGTAAAATGAATGAATAAATCTCTCCACTCCATTACCAACTACCTTCAAGGTGCCCTTCAGCAACAAACCAATCCTCTACATGCTCCAGGGGAGCTACTGCACGGTCAGAGATTTGTGGTTGGCAGCTCCCATGTGTGGATGTGTTTCTCTACATGAATGTAAATAGTATGCGAAGAGGAAAAGTGTGTATGCTAAATAAAACCATTCTCTGAATGAATTATTCATAGTCTTACAAGATCCCAAGTGGTTCCTGGAGGCTGAAATCATCATTACCCACAGACATATAAATGGTTCTGTTTAGTCTAGACTAACCACCAGTGGTTGGGTTAATGTTGTAAAGATTGTCTTGAAGATGGTTATTAAAATCAACATGGTTTATCCATGAGAACATATGTATGAATGATCATACCAAATTCCATGGAGGTCCAGACTGTAGTTGTTATGATATTCTGGACCAAAGTATGACCAACAAACACAGCAACTAAAACAAAATCCTCTTGCCCTGCCACTGAGTGAGAAATAGCTGAACAAAGATGACACAATGGGTAGTGGTGATGTGAGGAAAAACGGACCGAGCTCATAGTAGTGCACACAGACTCACGCTGTAGAGGATGTCCACCCAGCCCTCCATGGTGATGCACTGGAACACAGTGAGCACTGCAAACAGGATGTTGTCGAAGTTGGTGATACCAAAGTTGGGTCCAGTCCAATACTCTCTGCACTCTGTCCCGTTGGGACACGTCCTGGCCGGGGGCTCCAGACCACAAGGCCAATCAACTGCTTTCTCACCTGAACAAAAGAGAAATAAAGGAAGACAGAAGAGAGTGAGTTTAGATTTGCATATATCTATATATATATTTTCAACGAGTGAATCCAAAGCCCCCTAATGCTCACACATTTTTTCAATGCATATGTTTTTTGTTATGTGGGTCATAACTGCAGCCGGGACAGCAGAGTGGCCAAATGTCACTTTCCCCTGCACCCTCCTCCAGCCCGTCCCGTTATCTCCTAACAATCAGTCATCAGCCATGATTATACGACTTCTAAAGGGAAACTCACGGGCACTTGATGCTGCTTAGGTCTTGTATGGACAGGTTTAAGTTACCATAACAACCAAAGTGCTTCTCCCCTGGGTCAAACAAACTGACATCTTGGTCATGGTCACAGTTTATCTTACATCTCTCATTCAAACCGGTGGAGCATACAGCCACCAACACAACATACACCACACTGAGTCAGAACATGATTTCAGTGATGCATAGTGGTCTTTACGTACACACCTGACTGTGATGACATCTAGTGCCAGTGTTACTCACACAGATACGCAGCATCACAGAGGATGTGCACGTCACATAAAGATGTGTTCTGTGACTGTGTCTGACAAAAGTGAAGTGAAATACAACTATTTATTACATTTGAAAAACACCACAGGGCAACAGTGTGGGGACCAGTCCAGACAATATATATACAGCAGTTGTGATGACACTCCTCACAGGTGCAGGACAATGATTATCTAATCTCTCAGTCAAGATTTACTCTCAACTTTTGACTAATGCACGATGGAAATGAAAATGTATAAAAGGGATGGGCCTGATGCAACTGATAAAATAAATAATACTGTCATCCAAAATTTACAGGTGCTATGCTTGGGTTTGTCAGTAAAGGAGATGCTGGATCATCATCCAGCACTAACACAACAAGGTACAGCCGTCGTCAGCAGGTAGTGAGGTGTCAGGTGTGACTGTGTGGCAGTGGTAAATGGTTTGCGTGGCTCAAGGGTCAGGCAGGAGGGCCCCTTGGCAGAACTTTTGCTGAGGGCCCCAGGGAGGTCAGGACCGGCTCTGTTGTGAAGTGACAGCGAGATGACTAGAGGTACGAGAGTACACTGAGGCTGCTGAGAGTTTGTTTAGGGATGTGCTGGCACATATGTCAGCAGATGGGGCTCAGAATAAAGAATAAATGTGCTGAGTATAACAGATGCCTTGTGCACCCAGCGTCCCATAAGGGATAGAGCCTTGATCACAGGCTGTGCCAAGTTTTAACGATGATTTGCAGAGCCAGATTGCACAGCCAACATCTCTCCGGTGTCACTCCAGTAAGATGCATCCTTTCCTTCCCACTGACAGGTGCTGTGTCAGCCGGACTCTGTCAGGATGATATGGGAACATCTTTCTGTTTTCTTTTACTGAGTGCAGTTCCTAAACAAAATAATCAGGGCTCATCAATCATATTCTACCTTTTTCAAATTTCAATTCCAAAGTTTATTTTGATTTAAAATGTGTGAAAACTGAGGTGACAATTTTAAAATACCACTTGCAGTGATCACACACTGTTTCTTTTAAACTTCTTCTTGCTTCTACTTCCTCTTATGTATGTTGAAAATTGGTTTAAATTATGCAGCTTTTTATCTTTGGGACATTTTTTAGAATGAAAATAAAAAAACAAACCAATTGAATAAACATAAATATGTTACAGTTGAGAACATATTTGACTGTGCTGTGCGGTCTTAAACATGCTGCCATTAAGTTTCATGTGCATGTGAACAATTTTAAAAGAACAGTCATGAATATTTTAGAGAACCATTATCAGTATCGGCACAGAATTTCAATGGTATGAGCAGTGGAAATGGGATGTCGTTAAGTTAGAAGCAGTTGTCATTTAAATACTCACCTGTTAACATGAACCTATAAACAACTACAGAAAATGTTAAATCATTTCAGACTTTGTTTATAATTTAGTTAATGCCACAATCAAAACTAAACAAAAACTAAATGTCATTAATGACTCACAGCAATATGTTTATTATTTATCTAAAGTCAAAGTCTCAGCAGACAGGATGAAAATATTAATTAGTCTGCGCTCAAGTGGAGAAACACCCAATGAGTATACGTAACATGCCAACATGCTCAGACATATGGCACAGGTGGTCCTCGTGGCGTTATCGAGCATTGCCTGCTCATGACTCACGCATTCATACACGTAGACATACATACACATAGATACACAAACGAACAACAACACAGCAACGCACGTGTACAAAGTTGTTACCATCGCTGCTCAGTTTAATCGAACCCTGCTGCGTCTCTGTGACTAAAATAACTCAATAACACATGTACTGTACATTAGCAGGCTGTCACAAATGCTCACACCACTACAAGCACCCTGACTGGGTTCACACACACACACACACACACACACACACATTTTACAGCTGGCCCAGCCAATAACCCTCAAGTCAAGCCTTCACACTCTATCTGACACCAGCAGTGGGGAAATAAAGCCTTCGCATAATTTTCATCACCGTGTTACACAATGGGTAATTTCAGCCAAGCAGTCTGACTGTTTTCTACAATTACTATAATGCTGTATTATAATAACAACACTAATAGTTGCCTGGCTGTGATTACAGGGGAGGAGGCTTATCTGTCTTGCTCTCCCCCTCCCTTTTAATTTCCACAAATTAAAGGACCAGTGACTTTGGTAGCTCATGTATAGAAGACTTTACATTAAAGCTGACAATTTCACTAATGGTGCTGTTGTGTGTCAGATTGCTGCCTTTACAGGCAACCGTTGCTTTTTATTCATTTCCATATGTTGCAACAATCCCTTTGCTGCTCATCCTCACCAATTGATGATCCATGTAGAAGACACAGGAATAAAAAATGCATTGTTTTCATATTGCTGTGTAGAGCTAGTCAGCCTAGTCATCTACAGAAATCCTCCTTGTGCTTGGAGGAAATGTTGGGTTAGGTTACTGCATTAGGTGCTAAGTCAATTAGCTGGGTATGCTAACATCTGTAGCTTATGTTAAAGCAGATACACACTATTTATGTCCTGTAGTTTTGGTTTTTGAAAGTAAAATAAAGAGACACCATCCTCAAAACTCATACTACAGCTCCATGTGCACTATTCAAGCATAAGGAGAAATTCCAATCTGATATGGTTAAGGCTGCTAGGCTATGATTGGACAATCATGTTTATGGTAGGAACAATGAATGTTTCCATGTAGTTTATACTGTTTATATCTTAAAAGGAGGTTATGCTCATTCACCCCTCCCCCCAATCAGTGTAAACTTGTTTTGCTTCTGTTTCTATCACTTTTCTTCTGCTGAAGTTAGCATGCTAGTCAGCTAGCCCCAGCCTGTCCACTCGCCTGATACCACCTTGCCATAGTGAGTCACTGTAGCATCTAGTCTGCCTTCAGTCCAACATGAGAGGATGAAGAAGAGAGAGTGTATTCTAACCTCTTGTCCTGTAAACTCAACAGCTGCTAATAAAAAACGTACATATAGCACCTTTAAGGACATAAAACCTGCAAAAGTGTAAGTTACTCACTGCAAAGAATGCCCTGTCAGGTTTTATTGCCACAATATCCTCACTAGCACACACTTCTAATGTAGGAGAAAGATGGAGCTAGTGAGCTGAAACCTCATTAACACCATCTGAGTTAGCATTCGATCAGGAGGCCAAGTACATAAGAGTCCCTATTGAGTTACAGCAGAAACTATCAATCAAAACCTGAAGACTGTGAAAACGCCATTTATCAAAATCAAGATGTGAAAAACGGCTGTCAAAAATTCTGCTGTTCACTTGTTTGTTATGTTGATATAGGCACACTGGCTGCCAACACTGTGAATGTGCAGCTACTCATAAGCCACATGTACATACAGAAGTTATGAATCATTTATGTACGCCTCCATAAATATGCGATGCAATATATGTCCTCATCCGAAACAAATACAGAAACACGGCCGAGAGAGAAAAAAAAAAGTTTTGCTGGCTTGGACTCAGCTGATAATGAGTGTTGTCGCACAAACACGCGTCGCGGCCAAGCTGTTGCTCACCAGTGTCGAGCTTGAAGCAGGTGGTGTGGAATTTGCCCATGTAAAACTCCAACCCAATGATGGCAAACATGACAATGGCGAAGAAGAGCAGCAGGCCGATCTGAAGCAGAGGAACCATGGCTTTCATTATGGACTTCAACACCACCTGGAGACCTGGGACACAGGAAGAGATGGTGGAGGGGGGGTGGAAGCACTTATTTTTTTCATCATTTATATTAGTTATAATAACACACACCAGAATAATTGTTTTGATAAAACTCCACTGTGCATGTTCTTCATTTCAATATTTTATTGAAAACAATTTCAAATACAAAATGAAAACTTTGTAAGACAATAAAAGATCTGTTTACTATAGTAATAAAAATTAATTGATAAAAAAGGAGGTGATGAAAATGGATGTGAAGCGAAAAATGGAGTGATGAATAATCAAGTGATTTGATTAATTTAAAGTCAATTTGATTGAAACAGTCATGATACAATGAAAACACAGCCATGATCCATATCCTCTCACCCTTGAAGCCACTTTCCTGAAATGATAAAGCAGCAGTTTTGTGTTGTGAATGATGAATGTAAGACAGGGAAAAATGATGAGACATGACTGCTTTCATCATATCGTGACTGTTTCAATCAAATCTGCTTTAAATGAATCAAATCACTTGATAATTTATTACTGCAGTTTTCATTCCACATCCATTTTCACTGCACCATTTGTGCATGTGATTAAACATTTAAAAACAAATTCAAAAATAAAAATGAAATATGTTAAAATGTTGGTAGAGTGACTTACTGGGGATTCCTGACACAAGTTTCAGGGGTCTCAGCACTCTCACCGCCCTCAGTGTTCTCAGGTCGAAGTCTGAACCCACCGTGGCCAAAATTCTGTAAATAAACACAGACACAAACATTAAAACTCATTTATATCTACACTGATATAATATTTCACATTTGAGAGATTGTAACTAGAGGCTGTGCAATAATTTTGTTTGATAAATAACTGAAAGACGTCAATGATTAATAGTGATGAAATGATCACTATTTCATTTTCATTACTGCTTCTTCTTCTTGATTATCTTGTCAATTTGTCAATTAATCTCTGACTCTATACAATGTCTGAAGGCTTTTTCAAACTGATTGTTTTGTCTGACCAACAGTCCAAAAATAAAACAATGATATTCAATTTACAGTAACCAAAATCACTGTTGATTGCTTTTCTATAAATGGCCAAATTGATGATTTAATCACTGCAGCACAAACTGAAACAGTAATAAGATTGTGAGGCGCTGTACTTTTCCAGGGAGCCAGAGAAACATTAGCCTTTTAGGGGCTTTTATTAATTTCGTGTAAATTAAGCATAATTTGCACTGCTGCAGCTAACAATCATCTTCACTAATGTTTATTTCTAATGGTTTTTCCTCTTCCAACACAAATGCATTCAATTCATGAAGGTATAAAGCAGAGAAACTACAAACACACACACACACACACACACACAGCCTATAGGTTGGTCACATATGTAGCTGATTACATCATGTGCTGTTTATATCTGCTTTTACCTAGAAGTGGAAGACCGACTGTGGCTGGTTCTTGTGCATGTGCATGTGTGTGTGTGTGTGTGTGTGTGTGTGTGTGTGTGTGTGCTCTGGCCATTGTGCCACAGCTGGCAACCCTCATTACAGGCTGTACACAGAGGGGGAGACTTAAGTGCTCCACTGAAACACACAGAAAAAAAAACATGCTTTAGGCTAAGAAGAGAGGGTGAGAGAGAGAGGGTGAGAGAGAGTGAGAGAGAGAGATGCACTACATGCAGAAGGGAGGTCAACGAGAAAGATAGAGGAGGAATATGAAAGTAAAAATTACTGTAAAGACATTGAAGTAGGTGAACCGTGACCAGGAATGACATTAATTTGATGTGGAATCTGAGAGAGAGAGAGAGAAATACCTATACAGTCCCCAGTTTGAGACCTTGTTTCATGGCTGTAGATTTAAATAGAGATGAAGGAAGCTACAATATTTCCACCAACATGCCAACATGCTGTCTTGCAAATACAAGACCATTCAGAGGTCTGGAACAAAGTTAAGACTCAAATAATAAACTGTACATTATTAATGGTATTTCTATGAAAACTGCAAGTCAGAACGGTCTGAGAAAATGTACAGCTTTGGTCTCCGTGCAGCCATTTGCCAAATTAGATTTGAACTCATCCAGCATAGACCCTGTTCACCTGATCTGTCAACCTCAGACTACTGCCTCCTGTTATTAACTTTAAACTTTCTGCACAGTCACTCAAAGAGCGGAACTACACATGCTCATAATGCGAGCTGAATAACTCATCTCCTTCTACCTTAGGCCACAAATGTATTGATCACCCCTTGTAAATAGCTGCTATTTGTAACTCCAAATATCCTACAGCCATGCACAGGTTATGGGCCCCAGAACAAAGGCATGTAAAAAGCCTCCCACTGGTTGTATAGCCTATATGAGCAAGACACAAGACTGAAACATATGGACTACATATGATGCCGTGTTCCTCTTTCCACTCTGCAGCAAGCAGGTTCCACCTTACCCTTGTGTTCATACGAGCTTAGAAAGGAAACCTGTACCGTTGCCTTGTTTACTGGAAACTGGAATCATGATGTTTTTTTTAACTCATTAGAGTATAAATGATATTATTTATAACATCCCAAATGGGCCTGTTTTTTAAACCTCTCAGTTAAGTACTACGGGGAGCCCCAAGGCAGGCAGAAAATCCTCAAGGGGACAATAGCTTTTATGTAGAGGGAAGCGTACACTGATGACTAACTGAAAGAGATTCTTCAAATAAGTGCACACACAGAAACACACACTGAACGCACACACCGAAAGAAGAGGCAGAAAACAAGAAAGGTCGCTTATTGCTCCCTGCTTACCAGTTGGCATGGTAACCCATAAAGCACATCTGCGCTTTATGGGAATTATTGTTATGGGTGAAATCAGTCTGCTGGGATGAAAGTGTCTGTTTAGTAATAAAGAATATATTGTTTTATACATATTACATGCACAGGCTTTGCAGCTGATCAACTTCTCTGATAGTGATGGATTTCCCAAAGCGCCTTTTTATCATTTTCTCATTACTTTTCCACATACAATTTATGATTTTTATTCATCATACTGTTCTATAGCATTTTCATCTTTATGTAGGAAGCCCAGATTTAAAAAAAAAAATGCAGTGAGAAGGGGGAACCACAAAGTGAGAGATCAGAGCTGAGGGGTGATGCAGGAGGCGACATATTGATGAGGCCTGCGAAACAGTGTGTAGAGGAAAAGCTCTTAATACCACCTATCTGCAGTAATACCTGCATCAGCCTGCACATGAACCCTGCATTCAAACTTTCAGTAACTTTACTCTGAAAAATCAGATGAACATTCAAACATTCAAACCCAGGCTCTCTCTGTCTCTCTCCATGGTGCTGAACATCCAAACCCAAAGAGAAGAGCAAATGTTACACTGATGCAGCCTCAATAACCTGACTATCGATCAGTCCATTCAACAATCCAAAAATGATGTAACAAGCTCCCTACACTATACTCTGTGTGTACCAGAGCAGAAGAGAGAGAGAGGGGATGCAACAAGCTGTTAAATCTTAAATGTGTGCTTCCAACAGCTTTGAACAAGCAAGTATTTGATCCTCCTCAAAGCTGTGCCTATTAATAAAGGTGTTATACTCAAATAAATGACGCATAAAATTTACATTTTATAGGCATTTTCATGAAATGACTATAAAGTAAGCCTCATATCCATAAAATTAGAGTCAGGTGTTGCAGACTCTTCAGAGGTGCAGGTGGAATATGTCTTATTTAAACCTGACAGTCTGGTGTTGCCTTTGCTATTAAAGTAGTTGGTGTCATCATGCCAAGATCTAAAGAGCCCTCTAAAGCCCCTCAGAAAAAAAAGCCTGTTGAGGCCTATGAGTCATACGAGGCAAGGGATTTTAATAGATCTCCAAATGATTTGCAGCAAGTCTCAAAGAACCCCTGAAATTTCTTTACTGGACTTTTTTAACTGTTAGACCGTCAGAGAGAGATGGCACAAATTTGACCTGCATGAGGGGCGTACGAGGAAAACCAGCGACCACATCCTGCCTAGAAACCCACCAAAACACTGGAAAACCTGCTCTAAACACCTGGCTACACTTTGGAATCTTTAGCTTTTGTGGCTGCTTTACAACATCTAAATCTTTCCGAATTATCAATGCACACTAAATGGGGAATTAGTCTTTATTTATTTATAACTCGCTGTTATCGTGCAAGGCTAACAATTCATGCACTGTGTCAGCTGACAAACGATTTGCAGCCCAAATTTCCAGCTCAGAGTTCCACACGCATTATATTATAAAACTCTGAAAGGTGAGTCAAGCCATTGATTAAAAGAAATGTTAGTGTTCTGTGTATGACGTTAATGGACAAATGAGAGGCAAGCAAAAATAGTCTGTTCACAGTAAATAAAGCCACTGTGACCTGGAGACACAGAATGAAAAGAGGATATAAAAACATGAATCATCCCTCTGTGCTGTTTTTATGTCCTCCACAATCAATAACTCACTTTGTTCTGCTAAGTGCACACATGTATGTGTGTCTGCGTGTGTGCATTTGACTGTGAAGGGATGATTTGATGACTGTGTAAACAGACAGTCGGGCAGGGAGCGGGCACAAGAAGAAGCTATGAGTTTTAATATCCCTTTATCATCACTACAATATATCCATGTGGGCGCCAGACACTGGCACAGGAAATACGCAGGGTGATGCTATCGTCTGTCACTTGCTCACACATACTGCACACACACACTCAGGGCAGTATTGTCACACACAGGTATCACCGAAGTGTGTTCATGCAGGAGTCAGACCACTCAAATAACAAAAGAAAATCGACAAATACAAAGACACATTCATACAAAAGCAAAAAAGAAACATATGTGATTTCTACTATACACAGGTGCGCACAGTCACACATTCACAATAAAGGCCCCACGTTCTGTGTGGTTCCTCAATTCTATCTCTACATCCTGTGATTCAGCCTTTATCACTGGAATATAAATAGAACCTGAACTAATTTAACCTTGAAGAAACAATGGCAGAACAAGACAGAGAGATAAGAGTGAATCATGCTGTCCATCAAAACCCATGGAGAAGAACACACACTTCTATTCATTTTTGTTCTTTATGCGCAAAATAAATAAATAAATAAATCATGTAAGAAATGTGTCTGTGTGACTGATAATCATGGTCATTCTCTGGGAGATGGACAAGCTTTTAGAACTGAATTACACTTCCCTCCTCGTGGATGGGAAGAATGGATGAGGTTTCATAAACATGAATGGAAGTGTGAAGTGGCCAGTGAGTCAACACAACTTTACACCCATTTAGCAGACATAAAAGCTCCACTAATCAACAAACATCAACAAATTATCAAATTGGTACATGTGTGAGAAGTCACTTGTCATGATGAAACCACAGTTATCCACAACTCTGCAGGTCTGTGGAGCTTTTAATCCTTTTTCTAAACTTATTCTTTAGGTTCAGCTGTTCATTTCAGTCTGGTTCAATCTCACTGCTCCCCTTAAAGGAGCTGTGAGATTGAATGTTAGCATCAACAGCTGTTTACTTACTTGTCTAGAAGAAATTTGTTGATTCAAACTTCATTCCTTTACTCACCAAGAGCTGTCTCCAGTGGTGGACAGTAACAGCAATGTTTTGCTTCTAGTTCTGTCTCTTCTTTTTCTTTTGCTTAAGTTAGCATGCTAAACAGCTAGCCCCAGCCCGTCTCCACACTTTCCACCCTGAAACTTGCCCTGAACCACTGGTGCAGCTCAGACAACTCAACATTGGCTGAAGGTTTTGGCAAACAACTATCACCACCAACACACACAAAAAATAATAATAATAATACATTTGGAGCAGAGAAAATTTACAAATAGCATCTTTAAACCTTCATTTCCTCACTGACTCCTAATTAATGTTAATGTTGCTATAGGATGAGTAAATAGGCAACTGTATGCTGACAGGTTAGCCATAACAACTTTCAAAGCCAAAGACAGTGCTGTTTGAGCTTTAAACATGATTAATTCAGCTTGACAGAATTGTTTGACATTTTGGGAAAAGCACTTATTCACTTTTCCGACAAGTTACATCTTGTTTAAAGCAAGAGATAGATGGAGAAACAGAAAACGTTCAGACTGAAAAAAAGGGTGGCCTCAGGCAGAAAGACGTCGGCTAAGAGAAAGAGAAGGAAAATGGAGAAACACATCATTCTCGTGAGGCTGAGTGATGTAGTTTAATTACTGCGACCCTCCCCAGCTGGGGGCCGGGGGCTGAGATTGAGTTTTTCACACATCCTGGTAAGAGGAGACTGGGGCTCCCAGAGGACAGACAAGAGAACATGGTGCTGACAACCTGACTGAATAACTGCCCACCTGCCTGTCTGTCTGAACATTACCAGCTGGTCACGGACTGCCTGTCTGTTTCACCACCTGTCTCTCTGCTCGCTTTACTGCATCACATTTGAACAGAACCAGCTGGTGAATATTTTAATTCAGTACCCTCTTGCTGAACTGGTACTGTTGTATCAAGTATGTCCACCTGCTCCTCTGCCATTTCTACAGGAATGAGAATGAGGGGTGAGAATTAACCCTGAACCAACCCCCGTCTGTGTCTCTTTTTAAACCTTTTGTCTGTATAATAAATCTTTCTGCACCCACTGGATTATCATCAATGATTACAAACTGTACTGATCTGATGTATATTTCAGATTCAAAACCTACTGTTTTTGCACCAGAGCCGAGGATGGCACTGTCAGCTGGTTGGGCAAACATCTTGACAACTACTGACCACATTTACTGTGTATTTGTGGTCATTCATTTTCCAAGAGGATGACTCCTAATGATTATTATAAACAAACCTTTTTCTAGCACCACAACTGCATCAATATTCTTCTTTATGAGACACGGATTTTGAAAACGACGTAGGAGATTTTAACTAAATACTGGAGGTTACAGTTGGTGATCTGACAATGCACATCACTGAATGTGATGAAATATTCAAAATACATGACTTTTCATGTGTTAAGATTTTCATCTACTGGATTTGTGAGAACTGAATGAAATTAATGTCCAGAAAATGTACTATTTGACACTGTAAGGTGATATGCTGGTATAAAATTACAGAAACGATACAGATGGTTTTATCTGAATCACACACCTGTAGAATCTAGTCAGTGTCTGTCTGTATGTCTGCACTTCTACGTGTCTCTCACACTGCATCCTAATAAAAAAGGGAAAATTCTATTCCTTTTTCTATTTCTATTCTATTCTATTTAATATACTGGATGTACTGGACACACACACACAACATAAAATGGGCCTCATCATAACACAAAGACCATTTCTTGCCAATTACACCTCATTTCTACCATCTCATCTAATAGGAAATGAGCTAACCAATCATGAAACAGGCTTTAGTGTGTCACATCCTGTTTTGTGGCACCAAAAATGGAGTGTGTGTGTGTGTGTGTGTGTGTGTGTGCATGTGTGTGTGAATGGTGGTGGGCTGTATTGCCGTGACGTTATGCGATGTGAGTGTACAGCTGTGACAGAGTCGGGAGACCAAGCATTCCCCACAATGCACATGAGGACAGAAGGGGGTACTCATGAACTCATCGTGGCTGCCAAAGCCGCTCGTCGTCAAACATGGCTGCTGTTGTAGCGCTGTGGTTCTAAATTAACACTGCATGCATGCATGCGCGTACATGCACACGTTCACATACACACACACACACGGGCTTACTCCTTATTAGACTCATAAACAAGTCATAGGCAAGGGACTGAAAAAGCAAACTGGCTCACATCCCCAGGCTAGGTAACACAGCTCTGATTTTCCTGATCACGCTATCAGCTCAGGTCTGACAATCTCCTATTTTCTTTACAACCAAGAATAACTGAAAGAATCTTGAGATATTGTTTCAGTAAATGTTGTTAGATTTCCACATGTTAATACTGTAGTGAAGATGGCGAACCATGTGCAGACAGGAAGCCCAGGAAATAAACAGATCACAGCAGAGTGCTCTTCAGTGCAATGACCACCTTAGTTAAAGTGGAAACACAAGATCCACGTGTTCTTCCTCACACGTACTGTAGGTGCCTGGAGTGAGTAATGAGAGAAACAGAAAGAGGAAATGGAGTGAGAGAGGGAGGGGGAAGGAGAGGCTGTTGCAGTAGTGTGCACAGAGGTCCCCTCAGCTCAGCCATGTGTCTCTCCGCTCGGCCCATTTTTAATTTTCACCAATGCCCCTCACAGGGTCTGTGCATGCCACTGGGTAACCACTTAACCCGAGCTTCACCTGATGATTAATGACCACACAAAACGCCTTTGCAAAGCTTCCTGTTATAACCCTCAACAATAGCAGTCCAAGCTGTGTCCCAATCTATTGCTATGTGCTAATTCTTTGATTTTACAAGAGCAGGTAATTATAACAGTGAGGAGTGAAACAATCAAAGCTGGAAAAAAGTCTGATTTGAAAAAACACTGTAACCTGACAAGCATTAATTAATTCTGAGAAAGATTTTGAGAGACAGTATCTGAAAGGGAACCACAGACAGCCAGACCTGAGGAGCTCACTTTACATTCACCATCTGCCTCAAAAAGCACAGTCTGCTCCTGTGAAGACAGAACGTTGCTTACATCCACTCTACTATTGGACATATTGACGCACAGAGCCAAGACCCTACCCAAGCCAATCAGACTGAATTTCTTTCTTGGCTCTGTAGTCACTGCACCACATACTTAAGTTTGTCTGGCTTTGGCTCAGGTGGGATGAATCAATGTTACTGCTGCTCTCTGACGTGGATTCTTGTCATGAACATCACTCTATACATCTTTAGGTTCAGTCTGTTTATTGAACACTGATGTGATTATTATCTCTGTTTTTGTTCTTATCCATTTCCACAGGTTTTTAAAGGAGTTTATCCCAAAAAAAAAACACCCAGCCATCATCAGCCTGTGTCACAGTCAAGAGATGAACTGACACTTTCTCACTTTCAGAGCTCTTATTGATATAATGATTATTTGTAAATCACAGCTGTGACTAACACCATTGATGTACTGTAATATTGACAGCTTCACTGTTGCTGCTAAAAGATGCTGAATGGTCAGAAGTTGAATGTCCCCTCCTCTCCCTCTTACAGACTGTGTGATTTACTTACAAAGCTCTGCTTACAAAACAATGTTTTTATGTGTCAGAAGTCATATGGACACACACCAATGCAAGTTTTTTGGTTTTTATTTTTGCCTCACAGCTTGTGAAGTAGTTGCACAACCTGCAGGCAGACACTAAATAAACAATCTTATAAAATCATGTTTACAGAATAAAACTTAAATGTACAAGCAGTATTCCAGTATCACAGTTTGATCTGTCATCATGTCTTGAAATATTTCTTATTAGAACAGTAAAAATACACTGAATCCTTGTGTACTAACTTAAAGAACGGAGCACACCAGTGTCCAGTGAATTCTGCATAGTATTACTGTGTGCTATCAAACTGGGACCAGAGTTTCCACAAATTGGTATCCCAGGAGATGAGATTGTGTTTGGAAAACTTAACACACATGCAGTCCCAGGTGTTCCAATAAAAGCGCAGCAGATCAGATAACCTATCATCACACATGGATCCAAACAGGAAGCAGATGCGCAACATGCAGGCAGCAGGAAGCTGGGAAAGGTGTCAAATTAGTCAAAAATGTTTCTTGTTTTTGGATCAGGAATTCAGCCACAAGTTACTGTAGATTCATTTCAATATCACAGGCAGTGACAAGCCTGACAATCTGTGTTTTGATGTAAGATAAAATATTAGAAATAGATTTACTGTTAGTGGTAGTACTAGTGGTGTAACAGCAGACATGGATGACAGTATTCTCCCTGTATGGGAGCTAGTGTTAGAGGACACTTTCCCCAAAGGAGACGTCCTGACAAGATGTGCTGTGATTTATGTTTGGGAATGCAATCAAGCCTGGCCTCCTCAGCTGAATCCTTTGTGGAAAGCTGCATGGACATGACATTATGGCACACATTCATTGCATGGGTAGACAGTCACTGTATAGATCTTGAGGTATATCTCTGGAATTGTAGCCTTAGGGGTTTGATGAATCTAGACCTCCATGTAAAACAATGTTTTCTGTCTGACTCTATTCAGTCTGTACAGTCTGTTAAAGACGAAGTAAGCAAACCTTCCCTGCTTCCCAAAAACAGGGTGCTTAACCAAAAATCTAATAAAGAACAACAGAGGGAAAGAGAGAGAACAACAGCAGACACAAACACACACATAAACATTAATAAAGAGTAAGATTAATATAAAGCCAGACAGTAAAGATATTGCTTGAAATATTCAACAGAATTTGTTTTTCTCTGTCAGAGGAAGGCCTATAAGAAATGATCTGCAACATAAGGTCAGTAAATACTGCATGTCTCATTTCTTCTCCACAAAACTTTTGTAGCTTTGAGGCTATCATTATATTCCACAGTGTCTGCCAGTATCATATCATATATCAGTCTAAATATCATATC
Source organism: Lates calcarifer (assembly GCF_001640805.2). NCBI lineage: Eukaryota > Metazoa > Chordata > Actinopteri > Centropomidae > Lates > Lates calcarifer. The sequence continues at coordinate 3,327,254 of NC_066841.1, read as the reverse complement.
TGCTCATAGCTTCAAGATGTGCTGTGCGTCTTTTCATATAGCTACAGATATGTATCAGTGACTGATTCACCTCAGTTTAGCCTGGCATGTTTGGTATTTTTGGGCACTTTGGGATCTCCACTAGAATTTAAAATAACAGCTGTAATAGCTGACGCACTGGTGGGTCAGCGGGGTCTTCCTCCTGATTAACAGCAATAAACCGTACTTCATGCAGTTACTGCTCTGATCCAAAATAAATCAAGTCAAATTTATATAGAGAGCACATTTAAAAACAACAGGCCTCCACCAAAGTGCTCCACAGACAGAAATACAAGTCACAAATAATTAAAACATGTAATTAACAATTAAATAATTAAAACAAAAATAAAAGGGCACTTACTGTGACAGACAATTCAGAACAATTATATTGTTAAGCTGATAATTATGGGGACTTGAAAGCAACTGTGTAAATGTAGGTCTTTAGCTGGGATTTAAAATTAGCAACAGACGGGGGAAGATCTGACACTGAGGGGTAAACTGCTCCACAGCCTGAACAGTTCACCCACTTTTCTTCTTCTTCTTCTTCTTATCTAAAATAAGCCATACCTGACTGACTGAGCTACACTACAAAGGGCCACAGCTTTTACAAACATCCTTTTATTAACATATAGGATTATCATATATTTACGCTGCACACCAGATAAAAGCATTGAGACCGGACAATTCTGCAAAATACTGCATTATGTTTAAAAGATTCTCACTTTCTTTCATTTCTGCACACGGTAACTGCAGCAAGGTCAGGAGCATATAGAGAGAAGCAACTATTCACACTCACATTCACACCTACAGGCAACTTTACTAACCTAACCTGCATGTCTTTGGACTGTGGGAGGAAGCCGGAGGACCAGGAGGAAAGCCACACATGCTGTGAGGCAACAACCACTGCACCACAGTGTACATGAATTATAAGACAAAATATCTTCTAATATGATCCTAGCCATGACTTCATTATTGTAATCAATATGTAGTATTGACTGAATGAATTACAGTTTCTAATGACAGCCTCAAAGTGATTGATTTACTGTCTGTCCTCTGTCATAAACAGGTCTCACATGTGAGTTAGGCCCTCGCTGTGGCACAGATGATTTTGTTTTCTGAGTGTTATGATTGCCATATTGATTGCAATATATTTGGACTCAGTTGGTTTTTTTTTTCAGCTTAATTTCTTTTTGGGCTTAATTTGTTTTTCATCACGCGCTGGCCCCTGTGGTTACAGAGACAGTCTCAAAGGCTGTTTCATCCAAACAGTAATCATCGTCTGTCTCAGCAAAGTATCTGACCAAGACACTCAAACTCCTCGCTGCCTCGTCACAGCATCAGCTAAAATGTTCACAGTACAAATGATGGGTCTGTTGTAAACACCATTTCTCATTTTTACCATCTTAGTGTGAACAAACTGTCCTTTATTTTTATGTCTTTGTTGCAGTTTTGTTTTTTTTTTGTGCCGCTTGTGGTGAAAAGAAACTCCCGGCCTGTTGACATGCTAACAGCCAGGCTGTCGTTCACAGAAGAGTAATCAGCGGGGAGATCTGTCTTTCTCTGAAGAAAAATTCCCTAATGTGAAGCCACCACTTGCTGAATTTGGATCACTGTCAGACTCTGTCAGACACAGATTCCCAGTCTCTCTTCTTCTATAAACTTCTATAAACGATAAAGAGTTTGTTTTTGACTGTAACATATGTGGGTTCTTTCGTCATGCAGCTGGAAAGGTGTGTGCAACAATTAAGCAGCAGACAGATAAATATTCACTACGACTGAGCATAACAAAATTAATCAGAACAATTAAACCGTATTAATGTTTTTAGCAGAACAGCTGGGTGCAAATGCTTGTATAAGATGAGGGAGGATAGATATGGAAATGTATTCCCTGCAGCAATCCACAGTTGATGCATGTAATAAAAAAGGTAGATAAGGAAGAATAGATATTAAAATTAAACAAAGTGACTTGAATTAATTAAAACATCCTGATATGTAGGGATAATAAGAGAAATATTCAACCAAATAAAGGTGAAGGCGACTGATTAAATCTATCATACACAGCATATCACATAGCACTATTTACCTGCTGTTTATTTTAACTGATGTTGAGATGAGGCGCCTGTGGACGAACAGGCAAACCAGTCTAAAACAAATAGTTTGAGAAGTTTAAGGAACCTCAGCTTCAGCTGGATCAATTTTCTGGCCCCTATGCACGTGTTCACGTTAACTTTTAACAGTTTTTTAAACAACAGCAGTAGAAACAAACATCTTATCAGACACTGAGGCTCGAATGTTGAGGGCATCTGATTGTAAATCAGTCTTTATAGTCTTTTATCCAAAGATATGATAACGTAAGGATCTCATTTCTGAACATAAACAGCTCAGAGTTTCAGTTACTGACCAGCCGAGATTCAGGTTTCCTGGTAACCAGACATCGGACAGACTCAGTCTCAATGGGATCTGACTGAGGAAAAAAAGAATTAAGTGTAGTGAAGCTAAATGAAATCTGCTGTGCTGCAGGCGCCCGGGGTTTTTATGGGTGACAGAGGATCTAATCTATGCTAATCAATTTAGTCTCTGTTGACAAATTAAATTTTTAAGCAAACATAACGATCGGTGCATTGTGGCCAAGCACAACAGATATAAAGGTAATAAAATCTGTCCGAATGTAAAATAATGTTCAATACTTTCTTAGTTTATTATGTATATAAAACTATGTTGTGTTGCATTAAACAGCCAAAGACTGCTGTATACCAGAGCTTCCAAAACTCTTTAAGAAGCACCAAAAGATCACAACTAGACGACAGATATTTTGACTTGTCATTGCAGTAAATGCTCAGGTTCTTGCTAACAACAATGACGAGTACACATCATCTCAAATTACAGTCATTCCAATCATCCCTGCAACTGAATTTAGCCCCAGTCTGCTCCTGCATACATCTTCAAGGCCTCCATTTTACTGCCATTAACTAAATCACATGTCATTAACAGCTAATCTGTTAACTACATCACTCACTCTCAGTAACATTACCAGGAACAAATAGTGAATCATCTTTTCCTTTCCTCTCTTCCTGTTCCATCCCTAATCTGTTTACATGCTTTGAACTGTTTATTTTAACACACAGATGTATTTTTATTATCATTCAACCACCCCCAGAAGAAAAAGACCACATTTTAAATGGAGAGCTGTGGCAGAAAATCAAATGTGTGGCATTATTAAGTCGAGTCAGTAGAAGATGAAAACATGGTCTCAGCATCAAAACACGTCTTTGTGTAGTGTCGGTGCTCAGCATGCCTTAGCTTTGCGGCGCATGTGCAGCCCTTTGCTGCTTAAATTAAACCTCTCTCACAAAGTGAGATTTAAAAATCATTGAATTATTGACTCCATGAAAGGCCGGCTCACTGTTATGGGTCTGCTGCATATTACCCATTAACACTCACGCCTGAGTAGAGAAGATGATTATTTTCTCCATCCTCTGTTGGATGTGAGAGAGGAGAACTAGAATTTTTAAAATCTGATTTTTCATGTCTGTCTTAATGAGAGACATGCATAGATTAGCTGCTGCATTACAGGCTGCACTCTACTGTACTTGAATATCCTCCATGGAGTCATATCATGCCAGCTGACAGTAAAAGTCAGTACCTAATGCACCTGTTTTATTGTAATTACTTTGCTCTGTGATGGTAAAATTATGTAAAACTGAAGAAAAATAGTCATAAATCGTGCTTTGCTTGTTGACTGGTGCTAAAGAAATGGAATAAATTGGATAAACATTTTTAAATGCCAATTTCAGCAGCACTAAACAGTAAAAGATCTCATCATCTTAGCCCTTTACTCACAATCCTTGATTATAATCCTTTATAATCAAACTTCTTCATTGGGTTTTAAAAACCTTCCATGGCAGATTCTGCAAATCTACCACCCCTCCTTTACCCCAAAAAACATTTATTTCCATCGGCACTAATTTTGATTGTCATGCAAAGTGGCATACACATTCATGTTCTCCTCAGGATGAATTGAAATAACTTTCACGATCACTTAACTTTCCATCTAGTGCCATCATCAGGTCAACACTTCATACCAGTCAGTTTTAGAATTGATTAGTGGGCTGTGTCCTGGTTAAACTGCTGAATTATTGCTCCCCTCAAATCTTCAGACAGAGCCCATCTGGCTGTTTCTAAGTCCTGGTTCAAGACTAAAGGAGATCAGGCTTTTGTCCGATGAAACCCCCCACCCCACCCCCTCTTTACACACACACACACACAAAGCTAAATAAAATTATGGATGCAGGCTATAGCTAATCAATGTTGAAAATGAACCTGTGTGGCCAGTTCTGTTCTGAACACCATCAGCCATAAATCACCGTGTCTATACGAGGCCATTACTGAGCGCTATTAAACTACACAGTAATCAGCCTTCAACTCATTAGCAACAAGAAGATAAATCAACACAGTGGCTGTTGCGTAATGGCAGGCTTATCACTCCAGTCAAAGATGGGGCAGCAGCTTCTTTTGGAAAGAGAAGGTGAAAATTACAGTTACACACTTTTCTGAAAAGTCTCTTTTGCAAGATCAAGGAGGAATCTGGGTGAATGTTGGGTAGATAAGGCCTCGAGAACGTGAATGCTAGACTGTCCTCAAAATTTTAAAGGAAGTGTTTAAATAATGAGGGCAGAGGAAAACACTTGCTGCAAGCAAGTTGTCAACCCACTAATCATCATATACATTGGCTATTTATAGTTTTATTCATGCATTGTTACTTCATTTTCATACAGACATGTAATGGAGGAGAAAATTACAGTTCAACCACCTGAAGTCAAAGCTTTTAATGACAGGCTACGGTCACATTGTTATGAACTACTTTTCACTCATAATGTGTACAATGAAATGACTGCAACCTGCCACAAAGGCCGATTCTAAGCTTCCAATAAAAGAGAATATTTACAAGTACGTCTGTGTGAAACAACCTTTCACACAGCAAATCTATGACAACTAAGCAAACTCCACTCAGTGATGAAGATAATCAAAACATTTAAGTATTTAAGATGCAGTTTAGGGCCAGGGAGCATAGCTGTGTTTAGAGACATATGACATATGAAATGTAAGATATCACATGAAAAAAAAAATCTATTTCACACATGCATACAGTAGCAGAAAAGACAAAATAGAAGCAAAACAAAGGTTAACATTGCTCCACCACTGGAGACGGCTTTTAGCCAGTAAAGAAGTTTGATGCTGCACATTCTTAGACTGATAAGGGAACTATTGCTATGCTAATGCTGGATATATAGCAATGGAAAATATTTACATACTGCTCCTTTAAAGCAGGTGCAAGGTGCAAAACCACCCCAGACTAAAGAGGGGTGGTGTGAATTCATAAGTATTCACAAAATGTCATGCATGCATGTTTGTGCATTTGCCTCCAATAGAACAAGGAGGTCAAAAATGTTGTCTGCACTTACATCAACATTTAAAAAATATGAGTCAGACGGCAGTTTCACTAAAAGAGTCTGGAGTCTGAGGTCATAAAAACAGAGAAACGGGTGCTGGTGGCATCAGGAGGGTTTTGAATTGAGGTTGTGATAAATGAGGTGGAAAATGAGATGGTTATGTTTAGGAGAGACCTGGGAGGTTCACACCTGTGCCACCTCTACGTTCAACACACAGGTCCGGACAGGTGCCGCCAAGCCAGAGGCCCGGGGACCAGCTCCAGGATCCATGCACAACATACACAGTGACTGCTGCATGTCATAATGTTTTCTGTACAAACTGACTGCAGTCCCCTTGTGATTAATTACATTCAATATCTGTCTATTATTTACACACCAGCAGCAGCACTGTGGCAATACATCATCCATCTTGACATAGCCATGAGGACTTTGTGTCATTAATACACAAGGACGACAAGCAAACATGAGCTTAAGCACATAAGAACATTATCCACACGTGCACAAAAAACAACTTGTCGGTGGCTGCACCAACCAACCAACCCTCCCTCCATCCCTCCCCCTCTTACACTCTTGAAGTCTCACTATTATGTTGGTGAATTGGAGCTGAAGAGAAAGCGGGAAGCCTTGACACAGAGCTGCTAATGCAGAGCCGCTACACTAACACGTAGTGTGAACGGTCAGGGAGCACATCTTCAGGACAGTGAGGGATAGACGACACTACAACACTGCATTCAGTGTATACTCTAATCCCCCTGAGTGATCTTACAAGTACAACACAACAGTGCTGATACAAACACAACAAAAATACAGTTCATGGAGTCAGGTGAAATATGGAATGTCTAAAGAATATCTAATAAAGGATTTTGCAGCTAAAGAACCTGTTATTCTTCTCAGGAGTTGGTGGAAAATGCTCAATATTATATTTTTGCTGTGTCTGCTGGATAGAACAGTTTTGCACCTTTGGCTGGTGGCCAAATCTCTGTCCACTTTGTATGAGTGGTTCAGCTGCAGGGATGGAGGATGGAGGTGGAGTTTAACAGGTAGCTTGTTAATTAAAAGGCTCTAAAATTTAAAGATTTGGTCATTTTTAAAAAACATCAAACTATATTATTATCAGTATCAGTATCCAGAAAAAAAGAGAGAAAGTCTATATGATGTGAGAGGAATTTATACTATATGAAGATGGATTATCAGAAAAAATATGTAAGTTGTGGAATTGTCGATTTTATGATTACAGAATTCAAAATTCCAGGTAGTTCTGATCTCCATGTTATTACCAGGTGACTGATCAGACAAGGCACAGGTAAGAATGGTGCATGGTAAAGATTTATAGCTATGTTCATATAGCCTGAAGCTCAAATATAGTAATATATGCTTTCATGGCATTATTAAGCTCTATACGTTAATAACGTTTGTTTCTATCCTCCCCACCTATGGAACAAACTTCCTGAATACCTGAGGTCTGCAAAAAATGGCAGCTCATTTAAATCAGGGCTTAAAACATTATATCATTACGATTACGTTTTGTTTCTGTTTAAATTTGAATTTCATTTGTGCCTGTCTAAAATTATTATTCATTTAGACATACATCAATCCTGCCAAAAATCAACTGGAGTACACTGTAGGCAAAGGAGAAGTAGACATGATGAGTCAAAATCGACTGACAGAGACAAAGGTGAAGGAAGAGCAACACTTTTAAACAGAGAGGAGGAGAGACGAGACATAAGTTGAGAAGAATGAATCAAATCAATCAGTTGGACCTGTTTACCAGCTGGCACTGTGCCTGAGAGCCAATGTGAGTGAGTGTTTGTTTCAATCTGTTTGACAGGCTGCCGGTCACGCTGTTGTGAAAACACACAGAATCATAAAATCTGAAATGTATACACGAAGACTTTCACTGCAAAATGAGATATTATCACGAGGAAAAACAAAATGACTAACGGCAAAAAAAATCAACAAACATGACACTTGAAAAATGAAAAACATGAAAATGCTGTTACTTTTCTACTGATGCTGTATTTTCAAGATAATAATGGACTTCATTCACAAAGAAAGTGAACTCTTGGTATGTGCAGTGATACGTATGTTTCAAGCATATCTTTTTCAACTGGCTTTTGGTTTTTTTTTCCCAATCTCTTTAAGAGCATTGCCGCTCAACAATTTCTCTGTGGAGTCGTATACCACACAGGAGCCTGTTGTAGGGCCATTTGTGGGAAGAGGACTCACCAGTTTCATGGTCACATCATGTTTAGATTTAAAGCATGCTGCTGTAAATCAATTTAAGTGTCTTTTTCTAAATGAATCACAAGAGTTACAGGACTGTTACTGTGAAGGATTCACTGTAATATTTCAGACCAAAACATTTGTGGTATCTTCAGGATTGGGTTCCTAATCCAGTATAAAATCCTCTGATCAAATCTAAATCTCTTCAAATTCATTATCAAATCTCATTAAGTTTACCTTTCATGATTTCATAAGCAACCAGACACAATAGCTTCTGGTTATTGCTAAATTTAACATTAATGAAGCTAACATTAATTAATTTTCACAACCTGTACCTCCAACCTGAAAACGAGCTGAGCAGCAGACGATATAAAATGCTGTCTGCTGACTGATTTCTTTATTGTCCAAGTGTGTTTACACACACAGAGGACATTTAACCCTAGACTTAGACACTAGACAAATTGTAGCTCAGTTAAAAAGACTCTGAAGTCGTTAAAAGCCAGTGTTCATCTCTGGTATTCAATGAGGAAACGTTGAAAATATCAAGAATTATAAACAGAGTTTGGCATGTTTGTTACAGCGACAGCACTTTCAGCTCCAGAAGCCAGGGACTATAGGTAATGTACACCGTTCGTTTCAGTTCAGTGAGTGGGGTTACACAGTTGAAGCTCCAATTCTGTACATAAAAACCGCTTAACCATTCATCAACAGAATTTATTCAACAGAATCTAATGCACCAGCATCCTGTAATTACCACCTGTGGCTGCAGAAGCAGCTGTTGCTGAGCAAAAGTTACATAATGTTGCTTTAATCTGTCATTTTAACCTGCAAAACTTGACAAGCCTGCTAAATTTACTGGTCTTTACAGATAAAAAAAAAGTAATGAGGAAAGGTAAAAGGTTTGATAAGAGAGATAAGAGTTAGCAGTGGACCTTAACAAATCTGGGTATTTATAGACCGAGAGCTGGATCTAAAATGGAGCCTGCTATCCAACCAGAACCCAACCCTGTCCTCAGTTCCCCCAGTTTTTTAAGCATGGACCATCTCACACTCCCAGAGCTCATATTCTATTTATGATATACTGTAAACACACTCATATCTTCTCATCTACAAACAAATCTGTCCATTAGTAGATAAACTGGATGATGTATCTGTGTGCTGGCTGTGTCTGTGATGACTGAAGTGTGCATGTGTAAGCATGGGTAATTTATCATGGTGTGATAGCTCCTCAGGCTCTGTCTGAGACTTCCTGCATGTGTGTGTGTTTGCACACGTGCATGGTGCTATACTAACATGTATGTACGTATATGTTGGTGCCAATTATGCCCGCTCACAGCTGCCTGAGGTTCAGTATCAGATGGACAAGTGACAACGTAACATGCTCCAAAGTCATTTCACAGCTTCCTGTCTGGGAGGGAGAGCAGGTGTGTGTTTGGCTCATACCTTCAGCTAAAGAGACGCCTGTTAGGACATGAGGTCCTATATGGCATCATTGTAATGGGCAGAGAGAAGGAAAGACCGAGAGAAAATAGACAGGGAAAACCAAGCTGAGAGAGAGAGATAAAAAACATATCTATACATATCTAATACTAAAAAATACAGGCAGTGTAGGGTTGAGCTCAGAGGAAAAGGAAGGACTTTCTGTGCCTTCCAGAAGATATAGATTTTTTTGTCTTTGACCGGGTCTGACCAAATTATAGCAGAAGAACAGAGACAAACCTGGCAACCCAGAGAAAACAGACAGTCAGTTCTGCCAATAACAAGAGGTGGAGAAAGAGCAACACTCCTACTAAGCTGCAGCCCGAAGATAAAAACAACATCTTCACCAAAATCAAACCCAAATAGCAGGAATTCGACAAACTATCAGATCAAAACAGAAGTGACACTGCAATGAAAGCAGCAAAATATGTCAAAACATGTCACAGCCTGAGGGAAAACCAGCAGAATGACACATGGAACTGTAACCTCTTTTCTTCTAGAGTTCTCAGTTATTACACTGTTAAAATCTGTCTCATCCTGCCATATACATACATTATTTTTTATGATAATTGAAAACAATCAGCTCCTATTTGAATTTATACAATGTAATGTAGTAATGTAGTTATAGAGTTGTATAGTACGTGGTGCTAATGTGTATCAGCAACGTTTTGGCAGCCTCTTTCAACTGCATGTTAGTGCTACACAGCACAATGTCTCTATCTAAACTTAAAAGGCAAGTTGATCTGCAGGATACAGTGCCTTCAGCCAAGCAAATCTTTAGAGAGGGCTGCGTACAAAGTCAGTGGACATTCACCCAGAGTGAATGATGCACAGATGCGTTTGCGTGAATTGAAAATGTTTCAATTTGTGCAAAAAAAAATAATGCAAATCCTTCATGAATTTGGATCAGTCAGAAGCTAAACCAAGCACAAACACACTCACACAGACGAGGTTGGTGCATCCGTTGCTAGCTAGCTTACAGCTAACCGCCAGTTGGTGCATTTACTGAAACCAAATATGCTAGTAGCAGCAGTACAGGCGAGGAGAGATCAGCTGGCAGAAGAAGCTGGCAAATCTGCTAAAGGTGCAAGCGCACCTGACTTTTAAAGGCAGCAGAGATGGCACTCTGATTGGTTTATTGCATGTTACACCTAAAACACACCCATGATTAATTAAGAAACCAACTACAACTGTTTTGAACCACGTGCCTTGTGCTGCAACCATTTTTTCTGCAGTTTGAACTAGCAAAAGTGGATTTGGATACACCCTAAATGTACTTGCTTCATGCATTTAGCCTGTTAAAACAGAGCCCTGAGTGTGTGCGCGCATGAAAGCTTAAGAGCATGTGAGCCTGGTGGATCCATTTATGAGAAAGTGGACATGCTTGAAAGTCACTGGGGCAAGTGAGGAGCACCGAGGCGAGAGACTCGCTGGCGACAGATCGCACCTCGTCACCATAGAAACAGGAAGGCAACATGACAATGGCTCTATTGGGCTCGTGGAAGATACACACAGCGGCAGTGGGGGAATGAGTACGAGAGTCAGAGTCAAAAAGAGATGTGGGTGGGAGAGAGGAGAGGCGGTGGATGAATCATATATTTCTGTTTGTTTTCTTAATTCGCCTCTGTGGTTTCCGGACATATGGATTCATTTAATGACCGTATGAGACATGTAAAAATTAATGATATTGCAGGGCTCTGTTTACATTCAGGCAGTCTCTGTCCAGATGTTGGTAATGAAATTAAGTGGAGAGATAACATTAATTTTAATACAGAAGCAGGTTCAGTAACGGATTCTTCCATATGTCTGATAAAATATCCAGAATGATAATAGCAAGAGAGAAACAATTTTACATAATACTCAGTGCAATCACAAACAAACCAGATTGAAAATAGCGTGTTTTTTCCAATCAGACAAGCTGTTCACAATCAACTGGTTTAACCCAAACATTTGTCCCTGGATGTGGTTTAATTCAGAAACACACACATGCTCTCACTTTCTCTCAAATCTCAAGCATTGATGCTTCCTGGTAACCATGTGTGTTGACAGTGACGGAGCAGAAAAAGGTAGAGAGACAGGAAAACACAGAGAGAAACTAAGGACAGGTGCGTATGTGGCAAGATATAACATATATAAAGAGAGATTTATATTGCATTTTATGTGTTGTTAAGGGATTCCCAGTAGCTTAAATCATAGCGGCTGCGTCCTGAGCTGATCTACCTCTGCCTTTAAGAGTGGGTTTTGTCAGGATTAGGCTGTCTTCCCTGTATTTTCCCTTTGCCCTCCCCTCCCCTGTGTTATTTGTTTGTCTCTTTTCCTGTGTGTGTGTGTGTGTGTGTGTGTGTCTGGGCGTGGCTCTTTGGCTTCTTCTCCCGCCAGGTCATCACCTAATCACACTACAATCGACCTCAGCATATAAACCGTGGCTCACCCCTCCAGTTTTGACCAGATTGCTGGTAGATCTCCTGTGTTCGCTACCTCAGTGCTAAGTCTGTTTACCTGTACCTGACACGCTGCAGCCAGCTTCTCCTGCTGCTTCACCACGTTCAGCCTACATGAAGGAGCTATTACTTAAGACTTGAAAAGGCTATATTCTCACCAACTGATGCAACATGTCTGCACACCAGTATGTTAACGCACAGAAACCATGATACAGGCCACAGTGGAGATGGTGGTGGGGGGGAGCAGAGGCGGTGTTAACATTTAAATGTCATTTGCCGGGATGGGAGGACTTGTTGGCAGCGCGTGACCCCGGGTTGATCGTCAGAGAAAGAAATGAGAGAGAAACAGAGATGGAAAGAAACGGACGAAAACATAAAAGAGACCAACTGCAAGAAATAACCAGAAATAACATGCAGCAGGAGCGAAAGAACGACTTATTGTCAAACAATAGACAGAAAGAAATTTCATGACTTGCACTGACGTCAATGTTTTATTGTTTTATGTAGCGTCTAATACACTGTCTCCCAAAGCAACAACAAAGACAGCCTCTCTATAACACCAGACGCAGCGAGTAACAATGAAGAAGCAATAATTTAAAATGAAGACTCTACAGCCATGTTAGCAGCTCGTAAAGGTTCTACAGTGCTTTGAGCTAAATGCTAAAGTTGGCGTGCTAACGGGCTCACAAGGATAATATTATAATATTGTTGATTGGCAGGTATAATGTTTACCACGATCAAAATATTAGTTTAGCGTGTTAGCATGCTAATAATTTCTTATTAACACTAAACACAAAGTTCACCTGAGGTAAGTGGTAATTTTATTCATTTTGGAGGAGGAGTATTTAAGTAATAGTCTGTTGTTACATAATATTTAATCTGCTGTATTTCCTTATTTAAAGGTTAGGCGTATACATAACAACCCACTGATCTCATTTTTAAAGACAAACATCATAAGACTGTCTTTCTTTGAGACAATGAAGGAGACCAGGTCAGGTTACAAATTGTTGCTTCTTGTGATCAAAGTTGGAAAATTCATCCATTCTATTCAAACAAGATCAGTTGAACCGATGAACAGAAATGTCACAGGCAACTTCTCTCGCTAACTTGCTAACTTTTTTTGGAGTGGACAGGACCACAGACAGAGGCTGATGAAAACAGCGACACAGTTTACTGTATATAATCCAGCCTTTGAGTATGGCAGAAGACAATAACCTCAATGTTACAGAGCAATAAAGACTGATTCCCCACAGGAGCCATTCTGACAACATGTGCTGTGATTTATGCCTGAGAATGTAATCAAGTCGAGGCAATAAAGTTCTCAACAACAACATTTCTACAAAGCAACGTTGACATCACACAACACCATACATTTATATAAGAGAGAACACTCACTGTATAGACTGTAGCCTTCAGCATGATAAATACAGACAGAAAATCATGCTTCTATCTGTTATGTTTACATTACAAACCTGCTTTGTTGAGTAAAGTTTAAGTTCCCTGCTATTCATTAAAACACCACAATCTTATCTATAAAAATATTCTGTTTTTTTATATTAACATATTATTTTGCAAGACTTGATGCCAAGTAGAAAGGAAGTGTAATGAAGTCCTGACAGTGAAGCTCAAAATACATCAAAAGTGAATCTGATGCATGTCATACTTAATTAACTAACACCCCCTTTGGTGTCAGTTACTTGCTGTGAACTGGCAGCAAATCACACCACCTTGACACCTTAACTCTGGAAATGTTTTTAAAGTAAAAGTACAGAATCATACAGCAAAGTGTAAGCATCAGATATATTTTATATTATTATTATTTTTACATATATAACGTGCATGCAAGCCAGAGTGAGTGAGACTTTTATAAAATTAAGTCTATCAGCACCAGGTAAATATCTCTGTACTTCGCAGTATACTGGAGTTTTAAATGTGGAGTCTGTGGTGACATTCCCATGCTGGCACACCAGTACTGATGTTTATTACGTCAACCAGTACCAGATTGGTTTTGCAGCAAAGGAGAGTGAGTAGACTACTAGAGTATGGTGGAAAAACCTAAGAAGGAGAACTGGATCATACATGACAACGTTGGTGCCAAAAAGAGTGTGGTGTCCTGTCAATAAAAATCTTCACATCTCCAACCACAGAATCTGTGGATGTGAATGTCCATCAGTAGGACTGTAGCTCTGAGTCTGTGCTGAATCTGACATCCTTTTTACTTGATGTTCTGGTCTAAATCTGGCAACTGAGTCAGACTCATCTCTAGATCATTACTGACCATTCTCCTTTTTCTGTCTACTGCTGATCACTGCCATAAGTGAAAATAATGCAGGGCTCTATTTGGTTCATTCTTTTCACACACACACTCTGTGTCTGGATGTGTCTCTACCTTCATCTCTCCCTCTCTCACTCTCCCTCATTACTGCCTCCCCCCCTCTCCCATCTGTCTCCTTGCAGCCTTTTTTGATGTAGTGTGGCCACACAGCGGTAAATCAGTTGTTGTGGTGACTAAAAGCCCCCCTTACAATCTCAGAGCCTATTCCTAAATATCTGCATTCACACAAATACAGGCAGATATTGTGGTGAAGGAGTGGGAAGTGGGTGGAAATGGGAGGCAGGAAAGAAAGATATTGATTAAAAGGCGCACACACTGTGGTCAGAAGCACGCTGTGTGAGCTGCCTTGCCTTCCAAGAAGGACTGCTTTAAGAAAAACATTGTGCAAGAGGTAAATAAAACATAACAGCCACACCCGTTGGCATGGTGATGAGGTAAATGCATCTCAATAATCACAAGTTTACAGCGGTCTGTCTGCCTCACCTACTGGGAGAGGGTTTTAAGGATGCCAAGTTTAATACCTTATCTATCTAAATGATAGGTGTTGAGTCTTTGTTTTCTTTGACTTTATTCAAAGGCGACTAGTCTTTTATGGCTTTCTTTTATTGGCCACCCTAACCCAATATATCGAAAACACAAGTGAAGTCAAGTAGACTCACTTTAAGTTCTGAGCTCTGTTCTTGATGCATCATAATCATCACAGAGGGAAAATGATAATCTTACTATGACTCAGTTAAAGCTACAGAATGTGTTGATATTGGAGATTAGTTGGAAGTAGTTTCTATGACCCTACACTGATTATTGGAAGACGTGGATTGTTGCTCTTTTCTCTGCATTGCTTGTTAATTGGTGGCTCATCGTGCAGCTGCCAGTGTTCTCTCCCTATTAGGGTATATTGGGGTTGACCACATTTTGATTGTGTCTAGTTATCCTCAGACTTAAATCCTTGTGTCCCTTTTGGATCAGGTCTCTTTTCTTGAAAATTAATTTATGCATGTCATGTTTGGGTAGGACTTTATGAATAATTAAATAAAACGGTGGTTGTAGTTAATATCTGTCCTCCTTATGTGCTAGTTTCTGTTGTGGTACTGACGGCATGTTTTCACCTTTAGGTAATGATGTGTTTGTGTTTTTTAAGTGACTCAGTAAAGATATTCAAGGGTAGACTGCAGTAATAATGATGCAGACAGCTGTGGTGCTGGTTCTTTGGTGATGAGGATAAAAGACCTTGACGGCGCAACTTGAAGGACAAACATCCAGCCTGCCTTTGTATGGGGGAGGGTGGGACGCCACTTCCTCTCCCATTTACACTCCAGTATTAGCTGAGGCTCTCCAGAGATGGCCTTGGAGTCACACGCACAACACACAGCTCACCTGCTTCTCTCGGGACTTTCAGTCTCAGCGCACAAAAGCAAAGACCGTCTGCTAGTTTTTCCTTCTTTTATTCTGTGTTCTATCTTTGGAACAGAGGTAGCACAGGTCAGGGATGGTCAGGATTAGGATAGGAGAGGTGTGGGGATGGTGATAATAGCAGTTACCATTTTAGGTTAGCTCATGTGTCTCTGTGTTGTGTCTTTTGTCTCACCTGCAGGAGGGCCTAAGGACTGAAATATTGATTGGTTGGTTGGTTCATCCACCATCCACCATTTTGATGTTTTTACATCTGCAGCCAGATTTACCCATGGCCTCCAGCGGATGCTTTCTAATTACTTTGGTGACCTTCCGACCTTTCGTGCAGGGCTAACATCAGTTCAGAAATTTAGATTAGCTTTAGATTAGCATATTTACTCTGTGTAGGAGTAAATACGAGTCACATTCCAGTCATTAAAAACGGCTTATTGCAAAGTTTGAATGGCCAGTTTTTCATGAACTTTCCAACATAAAATCACACCCATGAATTCCCAGTTCCACCAATCTTTGCACTATATCTTTAGAAAGTTTTCAAACTGGAAGAATGCTTGCCAAAGTCAAATCAAAATCAAGTATCTCCACAAACTTGCCCCTAACTACAGATGTTCCCCTTGGACTTGGCTTCTCTCCAAGCTTCTCTAAATGATCACTTTTAAAGTTACCAAAATGATTCATTTCTATTGCTACCAAGTCCATACCCAAAGTAAACTAGTCGTACAGAGAAAGACAAAGTTACAAAAGCACATACAGTCCTGTCCACAGGTGACCTGCAGTGACCCTGACTGAACTTAATTCATATCGTAATTGGCAGGAAGGTCTTTAAATTGATGTAATTCGGTACCAAAGAACACAAAAATGGTACATTTTTTTTACATTTTTTGTAAAAGCTGCTGCACTCAGTCATTTCAGCCTGCAGTAATCAAAAAAGACAAACTTTTGGTGACCCACTGACCTTTCCTCTTCTCCAACATCAGGCTATGAGACCTCTCCATAGAGAGTTTTCCTCTTGCAACACCAAAACATCAACTTTGCACACAAGATTTCAAATGAGCAGTTTGCCCTGCAGCTTGCTGAGCACATTCAAAGAATTAAACCCTGTAAACCTTTCCTTGACACCACCAGCAAACTTAACATTTTGGCCCTATGTTTGGTAAGGCTCTTAGAATATCAAAACTGTCTTTGTGCTTAAGAATCCAAAGTGATTCAGATTGTCAGATGTACAGCCAGCTTTGGTGATGTGTTTTAGGGGTTCCAGCTGTGCAAGGCCCCGAACTGTGAAGGTCAAATGAGGTCTGGGATGTGATCAATCCTTAACATCACCACTCTCAGAGTGTTAACAGGCTTGTTCAGTCGCCCACACTGCTGAGTAGACATTTAGCCTGAAGGCCTGCCTGATCACATGGACCAATAAAGGGAAAGAGATACTCAGCCAGCAGATTACTCAGAAGATATCACTAATTCTCTGCTCCCACCTGACCTAACCCAGTCTCCACATCTCTCTAGAGTCAATATTGACTTGCTGTAAATTGGCGAATTGTCAGATAACCATGCATGTTGTCAAATGGGTTTGGCTACAGCGTCGAAACGTTGTGTTTTGCTAAAAAGATACAAGCTTTCCTTATTTGTTCAATTTGCTTAGATAAGATATGGGATAATTATAGTGTTACAGAACATCGAATTAGCAGCAGGAAAACATTAGCACTCAAACTGCAATAATGGCTGTTCAAAGCTGAAAACGCCCACTGAATTAATGAGTCTAAGGAAAACATGCTTGAGAAGATAATTTACACCGGTGCCATCTAAAATAACATCTCTGCTCGTTAATGGTAACACATTTTAGAGGTTAGATTTTAATTATTTGCACAAATAAAACTGACAAAGCGAAAAAAGAAATTCAAGAGAGCAAACTGTTCTTCTTACAATGTCTCATCCTCAGGCTCAGCGGGTTAACAAACACACCTACTACAACACAATGTGATGCTGCTCAAACAGTTGAAGAAGCCAAAGCAAAAACTAAATATTCACACATACACACTAACACCAAGCATCCCCCGAGTCAATCATGTGGTCCCTGAAGCATGGATAACAAGGATTCTTCCGAGGAAGCACAAGCTGGTCATCATATCAATAGACTCCACCGCTGTGATCAATGGCTCAAGAGCATAACAAGCCGACAAAGAAAGGAGGAAAGGACAGATCAGTACAGACACTAAACCTCTTTACAGGTACACCTACACAGACACACTAACAGCCTTCTCTGCTATTTTTCCTTCTCTGCATCTCTAGTCAGTCAGATACCATTGAGCCTGCACTGAGATCTACAGTATACTACAATCTGTGCTCAGGATGCCAGCACTGATAGACTGCTCTTAATTTAAAGTTCCATCTAAAGCACAAACTGTTGTTTTTGCAAAAGCAACATAAGGTTTTCTTTGTGTACAGATTCAACTGATTAGAAACAATGTGTTAATTAGTAAGCTTAAGCAGGTTTAGCTGCCTCCAGCCGTCATGCTAAGGCCAACCACGTCCTGACTCCATCAGCGTTATACCTGCACAGACACTAGATGGTACAGTACACTCTGTTCCCTCTCTGGACAATATAGACCATACAGTACAGCTGACATGTAGAGAGTTGTGTATTGAGTGTCTAGTCCACTTTACTGTGAGAGGGTTATACAAATACGCAGAAAATAGAAAATAAAAATGTAGAAACGATGCACACTGAGGCTCAAATGTAATAACGTTGACAAAGAATGCAGTACACAAGGTTATGTATACTGTTTATTGTGGTGGCTAATACCTCAGCACTTTGATCTCAGTCTCTCTTATCTCCCTCATTTTCCCTCCTCTCTGTGGTGCCCTACACCTCTCTGTGTGTGACTCTGTCACAGTGAGAGAGCCGGGGGGGCGAACAAACAGAGCACCTCTCCACTGAGGCGAGACGGAGAGAAGACGAGGTGGAGAGGAGGAGGCGGCGGCGGCAGCGAGCGCTCTAGCAGCGGCAGCAGCATCCTCCTGGTCGGTCTAATGAGACAGAAGGGAAGAAAAACCGGAGGAGGAATGCTGTTTCTCTCGCTGCACGGCGCAAACAAAACTCCCCACGCCCTCTACTTGGGCCTGAAGCCGGAGACAGCAGGCAGTGAGGAGGAGATGCTCTCTGTGCCAGAATTCGCTCCATTACGCAGATGTTTGGGAACAGGAGGGGACGCCGCAAAAAGCCACTTTCCAGTCCTTTTAGGGGCTGGTGATATGGCTCAGAAGAAAACAAGGGGAGCCAATCCATCCATTACATCGGCAATATGACCAAGTGGGGCCCATTTTGTGGTGCAGCTACTGGCCTTCCAGGTGAACTGGGAGAGACTGAGGAGAGGGACGCTCACTGGCTGACTAAAGCAAGATGCAGTTAGATAATTCAATACTCAGGCTATTTCGGTTTTCTTGCATTTGGATTTGAGAGGTCCTGAGGGTCAGTGCTGTAAAAGACACCAATAAGAACAAAGTCACTTGCCTTAAATTTTGGCAAATTAAATGAAATGTCAATCAAATTAAATCAAAAGCTCTGATGGAAGACGTCTTGCCTCAATGGTACCATAAGTTCATTCTGTCAGATTCAGAATGACGGAAACTTTATTGCTGATCACATGAGAAAATAAAGAACATACAGTACACACTGTATGAAAACATACTGGATAAAACAAGATATATATGATACATATCACTGTGTGTGAATGAACAAGTCAAGCAGGATCATTAGTCAGGATGGAAAAGTGCAGTGAATACTCACTTAACAATGCTGACATTTAAAACTTAATCATTTTATTCACAGTTATAGGTTCCATATAAATGAAACGGTTTCACACTGTGACTCTTCCTGACCCTGACTGCCTGGTTACAGAACAGGGCAGCTTCTCCACTTTTTCTTTTACATTTATAAGAAACTATGTCACTGTGTCTGCCTGTGTCACAGGTGACAGTCACGTCAACATCCTGCAGGCTGACATGTCACTCTTTCTTCTTCCGAGAGCTCAACACGTTCATCACCATGATAAACGCTGACATTCTCTTTAGTGCGGCTGACTGCAGGATCAAGGATTCAAAGGTCTCTGTTATTTACCCTGAGCTGTGTGATCCTGGCTAACCTGGCATCAAGGTTGAAAGCTGACCCTCTCCCTGCTGGAGGGCCACTAACCACAAGGCCTTTTAAAGCTTGGCTTGGGTTGGTTCCCTGCGCACATCATTTAGCCAATTCAAGACCAAAGTGACTGGGTTGTTGGTGTCCAAGCCTCTGAAGTTTGGACTGCCCTGTCTTTGGATTTGTCAGCATCTTATCTGATGATCTTTTGGCATCAGTTATACATTTAGAAATAAAGATATGTAGCTGTACAATAAGAAAAACAACATACTCCATGGCTGTCACTCTCTCTTTTGTCTCTTTCCTACAAAATGCAGCTGGATTACCTGTAAAATTACTGATGTCTGCCAGACAACAACGCATTGTTTTTAATTAGCTCTGGGCTGAGTCATGTGTGAAGAGGGAAACCTGCCAGTCTGCCACATCAGCTGTGGTGTAGTGCACTTCCTCTGCCTACAGGAAATGACAAGCATGACTTTCAGACACGCTTGACTGGAACCCTGGCAGCCAAAGCCAACAGAGACACTAAGTTGTGTGTACGATTGTGTGTGTTTGTGTGTAAGAGAAACAGCAAGAGAGCAATTACTCATGTTTTTTGTGTGTGGGTTTTTTCATGTGTCTAGCCACGTATGAGTGCTTGTGTGTATTTCACTCGCACGTGTGTGCACATCAATTAGACCAACAAATCTGTGATTAATGTGTGCTATATGTGTGCACTTGCCAACTTCCTACTGAGACAAATGAAGTCACATTATTCTTAGAAAGCCTCTATATCATAAGCTGTGCTTTCCTACCAGAGGCTGTGTCCCACAACTGGAGCAGATGATGTAGAATGTGTCTGACTTGCCAAGAACCTGCCAGATATATGTTATTGTGGTAATTGGTTGAGCCACTGCAAGTGAAGCCATCTAGCTAGCAGCCATTTTAGTCAGACATAAATAGGCATGGTGGCAAAGGGACAGATGCGAGCCGGATTTGTTAGATCCACAGTGTTATACTGAGTCACCTTGGCTTACTGTACTGTTCTCATAAATATTCATGAACAAGGGTTTGCCTGCTCGTTGGCGTGAGCTGCCATTAGTCAGTTGTCATGTCAAAACATGCTAATGCTAATGTTATAAGTGTCACA
Source organism: Lates calcarifer (assembly GCF_001640805.2). Lineage (NCBI taxonomy): Eukaryota > Metazoa > Chordata > Actinopteri > Centropomidae > Lates > Lates calcarifer. The sequence continues at coordinate 3,306,637 of NC_066841.1, read as the reverse complement.
TCCACATCAAAATATAAGTCACAATTGACAATAAGCTGGGCGCCCTGGTGTGTGAGGGACCATGAACCGATATGTCTGTCAGGGGACCTACAGCTGCATGTCATTCGCCATCTCTCTCTCCCCTAATATCCTGTCACCTCTCTACAATTAACTGTATAATAAAGGCATAAAAAATTCACTTCACTTTGTCCAAACATTTCATAGACTCTGTGATTAATCCAATAATGATAATTCATCAGTTATGAGAAGAATCACTGGTTGCAGCTCTACATTAGTTTTGTATTCTTGACCACATCCCTGTGTGAGCGTGAGGAGGAAGGAGAAGGAGCTGACTGGGTTCTCACCCGCCGCTCAGAGCTCTTGTGTGGCTGTGGACAGACGGCACAGAGCTGGTATCAGTCTGCTACGATGTGGACAACATGGCATCAGCATCAGCAGCACTCAGCCGGTCCGACAGAGCACACAGTGTTCACTCACTGAAGAGACTGCTAACTGGCTAGAAGACATTAAGCAGAACAGCCTGTACCAAGAGCACAACCACCACACGCACAAAAGCAACACAACCTCACAGCTGTCAGGTTGCTGACTTCATCTATAACTACAGCACATACTGAGAAAAGGATTGATAACATCAGTGAGAGAAAGTGAGTTGGTTAACATGTCTGTAAATCTGCATATCTTACTTACAGGACCACAAAAACCTTTCACATTCATAAATACCAGGTGGACAAGTTTGGGCACATATGTGAATCAGCACTGTTTGTCGGTCCTTGGTTGCAATTTGTACTGGAAAAGCCTGGTCTGACTACTTTCCTGATTTATCGCCACAGAATTTTTTGATTGTACTGTACAACTACTGTCTGTATCTGGTGGCATAAAATTGTGCATTAACTCAAAGATCCAAATGATCACTAAACAAATGAACATGGTGCTTTAGACTTTATAAAAGTTGATGAAGAGACTACTAAATGCAATCTTTTTGGAAAGGTATTCACCAAAAATCATCAGTTCCTCGCTTAAAACATTTATTCACCACAAGATGTAAAGACAAAGATATCATGTTTACAATTTTCAGTATTTTGGTTTAGCATGTTACCATGCTAACATCTGCTAATTAGCACAAAACACAGAGAATTTTTGCAGGTATTTGGCCATAAACCAAAAATTGGGATGAATTAAAATTCAAGCTAGAGGATCACCAAAGATATTCCAGCTCATCCTGAGAGGGACATGAATGTCAGTCCTTCGAATAGTATAAAACTACAAATGTCTAACTCATGAGAAGGGTGGAGGATCACCAGCACCAGTAGGATTCATCATCTGGGAACCATGAGCATCTGTACAAAGTTTTGTGCCAGTCCATCCAGTAAATCCTGAGATATTTTATAGGATCAGTGAATCCTTTAACATGCTGGTGGTGCTATTGGAAAGGTCAGGAGATCACTAAAGTCATTAGGATTCGTCCTCTGAGAACATGAATCTCGGTACAAAGGATATTTCTAGGTGGTAGACCGACTGACAGAGCAAATATGATGAAGTGATATTTAATCCTTACACTCTCCTCAGGCCTCAGGAGTGATAATGCACAGCAGATATAAAGACACACACATAGGCTCGGACACAAACGACGCTCATATCAAGCGACGACTGTCAGACCAACACGATCAGACAGCAGCACTTTGTCAGACGTTCAAAGGAAGCATTTATTCATGCTGCCCGGGCGCGAGCATAAGCTAAAGTGACCCAACCTCTGTGGTCTCTGCAACCATACTTTGAAGCCTCCTATTGTGTTAGCCCCGTTGCCTGAGAGGGACATGAAAGGAAATCACAACTTTGAAGTAGACACAAGCACCGACCGACTCTTGCCCCGACCTCTTTCGGCCGGGACTCGTGAATCAAACATGCAGATAAATAAATAACAACAACTGCCCTGGCTTTGTTTCCCTGGTGCTGACAGTGGGATTATTGCTTTCAGTGAGCCTCAGATTGCCGTTGCCATAGTGTTTGCACGGGCAGTAAAAGGCCGTGTGAAGCTCTGGGTCAATAAAAGCAGTATCAAAGACCAAGAGGCAGAGGTGGTTAACTGGAGAACCACTGAACCATTCACGTTACTGACACATAAACATCCATATGTACACAGTCTCTTTTGTCTGTTTGTTTGTTTAGTTGCTTTACTCTAGAAATACCCAACACTAATTAGTTTCAGCCCTACACCCTATATACACTACATCTGCTGCATTTCTTTTTCTTATGTAACAGACTTTTATCTGCAATGCGCCTGTTAAATAACTAAACAAACAAAGCAAATAAGTATAATCTCCACAGACAAACTGTTTATTGACATTACAGGAAGATGCTCACAAGCTGTTACCCCAACACACACGTGAGAAGCCTGTTTAGTGCAGTGTTTTAAAAAACAGGAGTACTCAAACCATCTGAACTGCACTTCTATGAAGTTCTATAAACTGGATCCTACACTTCCCATAATGCAACACAAGAGTGTCTTTCATCATGCTGAGTTCACATGATGGAATGGCTGGAAATGGAAAAGATCCTTACGACCACTGACGTCATCTAGCGACTCAAGATGATTGTATGATTGTAAAGTTAGTTGTCTGAGGTTTACAATGAATAATGTATTTTAGCCTGACGTTAAGCATTCGTGTCCCATCCATATTTTTACACATTCTTAAGCTAAATCTCAAAAGGAGTCCTAATTACAATGACGTGTTTCCAGTTCTGAAAACTTGAGTATTTTCTCCTCAGACTTCACAACGCTCCTCCACAGCCTCGGAAAACACAGGAAACCTCATGAGTAGTAAACTAATCACATGTAAAATTGATGGACTGCCCCTTTAATTTGGGGACAGGCATCAAGAGATTGTTATCCAGTGGGATCTGGTGCAGTTATCAGAAAAACAACACACACCCTGCAGTCAATCAGAGCTTAGTACTCTCTGTGGTCATGGTAGAAAGTATGTACACCACTTTCTTGGCTTTCAGAATAATGGCTACACTTCAAAACACAAGACAGCACTTTTCTACACTCTCCTTGCCTTTAAAATGATGTACTTGAGCTGATTCTGCCAGTCTGTGCTCTAAAGGAGGAAAAACCCGGTGGTTACAGACTGCAGAATAAATGGACACCTACTAGGTTTTGCCTGTGTCATTTAATCCCTGTCATCTTGGATTTTTTCCCCCGTGTTTCCATGAGCATGATGCTTCACACTGGCATATGATATAAACGCTTTTTCTAGGCAGAGCAGACTCGTCGCCCTTTCTCCTCACGTCACCGGCGCTGTCATGCTCGGCGTGTGTTTGGCTGCGTCGAGCACCTCATCAGGGCTCAGTGTTCCTGGGCTGGGTGGCTCAGTGTTGTATTGATTAGGCCTTTGGCAACCGGGGCAGATTTATTCTCTTATTAGGGGGCTCCTAATGCCTGATCAGGACAGATTAAAGGTCTGCCACTGCCTCCAGCTACACTATCATTTAGACAATTTCATTAGGACTGGATGGCTGTATCGATATAATTAGCCTAAGGACTGAGCACTGCCACTGCACAGCATGCAGAGAGCTAAATACTGATTTTTAGCAAAGTGGAAAAAAAGTAAAGATACATTATTGACTTGTGTAATATAAGATTGATAGAGCAGAACTGAATATGTTTTAATTTCAAACAAAGCAGGATGATTTCCCTACTCTCATAACTGAGCCTCAATTACATCCTCTCAGTGTGGACTCTAAATTAGATTTCTAACCAGTGAGATCAATAAAAAAAAAAATCATCGGCCTCTTCTGATTGATTACAAAGCATTTCTATCAATCATTCATGCACTGATTGATAACACGCAATGGCTGCAGCATCTGTGGGTTTCTCGCTTACTGGCTTTTTATTCTCTTGCCACTCAAAGTATTTTCACTGTGTTATCACTTCATCATTTATACTATACTAAGCTCTAATTATGATCACTAATTCTTGTCTGCAGGCTGCTCACTCTCTCTGCGGACGACACAGGACAAAGCAGAAATAGATTTTAACACCCAGGTGTGCGGTAAAGTCTGTTTAATCCTCTTCACTTCACTTAGGGAGGCTGAACATCTAAGGACACGGTTAAATGTATTTTTTCACCTTTTTTTTTTTTTCATTCTTTAACATCAGGACAAAACCTCCCAGGGTCAGGATTTTGCTCCAGTGAGCCGTACCCAGAGGTGATCTGATTGATTTCGGATTGATGTGGTCTCGGTCCGGACACCTTTAGACCCCCAATCCCGCAGGAGCATGTTGAGCACAAAGCAAACAGAACATCTCACACACACACACACACACACACACACACACACACACAGAAACCCCCGATCACGCCAAGGCACATTACCTACTGTGGTTGCTCGGCAACCAACCAGAGACACACACATACACAACATAATGGTTCATTTGTATCCAGCTGTGTCAGCAATGGGTAGCCAAAACTGAAAAGCTATTTCTCTACCTTTAGTTTTTGAAGACAAGAAAAACACTGAGACAAAAACCTGATTCTACATACATGACATCATGTAACCAAGCAAATATTGATATAGTCCTTTGAATTAATTCTCTGCTTTTTTTTAAAGATACTGGCACTTATTTATGCTTAAAGATGAAATAACATGCCTCTTCTTTTTACCCTGTAAAGCATCCAAAACACAAAGCAAAATGCTAACTGCCACAGCTATTTGGTAATTTATTTGCTTGGTACATCACACTTAAAGCCTCTTGCAACACACAAGCTGTATCACATGACTCTGAAAGCAGCTGGTGCGTCCCTCCACATGAGGATAGTGGAATTCCGGCGTTTTGCTTGGAGCGACGCGCCTCTGTGTGATCTCAGTCTTACATTTTAAAGAACGCCGTCTTTCATCTTCCAACACACATCGGTTCTTCCTCTGTGTACGCGTTTCAGGGTGACATTAAATCCAATCACAGCTCCAAACACAAATTTCTTACTCACAGTATGAGCCGAGTGAAAGGACAAGAAAAGGCATCTCTTAAGTGTTAATCACGTCCTAATGTGTAATTTCATATTCTAATATTTCTTTACAAAAGGAGTCCAAATGAAAATGAGTAATTTGGCCCTTGTTTACCTTCTTCCCTCCCTTTATTTTGACTGCTCTGCTTTTCTCATCACCTCAAAATACTCATGGTCACAGCCTCTCTGAAATCTTTGTTCTGTTCCTCTCTCTGCTCGTGAATTTCACCAAGAAAAGACAGCATTTATCAAGCGTCAACTCAACTGGGCTGAAACAGACACATTTCTAACACTGCAGATATTTTATTTTTCACACTGTAAAAAGTGAGACTGGGAAATTTTCTGCTCTTACAGTATCATATTTCTGCTTTTATCTTAAGGAAAAAATAAAACGCTTCTTCCACCAGCGGGAGTTTGTAGTGAGCTGATCATCATTCATCACTACTGATGGAGCTTTCCAAGCTTTGACAAGGTTTCTCAGGAGGTGATGGTTCTTGTGGAAGTCTCTCTTTGTGCTTTCACCCTGCACTCAGAGGAGTGAACAGACACTAAGGCAAGGGAGAACCTAATATGGACTGCTTCCTCTGCCTACAGTAACATATGACCAACATACATTTCTGTTCTTTTTTCCACCCTATTTATGTCACTGCTAGTTGGCTAAATAATACAAACACCTCTCTGTATAATGCAATACAGTCAGTGGCCTAGTCTAATTTATTGTAGCAGGTATACTCAGCTCTGGACATCTGCTGGGACTAGGGGAATAATGAGGAGTACACATGCACACTGTATACAACACAGTCCTGGAACGTACACACAACATGCTCATGTGCACCCCCGAATGACAGGCACTGTGATGATCCCCTCCCAGCCTCCCATACACCCCTTCTGGAGTGACATTCGCACCACCACACTCACTAACGCATACAGTGCATGCATCCAAACGTGCATTCTATGGGAATAAAAATAGGATTTATGCAGGGATGTTGCATTCCTTAGGTGTACCTAATAAACTGCTACAAAGATAAAAATGGGGTGAGTCATTATCAATAGGACAAACATCAATGTTTCTCTAGCCACAATAAATGTGTACATTTGTGTGTTTTACAATACTCTACAATGGATACCACATTTAAGAAGCCCTGCTCAAGGACAATGTGATGTCTGTCTCTTTGAATAATTGAAGGACAAGTCCTAGAAGTAGAAGAAAAGTAGCACCTGCAGTTAGAACAGCACAGGAGGTAACCATAAAGTGGAGGACAAAACACTCTTGAAAAGCTCACTTACAATATAATATCTTGCATCCAACAAGAGCATAACCAGCACCAGCTTCTGGACGTATTATTATCCCTCCTCTTCCAACTTTCAACCCTCTGATTGCCATCGATGGTTAAAAGCAGAGAAGGAGTCCCATACCGCCTTCCAGACAAATCTTCAGTGCTGGCTAAGTTGAAATCCCAGCAGTAATTACTCAGACCCACTGACCTGACCGTTGCTCTGTCATTCATGACTCCTTTCTGATAATAAGAAACACAGGCCATTACATGTCTCAAAAGCCCCAGAGTCTGACAGCTTCGCTGCCATGCAGCCGCTCCTGTCCAAGCTCCACAAAGAGCTGCTCAAAAAGAGAAAAAAAACTACAGCTTTCAACTATAAAGGAATCTGTCACAAAACTCTGTAGTCCACTTAGCTAATAACTTGCACTACTGACATGTACTTATTTCTGGACCATATATGAAATATGAAACCTGTATTTATCGTACCATTCATTTGCCTTGCAGACACTCTGGGGGAAAACTGACCAGTATGAAAGTTTCTGAATCTCTTGAATACATAATTAAATTGTAAGATTACCATCAACTACATACTGTGCCTGACACTACATGGCCAAAAGTATGTGGACACCCAAACATGACACTTATAGCTCAGCATTTATATCAATCTATACAGGAAAGGGTCTTCCCCAAACTATTGGTTGCCCCACTGTTACAATCAAGGCCAGAAACTGAAAGGCTGAAGCAATAAACGTGCATAGTGACAGTCTTTTTACATCTTTTACGGGCTTGTGTTACTTGTTAAATAACATATAGATGCTTTTAGGCAGATGCTCTGACTGGAGGAGGGTTGATTCCACTACACTCACTCTCTCAGGGCGGTCACAGATACACACAAAAGAAACCACTCTCTCACTTATGACTTCCATCTGCAGCTGACACCCAGCGGGCGAGGGACTCACCCCGTGAGGACGACCACAAAGTCCATTACATTCCACCCGTTGCGGAGGTAGGAGCCTTTGTGAAATGCAAAGCCCAGGGCGATGATCTTAATGGCAGCCTCGAAACAGAATATTCCAATAAAGTAGGGCTCTGTGTCATCCTACAGAGAGACAGAGAGAATCAGAGAGACGATGAGAATGACAGAGGAAGATCTTTTTGTCAGAGGTAATAGAGTGGTTAATGAAGCGTTCAGTGAAAGAGAGCGGGGGGGGGGGGTAAAAGATAGAAAGAAAGATGGCTCCTTTTACTTCTTGTACCAGCATGAACACAAGTGTAGGAAGTGGGGCCCCTTTTCTTTGGATGAAAAGAAAATAAATACAGTGAAAACAAATATTCACACACACATCATGATCTTAAGGGCTACAGTCAATCAGTGCAGTCTCAGGCCTGCTCATTTCATCTGTTCAAAAACTAAAATAACAATCTGCCTTCAACTGATAGCAGACCATACATGTGCAGACTAAAAATATTCCTCCAGGAATGTAGTCAGGGCACTTTGATGCAGAGTGTCAACCAGAGGGCTACTCATGTCCGCCAGAAGGATGCTCGGGCCAACCAGAAAAATATTTGGACCAACTAGTGGAGAACATTGGCCAGAGAGATGGTGATTTGGGCCAATCGGAGGGGCATTTCAGGGGTGTTTGAGCTAACCAGTGGGGCATCTTTTTGGACCTCTCTTGCATGACATGAGGGCCAAATTAAGCATGGAAGTGGAAGGGAGTCAGAAGGAAACCTAGTAGACTTTTGGGCCAACCAAAAGGGCATGGGGCTTCTTGGGCACTAGGAAGTCACATTGGCCACTGCTCAATGACTCTCTGGTGTAACATTAGCACAGACATAAAGCATGAAAGTGGGAGGTCAACCAGAACTTGGGCTAACCAGAGAGGTATTTGGATCAACCAGAGAGGTACTTCAAGTTCAAGTGTCCTTTTGGGATGTTTTTGGGGATGAAAACGAAGGATCAAACTCACAAGCACTCAAGAACGAGGGCAGTCGGGCCAAGTAAAAGGGCATATACATAAACCAGAGGAGCACTTAGGCCATTCAAGTCCCCCTCTGGTGTGATTTTAGAACATAAATGAAGCATGGAATAATGAAATTAGGGGGGCACCTGGAGTGATCAGAATGACATTTGGGCCACTCAAGTGCTCCTCTAGTGTGCCACCAGGGCAAATCAAAAGTATAGCATTATCCAACTTTCTTGTTTGAAAGGGCACTCAGACCATATGCACAACACACATGACTGGACATAATTGATTTGGGCACTGTGCATCATTCCCTAAAAGTGTCAATCAATCAACAGTGTGCCACAGTTTAATCATTTGCACTGTGTGGCTGTGTTAACCCTGGGTCTTGCTGTAAGCAAGGGAGTTGGATCAGGCGCGTATGACATGACTCTTTTTCCTTTGCCTCCATTAATATCTGCAAGAGCCTGGGGCGATGCACGGGGCATGAGCAGTGGATATCTCATGCCTACACTAACCTCTCTCTCCCCCTCAGTTTTTCTCTCTCATTCCCAGCATACTACAACCTGACAGCATCACCCAGCCTCCAACATAAATAATCACGTAAAAGCAGTGTGACAGGCCTGAGCACTATAAAGAAATGTGACCTTTTCTATAGCACTGGCTGACTACAGTCAACATCCAGTGATAATGGATATGTTGGATGAGAGTTACTGTAGCGCGCGTGAAAGCTGTGCTGGTAAAATCATGACAGCAAAGCAAATAAGCTGTCTCTGGCCAATAGGAGTAGCGGTAGGACTCTGTGTTGTTTATCATAAGAACAGGCGTTCAATGTGGCATACAGTATATTCAATTTGGTATGCTATAAAAAGACAAGATTCAGACAAAACAACTGAACGTCTTATGTAATGACAGGGCTGGAGGGCTGTTTGGATAAATGTCTGTACAAGTAGTGTATTAACATCTATTATACATACATCTTAAAGATTGCTGATTTGTAAATACACTATTGCAAGACAGCTGGGGAAATCCCCAAGGCTCATAGCGCTAAAGACCTGCAATGGATCTGAAATACTCTTACTGAATAGCTTCTATCATCGCCTCCACTTACAGCACGCCTCCTACTCTGTTGACAGAGCTTCATAAATAAAAGCCGATCCCTTGTTCTAATTAAAAGGCTTCTTGTTGTATTACATCCTGAAGGTGGAGGAGGCAAGGAGAGGGTGCTTGTTTTCTGCTTTGTGTAACCACTCCAATCACTTTCTCAGGTGCTGAACGCTACTTTTTTTTGTTCTCCTAGTAGTAACATCTTCACTGCTGAATTTGCATCACAGCCGCTGAGATTCAAAACAGGAGCAGGTGGTACAACATGAGAGGAATTAATTGACTTTTTCACATAAAGCTTTTGCTCTTTGTAAAACTCTCTGGCTCTCTATTTTAAGACAAACTCCCCTGAGCTACAACACCCTCAAAAACAAGAAGAGCAAAGTGCTGAACCATGAAGCTGCGTGTTAGCCTTTTTTTTTCCTAGTACACAGGGCAGAATATGCCACTTGACCTCCATGTGCAACAGTCTCTTTGGTTTTTCTCTGAGACTTCTTAGCTGCGCAACACGACTGCCACAGAGTTCAAACGTTGGTTTAAACTGAACGCATATGTGAGCAGCTGGGGGGGCCTGGGCAGGTGATCAAAGCGAGCTCACTGAGAGGCCCTGATGACTTACAAGATAGGAGCTGGAGGAAAAAAAAATCAGAGACAAACACAGTTAAACACACAGGGTGTCCCACAGCCTAATGAGGGAAAGGTGCAGCTGCCATTAAGCTCTGAGATGCTGGTGCTTCTGACTAGGCTTAGGAAATCAAAGCTGGGGCACTAGCTTTAATTTCCCTCCATATCTGTTTACTGTTGTTTAAAAGGGAGTGACCTCAAAGAAATGCACTTACCAGGCGTGCGGACATGGGCGTCTTGTCGCTGGCAGGTAGATGCTGCTCCAGGGCCAGGACGATGCAGTTGGCGATAATCGTAGCCAGGATCATGTACTCAAACGGAGTGTGGAGGGTTAAGGAGCAGTTGGAAGTGAGGTTGCATTCATTATATTTCACAGCTTAATTATAACTGTTATGTATGTGTATCGGGATGTATGACTTACATGGAGTACATAAGAACATTAGGATGGCCTCCCATGGCAGACAACATTAAATCTGCTTGTTGCTGTGTGTATGCCATTACACTTAAATTTGGACACATTCCCTCCACTAAACCATGAACCTTCCATCATGCTGTGGTTCAAGGTTTTCTACAGAGAAAGCATCCTATACATTTGCTTATGATGCTTCCAGATGGTTGACCATTTGCAACCATTATCAATGGTTGGCTCATTCTGCAATCTATTTTCTCTGGGTCAATGTCCGCGGGTCAGGGCCCACTGAGGGCCTGTGAATCGTGAGGGAAAAGCTTATGATCATTAAAGCCAAGATGTAGAATTGTTATCGCACTGTTTTCCTGACAGTGAATTTTCAAAGGAAATGGGTGTAATGGCTACTTTTACTTAATTTCAACCATGGTTTTTAGATTTATGTGAGGTTTATACTTTTTGTTTTGGCCCTGTGGAGTGGAAATTCAATTCATATCAGCTCAGAAGGCACGGATAAATTGATAACCGTTGTTATTCAATTAAAGCTAATGCTGCTCTCATGTCGCCCCTCAGAGCAGATCCAGTTTTCTTCATGTGTTTGTCACAAAGCTGAGGCTTTTAAGGCCTGGATATGACCAGAGGAAATGTCTTTAATCATAATCTTTCAACTTAACCATCATATTTCATCATATTCGCACCAATTCTTCAATTTAAAAAACAATTTGAGAGAGAAAATGCTTCAACACTTGAGATTATTTGACTTGTTTTCAGTGTGAATCACGGGTTTCAAGACCTTCTTGTATTTAATGTGATTTTCCTCGTGGGTTGACTTTTTTCCCTCTTGAAATGAGTGAATCAGACTCAGAAACACACTGAATAATGTCACCCCCTTGAGCACAATCTATCACTTATTTTAAAGAGAGATAATACTAAGATTTGAAGGGTGACCATGACTCGCTGAAGTGAACTTTTTTTTTGCAGTGTTGAAAGAGTGGCGTGGAGCAGGCGAGCGTGGGCGACTTCAGCACCATGGAGAGGGCTCCCAACTAAGACAACGAGGCGGTGCTGCAACCTTCGACCAACGGGTCCCTCATACCAAAATAAACTGCGCTTTTTCTTAATAATAATAATACGAGTTTGCAGGAGAACATGGGCAGTGGAGGCAGCGACAGCACTGACTTAACCACTGCCCTTTTTACGCACGCAGCTTTTTATTGACTTCTAGCTGCGTGAATCGATAGCGATGTTTGATCACTATTAACTACAACGCCGGAATTGCTGTCCAAGCCCGGAAGACAGTTGACAGCTGACATTTTGACAAAAGAACTTATCTGTCGATATGGACGCCCAGAGGCTCCATATTCAGCTGGGAATGGAAAAAGGCAACGCAATCTGCGGATGTGAAGTCTTTTCACTGTCCGCACCTATTGAGAAAATATCTTTGTGTCGTGTTTAACAGAAATAAGAAGCAGAGCGACAGGTGCAGCCAGCGTTACGCGGAGAGGAATAATGGGAGAGACTGGTGGCTGTACTCCACAGGCAGAAACAGCTGCTCACTCTATAGCAAGGGGGGTTTTCACACCCTAAAGCGGAAAACACTGAATGTAATCCACATCAGCACCTAAACTTAACAGCCTGACAAATAGGCCTGCGGGCGGTTTACGTGTTTCTGCTTTTCAACCGTCTGTGCGTGGCTGCCACGCAAGGACAGACAGGTTACAGGCTCCAGATGCACCTGCTCTGAGCGTGGTGCTGTACTGGGCAGGAAGGATATGGCCACTCTGTTATTCGCTTTGCGTACTTCCTGATGAGATTGTCCTCGCGGAAGATGAAGAGGGAGCGGTTGACAGTGAAGCAGTTTTGTTTGACAGGGTTCGGGTTGTAAATGGCCATTGTCCGGGCTCTCTGGGCCATCGACTGCTTGTACATCCTCTGGCCGCCCGGAGCGCCACCACCCCGGGCTCCCCCTCTCCCAGCGCCCGGTCCACCTCTCCCTCCTCCTCCTCCTCCTCCGCCGCCGCCGCCGCCTGCGCTTCCTCCATAGCGGGTGGGTAGATCTTCTGCGAAGCGAGCCATTCTGGAAACGCACAGATCCAAAAGGGAAAATCCAAACTGGTGTCAGTGGAAATGGAGGGGAGGCGCATCACAACAAACACACTTCATCCAAACACAGCTTTAGCGTTAAGAGTGTAGAGAAGGAAAAAACAAGGTGGCCTCATTGAAAACCATGTTCTCTTGATCCTTTCCATTCATTCATCTTCAGTGACATTTAAAGCATTAAAGTTTTAGGCAACAAAGCACTTCAGCTGTAAAGAAAAAAATATTCACTTCACGGAGGCTGTTGCGTCCATGTCAGCCGGACTGTGAGTGCAGAAAAACCAGACTGAAATCAATTCCGATCACCCTGTCTCTGTCAAAAATCCTGACAACATCGTGTCAGTCGTGTCCAAACACCAGTTGAAACGCTCAGGGTGTCTGAGTCAAAAACGAGCAGGAGCGTCAGAAAACACTGAAATCCCTTCTGCTGTCTTTTTTTCCAGCTGAGCGCAACAGTAAAACAAGCCAATCCAACACGAGCAGTTATCCTTTGATTTCTGTTTGATCGCTGTTATGGGGGCTGAAGGCTATATAGCAAGTCCTCAGTGGAATAAGGAGGAGCGCATGTGACCAGAACGAGCCTATCGGTGACTGGAGCGCACAGACGCGCTCCCCGTCTGTTTGCTGGTTATAAGAGACTGTAAAACTAATGAAGTTCAGGAAAGCCCTGCGGGTCAAAACATGAGCGTTAATCAATTTTTCTTTTAGCATCGACAAGTGGAAAACATGTCTTTTTACACAGATGGAAACAGCTTATAAAACAGGTCTTGTGCTGCAATAGATCTCCATCAAGTGACCACATTCAGACTGTGTTAAACAGTGAACTCACTCAATGTTAATAAAATGGCACTTCATGTAAAAAAGATTTAAACCTACCTTGTTGGGAGAATCAGTCTTTGAAAATATGCATAAAGCAAATTCAAACAATGTGTTTGCTTATGATTTTAACCTCTTTGTTTTGTTGAAATTTGCTTTCTTTGCTCGATGTTTGGTGTCTATATGTGTAAAATACTGATAATAAATGCAAAATCAACCAAATTGTCTAACAAACTAAACTCTTAGATGGGTGAAAATCAGTGAGACAACGTGTCGATTCTTAGGTCTTTACCAGTTTATCAGTCCTGTGGTTTGCTAAAAGTCATTCACAGATAAAGAAACGTGCAGTTACATTACTTGAAAGATGTTTAACAAAACAACAACGAAACAAATTCACAACATATCAAGATGATAAAAGCAGTTTTATTCTGTGTTGTTAAAGACGGCCCCGGGTCTTCAGAACCTCACTCAGCACATTAAGGTTATTCTTATTATTGACAACAGCAAGTGCAGTCCAACAGAGTTTAACACAGACGTTCCTCAGCTCAGCGTTTTGTCTCATTTGGTGTATTCACTACTGAGACTGTGATTCAAGATAAAAATGCAGAAATATGTAAATATGCGTTTGCTGTGACCTTTGCTGGCCTGACTCCTCTTCAGGCTTGTGTACTGGAGCAGACCGACTATGAAACATATGCAGTTGGCTTGCTCAGTCCTTAGAGGCTTGTTCTGTGTTTACTTAATGTCTGTGTATTGTCTTTAATCACTTACACTATTAACCTGTTCCAGCATATGCTGTGTGTGTGTGTGTGTATGTTTTAATGAACTATGCTATTGCCGTTTACGTGAATAGTTAATTAGCCTGTTAGTATCATAGGAAGGAAATAAATAAGCCATGTTTATGGTGGCTTCAGGGATTCACAGACCACTATAAATTTAGGTAATAGCCTGTTTATACGAACATTAATTACCACTGGGAATGTCTTGTGTGTGGCGTTTACTGGAGATGATCGTTTTGCTTTTCAAATTAGACCTAGAAAACAGATTAAAATGCAGCATCAAAATTTTTACTTCAATCTAAAGCTTAAATTTGTTTTCACTCCTCTGCAGCTTCTCTCCCTTCTTTCTCTTTCTTTTCTTTTTGTTCCAGGAGTCACAATATAAAAATAGTCTGAAACCAGTGTCCTTACTGCAGGGCATAACTTGAGCTTCATCTAGTTGTGAGTCACCACCTGTTAGTATTCAGAGATTCCAAAAATGCTGTTTTGCAGATAAACAAACAGATAATAGGCTACTTCTCTGCAACTTTTTTTTGGTATGTAAACGCCCAAACATTACATCCATAAGTACGTACATTATCAAATACGCTCTGATAGTGTGTTGTCAGTGATTTTGAGAAGGAAAGTGTTGCTTTTTCTCACGGCAGATATTTCAGTTTTGGGCAAAATGATATCATTTATTCATGGATGTTTGTGTGTGTGTCGCCTCCAATATCTGACTCACCTTTCTCACTTCACACTTTGCTTACCTTCTCAAATTTAATGCATTCACTGTTTGGTCTCCACTCAATATAATTAACTAACTGCACACCAGTCGAGACCATTTGTTAACAAACTCACATCTAGAGGTCATTTATAATCTGACTCAGTCTTGTGTTATTTTGCTCATTATTAATTTAGCATCTATAAATCATCCTCATCTGCAGCCTCTCATTTTACAAGTGCTCTAGATACAACAGAAGAGCCATCTAGTGGTTCAATTTATGTACTGCAATAAGAAGTGAAGAATAGCTGCACTACAGGTCAATTTTTTTGACCAAATAGCCATAGTATTATTTATCTTGTGCTGATACAGCAGCAGCTGTTGTGGAGATAAAAATATTCCCTTTAAAATAAAATCCCCAATGATAAATGTCCAGAGAACTGAATGGATTATGGTATTATTTTGTAAACTGTGTCAGTGCGTTGAAAGTGGTGCCTGCTTTTACAAAAAGTTTAACATCCTGCAGTAAGAGGCTTAATTACTTACTGGACACATTGGGCAGCTGTCCCAGGGTCTGAGAACTACAGGGGCCCTGAAAGCTCTGGCCTTACTCCATCAGTGTCAAACACTAATTAAATTGAAAGGGTTTTGGGGGAAATATACACCAATCAAGCAAAATATACAATATACCGACATTGGTTTCTGATTGAACAGTGAGATGAGAAGGGAATCAGACATTGGTTCTTTATTACCTTATCTTGGGGCCCTGTCTTGAAGAGGCTCCCTGTGTCAAAATCTTGATTAATTACCTTCATTATTTAACTTTTGTCCTTGTGTTAGCCTAAATGTTCCTAAATTCTTATATTTGTGTGTAAAATCAAATTACTACACAACAAATATGGGACCAGGTGGTATTACAGCACAAAATAACATTATATGAGAGAGGAAAGAGCAGTGCCTGGTGGTCCTTTTTAGGTAGACAAACAAAATATCAGCACTTACAGATAAATAAGCTTCTTGTTTATTGTGAAGCAAGAAATTGGGTTTTTTGGTACCCATGGCGGTTTAATCTGGACATGACAGGTTAATCTCACCATGTATGTGTGTTTTTCCCAAAGGAAATTTAAATGCAGGATTTTTACTTGTTAATAAGCTTTGTGTGTCTCACCTGTGAGGCCATGCCACGCTGTTCAGGGTCTCGTGCTTCTTGACAATCTGACATACACCATCACTCTTTCCCATTCTGCTCAGTCCATCTAGGTGTAAAACTGTGTCATACTTCTGCCCAGTGTGGGTGTCACTGTCAGCAGCTCTCCATGATGGCTCTTCTGGCTCTCTGGCACAGGAGTCTGTCTCCTCTGCGGACTCCCCCTCTTCTTGCTGCCCAGGACGGCGCTTCTTGTCAGGTGATAGAGCCCAGGTATCCTCGTACTCTGCCCCCAGGGTGAGCATCCTCCAGGACCCAAATGTGGCTGAGCGCACCGCTGGTGGGTGAAAGTAATGAATACACAAGTAGCAGAAATCATGGCCACTGATCTGGTAAAAGTAACTATTAATCAGTGTATCTGTGTTCCCAGGGTCCTATGTTCCCCGGTTCAGTAGCCTATTCCATTAATACACATCTCCTAATATGTCCAGATCAACCCCTTTCATGCTAAAATAGCTGTCAAATATTAAGAAAAATAGTTGTAACCCTCCCCCAACTCTAAGAAGCTCATTAAGTTCGATCAAGTGTGGGCAATTCAGCATAGCTAGGGAACAGAAAACTCCTTGGACTTGTTCCCAATGTCATATAAAGCAAATACAGAGAAAGAGAGCTGGGGAACATAGGACACTGGGAACATAAGAATGACTCCTTAATCAGCATCTGTATCAAAATATTGCTACAAGATAGTAACATAACCTGTTTTTAGCTTAAACACTCACCTCGAAAGACGGCTCTGAAAAGTATATTAGTCCTTTGAAGATTTAAGGTCATTAGCTAGTCGGGTTCACAACAGTTACAATAAAATTGTGCCTCATTTTCGCGCTGGGAAGAAGTACTACAATATACATCCATTCAGGAGCTCTGCAGGCTACCAACGCCGCCATTTTATGTCAAAATGTAGCTACTTCTTTGGTTGGGCTAGCGAGGTTAGCTGCCACCGTTTCAGTGAGCTAACTAGCTGTGTTAGCTATACTAATATATTAGTATCTGGAACATATTAAAAACATGAATGAACAGAGGATAATTGTATTTTAGAACTGCGAAAAGTGAAACGTTTCTACTGAAGTTTTCAACGTTTTTTTGTCCGAATTGTGTTGGAATATGTTAATGCTAACCACCCAGGTTACCTGCCATAATTGGATTCTGTGGAGGGCGTATCTGTTGCTGCATTCAGGACACATAGAAAAGTCGGAATTTTTAAACTACAATTCGGAAAAAATATTTGAACTGTCAACAGGTCGGACTTATTGCTCGCAAACTCATTCTTAGATATTTTTAGTCTTGCTTAGCAATAGAAAGCACCTGCAATAACTTGTTTGTGTGTTTCTTGGAAAGACAAAATAACACATTGCGACAGTTTTATCGTGGGAATACATATTGTTTTCGGAACCGATCACGTGAACGTATTTTTTTCGGAACTTAACTGTAGAATTGAACGCAGCATATGTTCCCATGGTCCCCAATGTTCCCAAGGTTCCAAGTACTCAAGGTCTTATGTTCCCACAAGCCTATGTAAATGCTAGTGTTTAATTCTAAAAACGTAGGTTATTTAAATAAACATAGCTACATAAGTACTACTTAAATTTGCCAGTTTTATTCTATTAGTCCATGCAGGGCCAGACCCCTGACGCCTGAGATAAGGCCATAATCCTAAATCTGGGAACCACTGGCTTAGCATACCAGTAAACCAAGGGGCCTCTTCTCAGGATTTACTACCCCGGTGGTTATTAATACAATAATGAGTTGTAAACAAATTCAAACAAAGATTATAAGAACTAGAATGAACATACCATAAACCAAAGTGGATCGTCTCTCTGCCCATCTTGAGTGGTTAGGAACTGCTCTCCTCATAACTGCTCTCCAGGTTAAGTAAGATACAGCCAACCGAACAGTGCAGTAAAGCAACAGTTCACGTATGACTGCCTGCAGGAGGCTCCCCTGTGAGGCGTCAGGGCAAGGGCACCAAATACCAAAAAAAAAAAAAAAAAAAGTTTCTCCCACCTTGGAATGCGGAAAGGCTGCTTCCTGTCCTGCCAGTTAAGAACCTTGTTATCAGACCAACCATCTTTGATGCTCGAGGAGAAATTTCTCTGATTCAATTATCGACTCCGTTTTCGCTGTCCGCCCTGGTAATCAGGAAGGGAGCAATCATCAGCCAGACCTAAAAGGCCTGCAGATGCACAGTCAGTCACTTCCCACTGTTTTTATTCTCCTGTCTGGTGCTACGGGGGACATTTTGAATTCAAATCCACAGTGTTTTTTGTAACTATAACAGCTGGTTAGACAGTTGCAGAGGTGGGAAATAACTCAGTATATTTACTCAGGTAGTGTACTGAAGTACACTGTCAAAGTATTTTTATATTGCTTTATTATATTGACTTTATCTGCAGCTTCAGAGGGATCATAATCTGGCATTGCCATTCCTGCACATGAGGCGCTCACAGTCCAGACTTTTCTCGTTTGTGATTCCCGATGGTGGAACAAGCTTCCAGATGCTATCAGAGTCGGAGCATCCCTCTCTGTCTTCATGAACCTCTTGAAGACTCGCCTCTCTTTACTCCTACTGCTCTAAAGGTTTAGTGTTGTCTTTCACTTGTGAATTGCTTTGGATGAGAGCATCTGCTGAATGAGTAAATGTAAATGCATATTAACATGTGCTCTGCATACGTACACAGGTGTTTTTAGTTAACCTGGTTGATTAAACCTCTGTGTTAAGATGGGAATTATGTGAGGTCACCTAAACATAATAATAGACCTTTCTAAAGAGCAGACATTTTGACTTGTCATGGCAGGAAAAGCACAGGTAAAATAAATCTTGTTAATGATGGTTCCTTTAAGTGTCCCAGTGAGCCATCACAGTGAGCCAGCATGCGTAATACCAGGACCCTGCAGTTGTTTTAAGTAACACCTGCGCTTTTCCTGCCAAATAGCAAACCAAAATGTCTGCTATGAAGGGCCTGTAGGAATAATAAAAGTGCAAATAATCCCACTTTAAAAGGTGCAGCTAGAGAGTGAGGGATAATCAGACATACAGGCAGACAGGCTAATCAGGGACATAAATGAGATCACCTGTGTAGGGCCTTTAACAACAATTATGTTAACTTACTTGTTTAAATTTCACTCTTTTATTTCTTTAATTCTTTGTATGTAAAGACCTGTGGATCTTCCTGTGTACACTTTGTGCTCTGCTTTTCCTTCTGATAGCCTTCTGATAGTGGAGTGCCTTTGAGTGTTAAAGCCTGTAGTTTGTTAATACATGACTTTGTTTGTGCTGCTCTGTTTAACTGTGGCTTCTATCAGTTCAAAATGAGCTCTTCTCTTCAGCAGCTTTCTCCAAAAATCCCGGCACAAACGAGAGGCTCTGAAAATCTAAACTCATTAAAGCAAACGGAGTGTGGGAAGTGTCAGCCGCTCTGATGCCACAGCTGCTCAAATATTTCATCGCCAGGCCCTGAGCCCGTCTGTCAGAACTGAGCTGCCGCTCGGTTCCTGCAGGGTCAAACTGACTGCAGGCTTTGGTTGACGAGATAATGAGCTAAAAGGAAATATCTCCCTGGACCTGGAAAAAGCTGAAGAAAACATGAGAAAATGCAGCAGCAAAATTTTCAGGTAACAAGAGAAACTGCAACAAGTAAAGTATATCAGAATAAATGCATTAGTAGTAAATTTATTGAAAAAGATACAACCAATTAGATGGATGGTTCACGGTCCAGAAATATGTAACAGAACGTAATGGAAGTGCATTTTTATAACCTTTTTTTTCCATTTAAACCTTTCAAAACTTTGCACAACAGTCACTGCTTTACTAACAACATTTAAAAAGACGGGTTGGCCTCTGTCGGCAAAATCATGAAACAAAATTAAAAACAGGCTAACTACTGTAACTACGATTAGAAAACTGGAGATAAAATTAAACATAAAAAACTTAAAATGTTCTCTTATTTTACAAACTATGTTCACTTGGGTAATACAAATGAAAAGTAAAAACCTTTGTCAGCACCATGTTATTATTATTTCTTTTAACTCACTTATCTCAGTTTAATCAATTCCTCCACAACTCTGGCAAAGTATGTGACACATTAAGATCCTCATGCTTAATAAAAAGATCAGCCAATTTATTCAGACTAGAAACACCTCAACATTTTTGAGGAATGGTACAGCATCTTTCTATCAAACAATCTATACTTACTTGAGTAGCAAATTAAAAAAAACTGTCCACTTTTTCACATCATTTCAGTTAATTCATCAATTTATAATCAATCGTGTGGAGGCAAATGTAGGACATCCATTCAAACACAGCAACAAGGATGAAGTGACACAAATAAGTGGCAACATAATTCAATATTTATCAGCTAAATTTTGCTGGAATGGTTCATGATAAATGACCACAAAGGTCAAACAAGTTAAGCCCAGCCGTATGCTGAGGTTGTCTTTGCAAAAGACAACGAGACGCTCATCCCGGACCCCAAATTTCCTTGATCATGACTCTAAGAAAAGCCATTTCACAACGTCAACCAATCATCTGTTAAAAAAAAAAAAGACAAAATGCACAGTTGTCCTTCCCAGTAAAGTTATGTATGAAATGTAACAAGTGTTTTAACTGTCACTGTGATGTTTGCTGTGCGTGACGTCGCTGCCCCCTGCTGTTCATTTTACACAAGGTGGAATAACAGAGCAGTGACTTCTTCCAGGATTTGATTGTGCATCTGATTCTGTGTGTCTGTGTGTGCATGTGTGTGTGTGTTGACTATGGTCCACGGTCATTTATTTAGAAGTGGAGATACAGTACATGTTCACTGATAAAAGTTTCAAAGTTCATGGAGAATGGACGCAGGTCCAGTCCTGTACGTGTAGCGAAGCTTAGTGTGAGGAGGGTTTTATGAAGGACTGGGGGGACTGTTGGAAGAGCTGGTGTCAGGTGACGCGCTGGGCTGCTGCTGGTCCTCTGGCGTGCTGTCGGCCTGCAGCGAGGCCATGGCCGCCGCCGAGTACTTGCACTTTGAAGAGCCGCATTCGCAGCTGAACAGCTTGCTTTTGACTTCCCAGAAGTGGTCACCATAGTTAAATCTGAGAGGGGAGGGTGAGACAGGATACGATTGTAGAAAAGTACCAGACTGTTTCATAAAATCTGTGTCAGGCTGTAGGGTCTGAGGCTGTCACCAAAGCTCTGAGTTGTCTGTAGATGTGTCTTAGTCTGATGTAGAATCACTGTTTTGAATTGACGAATGAGGATTTCTCTATGCTTCTCTCACAATTGCCCTGCACAGGGGTTTTTACTCAGGACGACTGAATCTGATTTTTTCCCGCTTGCCAACAGTTTGTGGAGATGACTGAGAGAAACTGGCAGATTGTAGTCGGATCGCTATTTGTGAACCGTTCATAGACGCAATCATAGCGACAAGATGCTGTAATTTCACCTCCTGTTGCTTCAAGATTCCAGATTACAAGATAACAAGTCATGTTCTGTGAACATGGCCTTAAAACTATCAAATACAGAAACTGATATCAGACTCAACAACTCTGTATCTGTCAGTCTCTATACATCACACTGGGGATTCTCAACAACGTGAGGCGTGATGAACAAGAGCAAAGACATGTCGTAGTGTCAACAAAAACAAACAAACAGAAAACTGTCTTACCCGAGCTCCTCTCCAGCCTTGATGTTTTCACTGGCAAAGAAGGCAATGTGTGGGAAACGAAGGTCCTGGTGCGTTGTGAACACTCGACAGGCAAACAAGTTGGGCTCGCACATGTGATTGAGGAAGCGGCTGATGTTTCCATAGAAACGGGCATCGATGCAGTACAAGTCTTGTGGCTGCGAGGGAAAATAAATGAAAAGGCTCAAGCTAAAAAAAAAGCTGTTAAGTAGACAGCTGAAAGGAGAATTATACACAGGGGGAATCTCAGGTTGTTATATAAAGAGCATTTACAGTTATGGATGGAAAACAGAACCTAAATGAAATCACAGTTTCCCATCCACACCTGAGGCTGTTTTACTTTTCAGTGTAACAGTGCTTCTCCATACTTTACCTTATCATCCAGACTGAACAGGTAAGCGTCATTTTGCCTCATCTCTGCTTCTGCTTCAGAGATGATCTCACCTACGTACCTGTTTGAAAGCAGATGACCCGTCAGCAGCTGTAGGAACGCTTTAACTCTGACGCTGTTTACAGCACGTCAAGCTTGTTATGAGCCTGGAATTCATTTTTATACATTTATTTGAAAAGACTGCAGCTCTGAGATACCGAGCTTCAAAGAGTTTTACATCCCTGCTGGTTAACCTCTTTAACTGGACAATCATGAGTGAGCTGATGATTTTAATTTAAATAATCCAGAGCTAACTGTCAGTTTATCTAAAGATCACTTCAAGTTTATTAACTCCCAGTGCATCTTGGTGGTTGTTTATATGCTTGTATTTAGCACTGTCTACTTGTGATTTGATCACCTAAACCGCACGTTAACGCCAGGTGTAAACAGAGATGACTGTCAAAGGAAACTGAAGCCACCCAACACGGCACACAGAACCTAAAACATTTTTAAGAAAAGCTGTCGAAAACAGTCACAATCCATTAGCAGGATAGTGACTGGCACCACAGCGAAACACCTCAGTGACATCGACAGCGTTTCTGAACACGAGGAAAGCAGAAATGATAATTAACGTCTCTCGTCTGCTGCGCTCACAGTCTGAGCTGCTACCATCTGGCAGCAGTTAGACACTCGAGAGTAACAGGGGGAAAAGTGACACAACACACCTATTCCAGGTCGTTACCCAGATTTCTAAATAAATTAAACAGATCTTCAGGCATGCACACTGTGGCTGTGTTGTACTATGATCTTTTGAGGATAGCACATATGAAGAAAGTGGGAAGTCATTATCTTTTTTTCCTGGTGAATGACTCTGCTGAGAGACACTGAATCGTGGGACCAATGAAATCCACCAACAAAGAGGTTTAAAAATGCACAAATACAAGCAGTGTTTTATTTGTAAATAAGACTTACTCGCATACAAAGGTCCCCTGTGGTATGTCCTGCAGGGCCCGAACACCCCAGCCCTTCTTACTGGTCCTGAAGAGCTGAAGCCTGGTCCTGGAAGATCCAGAACATCTTTTAATTGTAAGTAATCAAATCAAAATTGCTTTTTAAACAGAGCTTTAATCACGTACACTGAGACAACGTCACACAGTTCTACCTTTTATTTTGAGATGAATTAAAATACCTGAGTCCATTTTGCACTACACGGTTCTTGCAGGTCCTCCAACAGGAGCATGCATGGTTGCACTCAAAGATTAGAGGCGGCTCCTCGTGGCAGAATTCAGGGAGAAGACGACCGCTCTGTACATGACAAAGGACATACATGTCCTTAATGGATGACTAGACCAAATGATTTATAACATTGCCCACATACTTTCAGGTACATCTTTTTAAGAGAAGACTGCGTGGTCCATCTGTGCAGTCACTTGTCCTTACCTTGTCGTACCAGCAGCGCAGACTGAGCTGTCCACACATGCAGATACTTGCCGAACAATCCTCCTTACAAACGCAGTACTGTTAGCAAAGAGAGAAGAATAATAAAGGTCACTTCACACAGCCCAAGATTTAATTATTTTCTCTCAAAAATACCAGGTGAAATGGTTTCTGGCTTACCTGTAGGTGTGTTATGTTTCTGTCGATGTTCATGGGGGAGGTGACACAGTTTTCGGGGATGTATTTGTAGTTGTCTGGGTAAGGTTCGCTGTCGACTGAGTTGACGCAAGGAATGGGAACGCTCTCCTGCCCCAGAGCTATGTCACTGTGAACAGGGCAGACGCACAGGTTAGGAGGGACTGTCAAAAATTTCAAAGTCAAGAAAATCTGACACATGAAACGGGTTCAAAAGTGCAGTGTTTTGCCATTTGATAAGCCTTTAAAGTCACGGATGACTCAAACCAGCCTTCCAGTATAATCCTGTATAATTTCAACCTGTGAAGGATTTTCTCCTCTCGACTGTGCCTGGTGTTCTTGGCGTCCCTCTCCCTCCTGTTGGCCTGCAGGGCTGCCCAGGCCTTTGAGTTGTGGCTGCAGCAGTCCGGAGGAGTTTCTCCCTCGCGGTTTTTCAGAAACACATCTGCTCCTCGAGACAGGAAAAGCCTGAGGAGACAAAAACCACGTTTAACCGATCACCAACAGAAAGTCAGTTCTCCTCTGTTTTCTACTACACTTCAAAGAGAGAGCTATTAACGTTTGCTCGCCAAGAGAGTAATTGTTTTTGTTTCCTTGTGCTGGTAACTCACGTGACACAATCCAGGCGATTCTCTCGAGCAGCGATGTGTAGAGGAGAGTCTCCGTGGATGTTGACGGCCTGCAGATCACAGTTGGCGTTCAGGAGCAGCTCTGCGATCTCCACACTGCCAGAGAACGCTGCCCAGTGAAGGCAGATGTTTTCTTCCTAAAAAAGGAAACAACATAAACCCACAATTAAATTCTATTTTACTCTTCTGTGCAGCATGTCAAACACAGGGAGGACAGACGTCTCAGCCAACCTTGTCCCTGATGCTGATGTCGGCTCCTTTGGACAGAAGCAGCTTCACCTGGTCGACGTGTTTGTACTCTGTCGCCCAGATCATGGCTGTCCAACCTCCATCATCCTGAGGACAAATAATGATCACTGTTCAGCAGAGCAGCAAAGTTAAAAGAACTTAAGCCTCCTGAGAGAAAAACAAACCCTTTAATCTTCAGTGACGACTATTTTTGAATTTGAAACAGCACCATGTGTTTCCCACTTGGTGCAAAGGTTCATCTGAGGAGAGAGTTACTGACTTGCAGCAAGGTCAGACGTTTCAAAGACACATCCGATGTACTGCAGTCATTTCTGAACTCTGCATTAACTCTCACAACTGACTGTGTCTTGATACAGATAAATCACTAACTGTAAGAATAATTCTACCCACCAGCCTTGTGTCCCTAAAGAAAGGGAAGAGTGCCTTCTTGGTGACTCCTCTTGTTCTCCTGTTACTAGAAATCCCCATCATAAATATGCCTGGCTCAGAAGTTCAAAACTACAATTCAATACATAATAACATGTTGTTTCTTGTTTGTTTTATCTGTACACAAAGTGAAACGTAACTATGAAAGGTGGTGGTTTTACAGGGAGTTAAGAGCTGGAACTATTTATCTCTTTAGTGCTGTGACTTCCTGGAGTCCCTAAACATGGTTATGTTGGCTCTGTGGGTTCATGCTCACTTTGCAAAAGCTCATCATGCCTTGACAGGTGAATCAAGACTTAACTAACCCCCTCACATTCAATCAGCTGTGCTGTCTGAGGCCTGACGGTCAAATGTCAAGAACTGAATAATCTTGAGGCTTAAATAGCAAACTACTGTTATGCTTCATACTGAATGATTGAGTGACATCCCAAAGCAGAACTGAATGACAAAAGAGAGGTCTGGTATTGAAATTTCTTGAAAATGTTCAAACCTGACAGTTGATGTTGATCAGTCCTGTGGACAGAAGGTGCTCAACAATGTTGTAATGGCCCGACTTTGCCGCTAGGTGGAGACACGTGAATCCTTCAACATCCTGAGAGGAGGGGAGAGTTCAGTTACTGACTGTCTCCAATGTCGTACGTCAAAATATTGTCAAAAATATAAATATGCACACAATGGAATGATTTGTCAATTTTGAAAGCCATGTTTCTTGTCATCTCAAATAACTTTGCTTTTGTTTGAACAAACAGGAAACAGTTTCAGTTTTCAGCAGCTGCCAAAACACCTGGTCAAATTACAGCCTGATTTTCCCTGGCTGATTTAAAAGCCTCTCATACTCCAGGTGAAACTTGGCGCAGGTTTACCTTGTGCGTGGCGCTGGCTCCAGCTCTCAGCAGGTACAGTACTGTCTCCATGTGGTTGTTCTCACAGGCCTCCATCAGTGGTGTCCGCTGGTCCTCATCACACATGTCCAAGTTTGCACCAGCCTGAAGCAGAACACATCGTCATATTCAGAGGTTTTTAATTTTAAAAGCTGATATTTTTCATTACCACAGGAGTGACTACAGGGCAGAGCTGAAATATGAATCAGTAAGAGAGTCTTACTTGTACGAGCATGTGGCAGATGTCTTTGTATCCTCCCTCAGCAGCAGCATGAAGCGGTGTGCGTTTGTTCTGAGACTCCATCTTGAAGTTAGGGTCAATGCCGTCCACTGGACAACGAATGAAGGAAAATATTTCATTAAAAACATCCGAATAAAAACAGCAGGGGCACAAAGAACCATCAGAGGAAAAGAGGTACAGGAGGTTTTATTAAAAACAGGATTTCTAAACGGCCCGGGTGGAGCTAACATACCCAACATGAGCAAGACCCTCTTGAGCTCTCCCTGTTTGGCTGAGAGGTAAAGTTGCTTGGGGTGAAAACGCAGCTTCTTGGGCCTGATCAAAACAAACACAAGAAAAAACTGAGTTCATTTCCACAGGTTTTTTTTTTTCGTTTAGATAAATTAAGCTGTCGCTCTTGTGGTGCGACTCACTTCTCTGTGTCCAGAGCTACCAGGATGCTCTCTAGAGTTTCTCTCGGTGGTCCTTGAGGAACTGTTGGTGAAGCTGTTATTCCCATACTGGCCTGCAGAGTCGCAGTCCTTGACGAGCCAGGAATGGCAGAGGTGTCGAGTCCGTGTGCAGAGCGAACAGACAGAGAGCTGTCGGCCCGACCGCTGGCCTCAGCCCCGACAGCCAGACGAGAAGAGCTGGAAAACAAACAAGAAAACACCTTTAGTTGTGGGGAGACATTTTTCTAAAAAGGCTCCAATCATCACGACACCACAGTTGGTAGTTTACCTGCCAGTGGTGGTGTCTGCTCTGCCCTCGGGGGCCCCAGGTGTGGCAGGTCCGTGTGCCAGCGCGGTGGGCACAGTGGAGGTGGTGTCAGCCTTGGCGATGGTGACCTCCTTGGCCTTGCTGGCCTCCTCTCCGCAGTGGGGACAGAAGCTTTGACCTTTCAGCATCGAGGCACAAGCGCGGTGGAAACGGTGAGAGATGCTGACGTCTGGTTGGCACTCCATGAAGGTCCCCTGCACAATCACAAAACAAAAAGCAAGTAAGCAAACACACTCAAAACAGAAGTATACACACGACACCAGATTACAGTGAGAAGTCAGGAAGTCACACATTAACCTCTAATATTTTTTCTTTCTGTTTAAAGGCATTTTAAAGGAAGTGCTTGCATTTTTTTTCTTTCATTTATTCACCAAGGTCATGGTTATATTCTCCAAACACTTGATGTTCCTTCATTAGTTTCTTCAGTGAGAGTTTTGCTATATTCCACAGATTGTTTTAGTCCAGAAACATCAGATTTTAAATCAGCCTCTGATGTTGATCTGAGATGTCCTATCCTCAAAAAGCTGCAGCTTTAACTTTACACTGTAAAAATCAAAGTTCTTTTCTTTTGAATCAACAACTCGTGTGTTTCTAACGACACACAATCAACCAGCTCTAGATGATTGTGTGTTGTGAGAAAAGTTTAGTAAGTTTGGGACAAGCTGCTCCTCCTTTCTTTGTCAGAGCAGCCATCTTCCCCTAAATTCTTTGCATTTTTCCATCACTCTATAATTCAGAGTGAAGGAAACATGGAAGGAAAAGAGTTTCCAAGCCTGATTCAAACTGTTTTTGCCCCAAAGCGTTTAGTGCAGCCTCATTCCCCCAGAGTAATTTACATAATGTGTTGAAGTGTAGAGTAATGTCTTGTATAAAATGTCTTAGACTAGACTCAGCTGTTGAATCAAACGCACAGATATTCCAGTGAGACGTGATCTAACTGCAGCTGGAGGCCTGAATCTAATCCAGCGACTGTACTCACAGCCCTGCAGAAGAAGCCGCAGCCCGGGCAGCACTGGTGCTTCACCATGCCGTTGCGGTGGTCCTCGCACAGTACCAGCAGCTGAACGGAGTTGGAGGGACGCATCATTTCGTGTTTCAGCACAGCGCTCTGGCAGCGGGTCAGCTGTCCGTCAACACTCTCCGTGGCCATGCACTTCCTGTCTGCCAGGATGAGAATCTCTCGACTCTTGGGCGTCTCCATGCGGCAGCTGCAGAGAGGGAGCTCCTGAGCCTCCTCCACTGCTGACTCTGAAACGTCTGCAAAGACCCAATTCATAGGTTAGCTGGAAAATGTAGGAGCAGTCACGCAGAGATGCAGTAATGTCACTGTTTCAGTTGAAAAAAACTAATTTCTTGATACCTGAGCCTGAGGAATATGTTTCTACAAAAACATATTTTTCATTTAACAAAAGACGCCACATTCCTTTTGTTCTAAATGTTGTCTTAACATAAGCTACAGCAGAAGAACTAGTCTAAATTTCTGGTGGGTAAAACACAGGTTCCTGCTTTCCTCTGTGCTCACCTTTGTTCTGTGAGGGAACCACCTGCTCCTCCGGCTTGTTGAGGTCGACGGACTCTGTGTGAGGTGGGAGAATCTGTGTGTACTCCTTCCGATCACCTGTCGGGGTTTGAGCTGAAGCCTGAGGCTGAACCACCACCTCCAGTTCTGAGCAGAGCAACAGTAAAAGACAAAGAAAATCTGAATATATAGCCTAAAGCAACAATGTTATATTTGTGAGACGCTATGAGATGTAAGAAAAAAAAACAACGGTGGTCACCTTTTGCTTTTATCCTCCTCTTTCGTTTCCTGGACGGCCTGAGCCACGCGCTGTCTCCTTTTGTTTTCTTTTTCAACTTCTTCTTCAGACCAGACTCCGTGCTCTGAGGCGGAGAGATGGAGTTCATTCACAGAGATGATTTCAATAACAGAAAGTAATTTAATAACACTGCACTCGCCTCTCATCTTCTTCTGTCAAAAGAGGTGGGATGAGATGGTATCTAACACTCGGGTGTAGTTAGGTGGAGTAATGGTGGTGAGTGGGTCTTACCATGTCGGACTCTGTGCCCTCCTCCTCTCCTTCCTCATCTCCAGACTCGTCAGACTCCTGCTCGTCTCCCACCTCCACCACGAAAAACACAAATTACTAACATTCAAGACAGAACCTGGGAAACTCACGTGCATGTGAACATGTTGCTTAATGTTGGTCAATACTGATGATGTTTAAGATGCTAATTAATCACTGATTTAACACTTTCACTGTTACGGCTGTTAAGACCAGAGAAGTGTTTCTGCTAAGCTGAAGGTGAAGTTGACCTTTGACCTTTTGAATACAAACGTCATCGCTTCATCCATTTATCCTGTTTGTGACATTTGTGTGAAATGTCTGTCATAATAAGTGAATTAATTCTCGAGTAATGGTCAAAGGTGAGGTAACAGTCACCTTGACCTTTGAATAAGGAAAGAAGTGTGTGATGTTCCAACCTGAGAGACTGGTTCAGATGTTGCTTCCTGAGCAGCGCTGACAGGTTCCTCCGCTGGCTGCTGACCTTCCTCCTCCTCAGACTCCACCTCCTCCGACTCGTCCTCCTCAGATGCATTTTCCACCTTCTCCCCATTAATGTTTGCTACCTCTTTAGCCTGTAAGACAAGAAAGGAAGTGAGATGATCACAGGAATCTGTGAATATACTGTGACATATACATTACTGTAACGCATCTTTTGAACAGAGCATCAAAAATGGTTTCTATTGAAGGTTTACTTTGATGAGATATATCCTGTTGGTTTCAGGCTGTATTTTCTTTAGGAAACATCCACAACCTGTTGCTTTTTGTTGGCCTAGTCATTACAGAGGCAGGCTGCATACTTGGATAAATAAATCTTCTTGTTTTCTTTGTTTTATGAACAGTTTGTTTCTTTTTTTTTAGGGATCAGAATCAACGCAGCAGAAGCAGAAATATCATCTTTTTATTCCACACATTCTTCTCCCAAATTGATCACCAACAGTTCGGTCAGAGACAGAAAGGTGGTAGCCTAATAATGAGATTTATATGTTAACTTTTGACTAAACATGTGCCAGAGTGCACTTTTGGTTTGTTGATTTTTCCAAAATGAGATGTCGGCCATGTGAGGAGCAGAGACCTGTGGGCTCTTGGCAGAATGTTGTAGTTCCTTAAACATTTCAAGCACAGTTCTCTGCTTAAGCACTTTGGTTTTCTTCTTGGGAACCAGGCTGTACGTTCCCATCCTCCTCTTCTTCTTACGGGATGACAACCCTCCTGAGTAAGGGCCTACAGCGTGAGACGAGAACAACACATTTTACACTGTGCCTGGAGACGACGCTCCGTTTCAATCAACTGATTACTTTTCTCCGCAAATCTGAAACATTCTGTCATGTGTCACTGGAATCTGTCTGACCTATTTGGAGCTTGGCTGGGGTTGGAGCTGGAGCTGGAGAAGCCGGAGGAGCTGGAGGAGCCGCTGGTGCTGGTGAGGTGGATGACGCTGTTTGTGCTGAAGCTGGCGTGTCTGGTGGACTCTGAGGTAGATGGTTCTGAGAGGAGGACTGCTGCGAGGATTTCTGTGCGTCAGGCGCGACGGGAGTCTCCATTTTCTCCATTTTGGCACTTTTTGCTTCTCTTAATTCCCTGTTAAGAAGCTGTGGGTGACAAGAACGAAATGTTTTTAGGATGACTGGGTTAGATTTGCCGCCCACACAGATTTTATATACACGATTGTCTACTCTGCTGCAAGACACATAACCACTGTGATTTACATTAGACAAAGTCCAAAGTCGTTTTAGAAAATTCTGTTATCCACATTAATTCAGTGCAAATTACTTATTTAAGTTTGTTTTACACATTCAAAGAGAACTGTCTGATGTAAGAGAACACAGGTCACCACACTGAACAACAATTTGATCATCTTCTCTGTTAATTTGACCTCATCTGGACAAAGATACATGGACATAGCTGTAGTAGTTCATTGTTTGGGTAATGCTACACTACACAATGATATTTTAGACAATAGTTGTCTTCCCACTGTGTCAACACTTTGCTGAAGGCCTCTTCCTGTTTCAGCATGATAAAGCCCTTCTGCAAAAAACCCCAGTCCTTAAATTAACGGTTTCTCCAGTTTGGTGTGGAAGAACTTGACCGGTCTACACAGAGCTCTGACCTCAACTCCATTAAAGCCAGGCCTTAATACCCAAGATCAGCACTGGACCTCACTAATGCTGTTATGACCTAATGGGATCAAATTCCTGCAGCCAGGTCCCAAAATCTTGTAAAAAGTCTTCCAGAGGAGAGGAGGCTGTTAGAGCTTCCTAACTATGGCTGTAATGACTCCTGTGTCCTCATACTTTGTTTGGACATCCATACATTTTTGTCATTTACAGATATTTGAACAATATTCTTATTATATATTTCAAAGATATCACTAGAAGTAATGAGAGCAGGGAGCAGAGAAAACCAATGAGCTGCTGATAATGCTCCAGAGTCTGACTGTTTACCTTCTGTGCCGGGCTGACGGCAGGTCTGGACATGGTCTTGCGCGCTCTGTGTATCGTAACGGGTGCTGGAGTCGTAGCAGGAGACGGGGCTGTGCCATTTTTAGTGTCTGATATACCCAACGTAGTTCCTGTACTGGGGTCAGTCCTTAATGCACCCGAGGGCTGCGCACACCCTGACGCCGAGGCAGGGAGGGGTTTGACAACGTGCCCCCCTGTTGATGTGCCCGAAGGCAACCAGTTAGTCCTGTGAGGAGAAACTCCCAAACCTGGCGTCGCCGCAGAGCTGCCTTCCTGCTGCTGCTGCTGCTTAGTGAGAATGAATCCATTGCTTCCAGTGACGGAGCCGTGCGGTGGCTCCGTGTCGGGCACGCCATTTTCATTTACCAACAGTAAAGTCTTGTTGCTGCCTGTTGTGGAGCCGTGCGTCGGGCTCATGTGCCTCGTGTCGTCACATTCAGTGCCGTTGAGCATTGCCTCAGCTGCGGGGGAAGAGGCCAGTCTGGCTGCTACCTCTTTGTCTCCATCTGTGGACCAACACCAAGGACATTATGCAAATTACAATGTCATTCCCATAAATAACAAAGAAATTTCAGGTTTACTTTTGACCAATACCTGGCTTCTCCTCTCCGTTGCTTGCTGGATCGAGTCCCTCTTTCTTTGCAGATGCACCCTTATCCACGCTGCCCTTGGCTAGACCAGCCGGCTGATGAAAACAGACCACATATATCATATCATATCATATTTATTATCAGTTAATCTGTGGATAACTTTTTCAATTACCCGCTTTGTCTGTAAAATGTCTAAATATAGTTAAAAGCACTCATCATTAGCTCAGGGTAGCCTCTCTTCAATCCAATACCCAAAGATATTAGATCTACAATATCAGTGTTGAAACAATTACTCAACTGATCGATTAGTTCATTAATGCTGTAGTCAAGCAAGAATGCCAAACATTCTCTGGTTTTATGGCTCTCAAATGAGAGGATCTGCTGATTTTCTCAGTTTTATTTCTTTGTAAACTGAACATTTTTGGGTTTTAAGCAGCAGCTCTAAGTTAAATAAAACAGGCAAAAGGAGCAAATCCTCACATTTGAGAAGCTGAAAGCAGAGAATGTTTGGCATTTTTGCTTGTAAAATGGATGTTGATTCATTTTCTGGCGACTGACTAACCAATTCTAAACTTACTTTTATCCATATAAAGGCAAAAAAACACCCCTCTTTGTTTGTGCTTTTCAACAGTATGTCTTTGTCACAATCAAAGATTACAGAGTAAGCCCAGGGAATGAAGGCGACCCCCATGCACTCTCATTGTCTGACTCTCTTTGTTAACAGCCAACCAGAAGAGCAGTAGGTGCCTGCTGCAGCTTCAGAAAAAGAAATCTCAAACACCCACAGACCGTCTTTACATCTCAAAGGAGGAAGCAGTTGAGTAGGCAACACCAGGAAATGCAGAACAGTCTCTTCCTCCAGAGCAGACCAGCAACCTCATGCTCAGTCTGAGAAAATGGGCCCAAAAGGAGACCAAGGAAACATAATGAATCCTTTAGGAATCATTGCTTTCTTTTGGGGTCCAACTTTACATGTAGAAACCACTCCCTTTTGTTCCAAGATTGTAGATTAAGTGGGCCTAGGATAGTTTGCCCTTGAAGAGCAGCATAACCAGCACTGAAGGGAGAGATTTACACTCATACCCAGCAGAGTAAAGGTAGATATGCAGACACATGCTGACTGGTAAAACACAGGTACTGAGCATGATTGTCCTGGGAAAGCAGGGGAGGCATTATTCCTACAAACTAACCCAATCAAAGGACCTGCCAGAGACAGAGCCCACTGACAGCTTTGCTCTAACAAACTGAATCAGACACTTAAATTCTCTTCTCCAAGGGCTCTGACAGTCAAATCCCCAGATTTGACAGAGAGCGTGTGTCCTGAAGCCTGCATACGACTGAGATGCCAACTAAATGAGCCATCGGGACAGATTTCCCAAATCATTCTCCGAACACGTGCTCCTGAGTCCCTGAGCCGAACTCGAACGTGCACCTTTGTCAAACAGCAACAAGGTCAGGCCAAGAACCGGTCTGTGAGCACAATGACTGAGGGTGTTTCGCAAAGAACATCTAGTCTGGGGAGAGTCCTCTGTGGTGTATGATCTTAAGGAGTCTAGTGAGCACACGTGAGGATGAAGAGAAGAAGAATCACTTAGTTCCTTGTTTTTATATATTGAGGAAAACCCAGTTACCATAAAGAAAAAAAACACCAGCCTCATCCCTCCCCCTAGTGGTGGAAAGTGGAACATACACTGGAGACAGAAAGGAGAGGGGGGGAAGGGAGGCAGAGAAGGCTGTCTGCAGATCTCCGCCATTTCGCAACCAGATTGTTTACTGACACAACGCGGCCATTGCAGCAGTTTTCCACTAGATGGAGAACGTAGGGGTCTGGAAGCTTGTGGATGGGGATATGGTTGCTGCTGAAAGAAGCTCCAAATATGAAGCCAAGGGTTATGAGTGCTGATCAGGAGCCTCAAGTAGCACATTAAAAACATTTAAATAGACCAAAGCTTCAACCACGGCTGTGAAAATAAAGCTCCAATGGGTCAGAGTTTTCAATCCAGATTGGACCTTTTTTTAAACTGCAAATAAGCTTGGTAATTATTATAATTAAGTACATTAGATTACATCTGGCATTTCTAATGCTATAAAAAATTCAAATGAGTCAATCATTCACTGTCCCTACAACATAATGTGAACCTGATATGTAACAAAGCGTGGACGTTCACACTGATGTGACCTATCTTTAGATCTATTGCAAAAGGCCTGAAAACAAGTCAGAGCTCCCCAAACACAAAGCACAAAACACTTTACACAATCAGCTGTTACAACACCCCAATGAGATGAGACGATAAAGTACAAGAGAGCATTTCACACAGCCTAAGAAAACAAAGGACGAGTTGCCTTCCTGGCCTTCTAAAGCAATGGTTCTCATATTTTATTTTTGCGAATGATCTCAGCAGCCACTTGTTAGCTCTCGTATATGGGCTGTGGAGCTGTTTGACCTTGTCAGATTGCTTTGTGAATTCAAATTTCAAGAGGCCTGAAGAGGCGAAACTATCCAGTGTCTAACAAGAAAAAAAACAAAGATTGGAAGCAAGTCAGAAAAAGAACAGATTTTGCGCAACAGAAACGTTTTTTATTTGTTTTAATTAAGTAAATCTTTATTTTGCAAAAACCAGAGTTAGAGTGCTTCATAAGTTGAAAATTATCTCACAAACCACTCAAACCCCCTCCACTGTCACAAACTCAGGTTTGGGAACCACTGCTCTAGAGTAATGTGGTAAAAAAATCTTGGTTCTGCATATTCTGAAAGCAAAAATCACACATATGAGGCTTCCTAACAGTCTGACACTCTGATCGTGCAATCACAAAACAACCTCAGTTTGAGAGCGGAATGCCATCCTTCCTCTTCCCCTTCATTTCCTGTAACTTCCCTACTGTCCACAATCTGAATAAAGGAAAAAAAAAAAAAACAAACATTTCACAGAAACGTGAGACTGCTTTGCATAGAGTTTCAAATAATCTCTAAGAATATGCAAATGATTTACACGCCCAGTGACTAACTGTGCAAACTGATAAAGACATGCAAAGTCTGACCCTGAGCCAGAGTCAGCTGCTCAGTAGACCTGCAGACCTAAACATGGAAGCTCACACTGCAGCCTAACATGCATCATTTAGACTGATAAAAAGTCACTGCAGCCTTATGTTCCAGTATATTCCTGGTCACAAACACCCAGTCCCTGGGAACGTCATTACATAGTAACCATGAGGGATGCACTGAGAGCACAGAGGAGGAGGGATAACAGAACAAAGGGAGACTGGATCTGAACAGTTTCCAGATCTTCCAAGAGGTCAGACTTCCATCTTCCCATATCGAGAATGACATCATATTTCCTGTGCCGTGACTGCTCTAAATACAGCAGTTGTGCTAATCCATGACACCACACTCAAATCTCTCTCAGATGCAGCAGCACTGCTACCAAAAAAATGCTCCTCGAGACTATGTCCTCGATTTCAGGAATCAAGAGAAATCAGTTGCTGATAAAGCAGCAGCAGCAGCAGCAACAGCAACAGCAGCAGCAGCTGTCTGTCTTGAGAAGCACATCTTACAAACTGAGAAACCATCTCAACGAGAAGACAGCAAGAGCTCAAACCAACTTTTATAGAAAATGGCTAAAAGGAGCTGGGAAGCAAAACTATGCATCTCCTCAGACCTTTCAAACCCAACCAAGGGTGAAGAGTATAAAGCTAACATGTCTTTTCCCTTGTGTGCCTACAGGAAGCATCATACCTGCTTTCTTCTCATGGCCTCCATTGAGAAGAAGAAGGCGTCAGAGAGGGAGTGAGTGTTTGAGAGAGAGAGAGAGAGAGAGAGAGAGAGTGTGTGCGTTTGAGAGAGAGAGAGGGAGAGAGGGAGGGGGGGGGACAGAGAGAGGGAGAGAGAGCGAGAATGTCTCGAACAGATTGTTCCTCTTTTCCTTTTCTTTCCCCGCATGCACATTCACCTCGCCGGTCATGTGACCTGGTGGCTCCCTCTGTCGGCCCTCTTCTTCAGAGGGTCTCCACAGAGCATGCTCAGTCAGTTCAAACAGCAACACCACTCCATTTCTTTAAACTGGAAGACCTCATTGCCATTGAAGAGATCCACTGGAACAGACTCACCACGCAAATGCTGCACAGCCAATAAGACCAGAGAAATACATTTATATTAATCCTACTGCTGCTTCTGTTTGTTATTTTGTTGTTGTTTCTTTGTTTTTGCTATGGTCTGTTTCTTTTTAATGAAAAATAGAAACATGCACAGCCACTTTGGGAGCACCTAGGGAAGAAAAAAAATGGTAAAAGTACAAGGATAAAAGCACCAGAAGCAAATTGCATGTCAGTGAGGAGCCAGATGAGCCAAACATTTTCCATCGCAGACATCAGGCCACATCCATACCCTCTCAACAGGAGAGTCTTTTGTCTCCACTGAGCCTCAGGCCAATGGAGGCAGCAAAACACAACGGTGCCAGGCCATGCAACACATATTAAGTCACAGAAATGAAGTAGCAGACCGAGCTCCCGCTGGGGGAAAATCCTGAAACAAAAGAACCAAAGGGAACCACAAAGAGACCAGAAGAGATAACCTGAAGCTGAATATAAACGTAATATCAACTCTGCATAATGCATTAAGATTCAAAGATTTTGTATTGTTGTCAGGTTTTTGTGCTTCATGTGGTCTATTTTCAAATTCTTTTCACCCTGATTTTTTATTTCTCAATCGTTTAGTCTGTAAAATGTCATTAAAATAGTGGGAATGAACATAGAAAGTTCCCTGGACTCATTGTGATGTCTCAAATGACTTTCATGGTCTAACCATCAGTCCAAAATAAGCAGCAGAAAGCTGCAAATCTTCACATTTGAGGAGCTGGGAACAGCAAATGTCTGGCATTTTTGCTTAATTAACAATCTATTGATGATCAGAACAGCAGAGGTTTGTCACTTTGCAAAGTACAATGAGTTTTCTCTTCAGGGAACAACTCAGAGGAATGCAGATATAGAGATATTGGTGGCCTCTCCTGTTTCACAAACAATCTTGTCTTGACATACGAGCTCAGGTTTATGAACTTTCTGGAACCAACAAACAAAAAAAAGAAGGGAAATTAGGTTCTTCCCTCCAACAATGACTGTGTTGTAAGAAAGAAAAAATACAGAAAAATGTCAGATATTGTTCACAGGGTAAGTAAAGGAATGTTTAACTTTAGTGCAGTTTAACAGGAACAGTTAATTTGTTGTGAGCTATGCAACACCCACAGAACACAAAGGGACACCACCCATAAGCAAAGAACAATTTCACTACAGAAGAGCTTGTGGCTGACTGACAATGACAAAGCCTTGTTCTGTACACAAGAAAACCTGGAGTCTGCGACACTGTAATGTGAAACTCAGACCAGATGCCTTATTTCATGGCAACAGGGCCAAAATGTTGAAGCAAAGCAGGAGACTATTACAAGGCCTAGCCTGTAGCTATGCAAACAGACCTGCAGCCTCGAGTTTTTTTAGCCACACCAGTGGCATGGCACTAGGAATAGCAATGTCGGTCTGTTGGTCTGTCCACCACTTAGGTCCAGACTGAAATATCCCAACAACTACCACATGGATTCCCATGACATTCTGCTAAAGACAGTCTTGTCCCAAGAGGATGAAGTCTGTTGATTTTGGTGATCCCCTGACTTTTCCCCTGGCACCTCATTGAGATTAGGATTTCTGGGTTAGAATGAAATATCTACTCGATGGCTTGCCGTGAAATATGGTACGAGGATGAATCCTAATGACTTTGGTGATCCCCTGAATTTCCTCTCACGTGACCATGAAGTTGACAGTGTCTCAACTGTTGGATGGATGACCATGAAATGTGATACAGACATTAAAGACCCCTAAAAGACTGTAATAAGCTTTAATGATCACAGTGATCTTCATTCATCACAGACGCGGTGGCAGCAGCTACTAGGAGCAGTCAACATTTTTCATATGAATAAAGTTGTTTTTTCGGTAGGTAAACTCAAAACAATTTTGGCACTATTTTCCAAAGACTTAGAAAAGAAGCTAGTTAGCTATGCAGGAAAATAATGAACCAAAGCTACAATAGAACCTACAAAGCTCAGATTGGTTTAATGTTTTTCTTTAAATGAATGGAACACCACGAGACCTGTTTGGACTGCAGAACAAATCAGGGATGTGAAGATCGGTTCAGAGGTCTGGAACCAGTACAGAAACCAATATAATACTTTCTTTTGATGCCTTACCTTGGGAATAAACTTGTTTTCCTACAAAACCATTTTTTCATTTAACAAAAGGGCGAAATGTAAAAAGGATTAAATGTCTTTAAACCAGCTGGTCAAGAAGAATTTCAAAGAGTCTAAAATTAGCAAAACACTGATTAACATTTGAAACCATCTGACAAAGGACAAGCAAAGAATGAATGAGGCCCTAGCCAGTTAGTTCTGAAGAATAAGGAAGATGTTCTTGGGTATTCCCTCACGTCACACACTGGCCACAAACTTTGGTTTTGGTTTCATTCACAGTCCTTCATGACTTTTTCTCTTGTTCCACCATCAGGTCAAATCCTCCCATTGGTCAACACTTTCAATTTGTCAATGACAAAGGTGTCTGAGTGCAGTCGAACCTTCTCCTCTGAGCTCTGACAGGTGCTTACTGGCCCTAATATTATTTATGATTATTTGTTTAATATGAAGGCAAGTCATAGTCACCTAAGAATGAAACCCACTGTATCTGATGACCTGGTAACTTCGTGTGGTTTCTCTCAGATAGATATAATCCAGGCAGGCTGCCATAAAATCTAAGAGATTAGAATTTCCTGTAGCACTACCATCAGGACCAGGTCTGAATTTTAATCCCTGGTACTGGTAAAGCTCTAGAAAAGCAAAATCATCTGAATACTTGTTCTGAACAAAGAGTTTCCCCTGCAGTGTTGGGTGGTAACAAAATTCTTAGCAGAGCAAAAGTACATTTTTCAGTAAGAAGCAGTGTAAGGGATTACAATTTGAAATGGAGTAATTACATTACAGTGACACCTTGTAACTTTGACATTTGGGGGTCAGCTTGCTTGCTGTCTGACTGGGATTTTGGAAGTTTTGATATGGAAGACTGGTCTCTAACTGAGGTGGTAAGAAAATGCATTTCCAGATCTGAACCTGTCTTTTTTTTTAATATCGTGTGTTCTTAAATGTTAGCCATAGGTGTGCGTACAAATCAGGAGTCACCTCTTGTTTAAAGTTGGAGGGTATGTAACTATGCCTCTGTGGTGAGGATTATGTGGTGGGGGGGCATCACGGTCCGAGATTGTGGACATCTGTATTGCATTTCAGTCTCAGTTTCATAATCGTTACACCCTCAGTAATTGATTGCAGTTTTCAACACTGATCAGGGCTCTGCTTAATGATTGACACATGGTCTTCTACATGCCTGTTTTTCTGCAATTATTACAAAATATTTGTGATAATTGTTTGTTATGCACAGTCATGTGGCAGCATAATCATACCCTGGAATTAAAAGAGACATGGAAACAACATCAGGTGAGTGGAATCTTTCACAAGACCAATAATATACTTCAACTTCAGGGGCCCCAAGCGCTGCTTGATATTCAACTAAGCCTCTTCTCCTGCTGTGTCTCCTGTCTGAATGAAGACAATAACTGAATGCTGAATGAAACGCATACATACACACTGTACTCTCTGACTGACCAGGATATTAGAAACACCTGTAAAATCTGATTCAAAGCAAGAGCCCAGCAGTTAACACAACCTTACATCAAACTGAAATATGATAATTGTCAGTACAGTAAATCATTCGCATGGTGGAGTGTTGTTTAACACTTAGGCTGGTACTGTACATTTCCTGTGAAAGGACTTTCCGCTAATGTGCTGTTGTTCATGCCACTGGGCAGCCAGTTTCTATCTGTCTGCACGATATAAACAAAGTCTTTCAAAACTAATGTATTGTATTGTAGAAAGTAATGTGCTTCCAATATCCTCAGTAATCTTAACCAGCAAAATCAACAATAAAGCCTCTGTAGCTGGCACTCATTTCTACTTTTGCAATGGCTGATTCAAATAAACTGCAGGGTTTGTGCACCAGATGTAGAGAAAGCAGCTTTTGTCAGCAAGACACTGCAACAAAGAAGTGGATCGCTCAAAGATGAGGACGAATATCTACAGGTAGAGAGATAAACAAACTGAGTGTATATCTTTTCACCTGTGCCTAGTGGTGTTTGGCCAATAGGGCTGCAAGCAACAGCTTTTTTCTATCAATTTATCATTTCTTTTACAATAAAACAATTAATCTAGGGATGCAAATAACAATTATTGACATTATTGATTGGCACATGATTTTCTTGATTATTTTGGCTTTAAAATAACCAAAAATATTCCATTATATTATATTTTCCAAGAGCCCAAAGAAAATCTTGAAATTGCTTGTTTTGTGTTTATGTTTAGGCTGAAACAGCTGATCCATAACCAACACAGCTACTGATTAAGTGTCTATCATAACTAATGTGTGCTAGAGTCATCATTTAGATTGATCAGTTAATATATAAAATGTCCAATCAAGAGTCCAAAACCCAAAAACTTTCCAAGTACATTAGCAGATAACGCCAAAACTACCTGCACAACCAGAAACCACTGAGGAGAAATGTGAGGGTTCTTCTTGTAATTTTGGGTGAACTGACCCTTTAAGTCCATCCATCCTGTCTGTGCCAAATGCATCAACACACCATACAGGACAAAGTTGTGAGTGCAACCGGAAGTGGCTGCAGAGCTCAGTGCCCCCCCCCACACACACATACACACACCTTCCTCTGCTCAGATATACTCCCAGCACTGCTGACTGAGGAGACACCATCATCACAGCGCTGTTTGAGCGACCTCTGCCGAACGAGACTGGATCATATCACTCGAGAAAAAAGACAGAAACAAAGACTGAAGCCTTGCTACATTTGCACAACTCTGTGCTTTAACTGTAACTGCAGCGACCAGTTTAATCTAGTCCACCTTTACTGTTTAAACCCTGCAAAACAATGCAACTTCTTACAGCCAGTCCTGCTCTGCTCCACGCCGACTGAAACCCGTGACAATAACAGCAAATACCTAACAAAGACAAGGCTGCACCGGGAGCATAATTCGCGATAAAGGTTTAAGGTGGAAATAAGCATGAAAGCCGGTGTATGAGCTGGCAACATATGTTTACAGTGGGAGGTTTCTGAGCAGCACTTGTGCCAATGTTGGCTTCATTTGACTGCATCATTTATCATGGAGCTAACAGACAACACAGCACAGAGGAGGATAACACTGTCAGCCCAGCATTTAGCTTTCTAGCTCTAAATCACACAGAGACCAGCCTCCTGTCGGTTAAAGGAGATGATAACGTCCAGAATCTGATTTTGTGTCGATTTGAGAAAGTGTGCACAGAGCTAGCTAGCACGGTTGCTAGCAGCTAGCTAAACAGCAGTGTACAAATTAGCCATCAGTGAGCCGGTGTCAG
The DNA here is from genome assembly GCF_001640805.2 of Lates calcarifer. Classification (NCBI taxonomy): domain Eukaryota; kingdom Metazoa; phylum Chordata; class Actinopteri; family Centropomidae; genus Lates; species Lates calcarifer. The sequence continues at coordinate 3,265,212 of NC_066841.1, read as the reverse complement.
GCAGCACAGCTAACACCGTGAATAATGTCGGCCCGAAAACAACGCGTGCTTATCAATGTGAGGTTTATTTTGAACCGCTAACGCTGGACAGAAGCAGGACAGTGACATGAACCGGGACCATGTATGATAAAACCCCGGAGAGGAGACCCCCAACGCGCCCGCACGGACCATTCAGGTTCCGGGGCGCAGCATCTTCCTGCACATTCAGTTGCCCTCCGGTCCAAGCACAAAAGCAAGAGACTCCAGGCTGGCCGCGGGAAATTCACGACAAACCGGCACCTTCGACAACCGACAATCCGCCCGGTTACGAGTCCGGGTCAGGCCGCCGGGGCGCAACACATTTCCCCGAAGGCGCGGAAAACAGTGTGAAAGTAAAACAAGCTTGGCGTAGATAAGGCTCACACACTCACCTCGGTCCCTACCGAAGCCATGGTGCCTGGACGTAAACCCCGCCCACCCGCGATTACGTCACATTTATCGATTCGCAAGCGGTGTAATACCGCACCTGGGAGCGTGATGATCAATAATACTGCCAATAATTATGATGATAATATTAATAACCATTAGATATTAAGCGCACAGGAAAGTGGATTATGTAGTAATAGAAAATAATTCAAGACAGCATCAAACATACTGAAAAGTATTGATTAAAAACTTCCACATCCATCTTTTATAGATTTTAATGAGTGATCACCAAATTCAAAACACAAACTGACTGAGAGATCTTTCAGTCCAAGGATAACTGGTGCTCTGAGCTGTGTCTTTTCTTTGTACCAAAGTCATGAAACTGGATGATACCAATGTGATCAGAACAGAACCTTTAAAATATTTCTTTAGGCCTGTTTATTTCTGTCTGGATTGGGGACAGGTCACTCAAATTCCTCAACATCAAACATTTCTTTAAGTGTGTGTGTTTCATGCTGAAACCCAAATTCTTGCCACCGAGTTGGAGCCATACTATACTAAGGTTTCACACTGGAACCAAGGTTACTAACTTATGACCCGGACCATGTCTCTACTGATGTGCTGAAGAGGGAGCTTGACTGTGCATCAGAAACTTGGATCTAATCTGCCCACTTTCAGTCCACTGGAAGGTTTCTGATTTCACCAAAAACATGAAATCAGAAACGACTCCAGTGCTTCCCTGAGCTTCCTCCAGACAACAGCACCTGGGTCAAACTAAAAATCCAGGAAGTGTAATCCTTTTCTTACTGAATCACCATATCAACTTCACAAGGGAGGACGTCAGGCCTGGCCTTCTTGGACTCTGCAGCGCACATCGAAGACAAAGCTTCTACATGAAAGTCTCTCTCAACACCCACTCCAACACGAGCTGGTGGTTTTCAGAAGCCTCTGCTACCAGCCTGAGAATGTGTGGTCAGCCAAACGGGACTTTTGTTAAAGCAGCAACAGGGATCTGTTCAGAACAGCTCAACAACAGACAGAGAGGAAGAGAAGAAATGTAGTAAAGAAAAAACAGCAATCATTAGAAAAAAACTACTACTATACAGGCCTTCCAGTTCATGCTGTCAGGACAGACAGTTTGCAGGAAGTGGCCTTTATAATATCTCTAGTGTGCTCTATGAAATATCAATGCATATGGGCAAATTGAAAAAAGGGTGAAGAATAACACTGGTTCACGTCCATGTAAGATAACCAGTAGCCGAGGAATGTTTGTATATAGCATCCAATAAGCAACTGCTACATCATATTTTATTTTGAAGTGAATGAATACAGTGGAAATAAAAGAAAAAGAAGAAAAAGAAGCAAGTGCGCCCTGTAACTAACTATAATGTATTATAGCAACCGCCGGTAGAGGGCGCAAGCGCCACGGATCCGATGTGACGCACCTGAATTCCGAAGACGAAGAAGCCTCTTGCACTGTCCGTAGGCCGGTAACGTATCCGGTAGTTGAGTTGTCCGGGAAACCCGCCATGTACGATTACTTGCCTTAAACGAACCTGCTGAGGAAAGACGCCTGTATTTTTGATTTAATGTCTGACCTCCGGCTCGACTAGCGCAGCGAGACAGATGACCAGCTAGCCGAGGACCAGTAACGTTAGCTAGCCGCGGGGTTCATCTTTAACAGTCAAACGGACGTTAGCTAAACTCCGACATGACCCAACAAGCTGCTGCTCTGCAGACCTACAACAATGAACTTGTCAAATGTAAGTGGCTCAGATTTTTTCTTGTATAAGCGAATGTAACGAATTACTAGTGTATAAAACACTGGGAAGCGTATTATTGACTGCAAGTGACTCTTTGTTAGAGGGGTGTGCTGCAAAATTCAGTATTCCTTTGAATATTTTGCTGCGATTTAACTGGAATTAAAGGACTTCTCTTTTTTAATGTCTCTCATGTGATGTTAACTTTGGTTAGTCACTTTCTGGTACTTTCTACGCAGATTCTGACAGGGAAATGTATGAGTTCTTTGCTCTGCTTTAGTTTTTGACCTACCTGCTGCTTAGTACCGTGCAATCTGATTATACAGATTATACAGTCTATCACCTGGAAATCAGCCTTTAACTCTCAGCAGACCACACTGTGCAGCTGAGGGCCATCAGTGGAGGAAGAGGGATTCAGATGAAGCAAAATTACCAATACTGCAAAGTAAAAATACTTCATAACAAGTACTAATCCTGCATGGAAAAGTGAAAGTACACAAGAATCTGCAGCAAGATTAAGTTAAGGTTTTGGGTCTGAGGGATATATTATTACATGACATCAATAGATAAGTGTCAGTGTGTCAGCAGCATGTTACTGTTGTAGCTGCTGCAGGTGGAGCTAGTTTGAGTTACTTTAAATGCAGTTTTAATTTATACAGGGACACCAGATACATCTGAGGGGCTGTGAGATGATTAATGTGAGAGGAACTGCTGGAGCTAGACTGTTTTTGTTGTAGTAGCTTGCTAAGTAACTTAACACAACCAATTATCCAAATTGTAGTTGTTAAACTTTCTGTTAGAAACGTATAACTAATTATATGTAACAGCCTCGTCACTCTTTGTGTCCGTCAGGTATTGAGGACCTGTGCTCCAAGCGGGACGAGCTGAACCGTCAGATCAAGCAGGAGGAAGAGGAGAAGGAACGACTGCAGCACGACATCCGCGTCCTCTCAGAGAAGCTGAGCAGAGTCAACGAGAGCCTGGCGCAACGACTCGCCGCCCGCGCCACCTTCGACCGCACCATCGCTGAAACCGAGGCTGCATACACCAAGGTGTGTGTCGAGGGATATGATTCTTGCATGGAGAAAGTTTGGGGTGGCTCCTTTATGTTATCTTGATGGGTTGTAGTTTGCTGTAGCATCATGTCCTCCTGCAGCAGTTTCATCTCGCACAGGCACACCCCCACTTACTGATGCTACCCTCCCTGAGTGCTCACACTAATCACTGCAAACACACTCCTAAGCTGCTCTTATTAAAAAACAACAATGCAGTCAGCAGTGCCTGGATCCCCTTTTTAAAATGACTTTTCCAGCACACACCATACTGTCAGCCTTTTAGTATCTGCACAGTGTATTCAATGTGATTTCTTTTGTTTTTGTTCCTCCTACAGATCCTGGAGAGTTCCCAGTCTCTTCTAAATGTCTTGAAGCAGGAGGCAGGAAACCTCAGTAAAGCCACAGAGCCACGGAGGAAGGAGCACTAATGGCAAATGAAAGGTTGCTCGTTTTGACCTCACACGTGACTCTGCACTTTCTATGCAGTTTATCCTCCACTCTGGACTATTTATAATATATATGACTGATTTGTTGTAAATTCTTTACTCCAATAAACATGTTTCTTATCTTCAGTGCCCGTTTTATCTATTTTTATCTCAGACTTTCAACATTACCAGGGTGAAAACCACACATATACAACATTTCCGTTTGTTCAAGTCTTCTATTTATTGAGCTTTCATTTGTACAAGTATGACATCACTTCATTTTTTATTTTTTTTAACTTGCCCAAATCATTGACGATAACTTTACAGTAAGCACATCTGCTGCGATGTAGATTTACAGACGAGGGGGAATGGGGGGGGGGGCATAATGGAGCTTCTACCACAGAGTCGCTACAGTGTGACCAACACAAACTGCTCACTTCGCAACAGGAGGAGACAGATGGGAAAACGGTGCAGTGAGAGGATGTGTCTCTTATGTGCCGGTAAATTGTTCAGAAAAGTTCTTGCTGGTGTCAATTAAGACGACATCAGTGAAGTTTCCCATAATTCATTCTGCCTCTTTTGTCTTTCAGTTTACAAGAAGGACAGAGAGGGTTGGGGTTTTGGTTTTTGAAGGCAGCAGTTACCACAGATGGAACCACAGGTGTGTCATGTGACCACGGCTGCACAGCAGGTCCAGGTGGGGCCTTCTATCGACCGATTCAAACTTAAAGAACACCATTGCATTTGGAGGCTTCAGCTCCATAAATACATGTCACATGTAATTCACATTTTTGCTGAATATTTCCTAATGCATGCTGCGCAGGTTTGTGTTTTTTCTACTCAGATATCACGGCGAACATCAAGTCAGATCAATCAAAAAGTCTGCACTTCATTAGAAGGCTGGGTATTGATACTTAATATTTAGACTAAACTGTGTACACAGTGTCAACTAGACAGAACAGAAATAATTCTGATTTAATTTCAAATTTAGCCAGTTTTTACACTGTAAAACTGTTGCTCAGCTGCTTATGTTTAGAAAAGTTTAGAGTTTTCAGTGGTTTAAGTATGGAGACATAATTACTCCACCCATCCACTGCACTATAATGCAGTGACAGTGAGTTGTAATGCTTGCCATGATGGACTACACAAGTCAACTGAGTTGTCTAGTAGATTTTCAAATCACTAAAATGAAGCAGAATCTAATGGACACCTGGAGTGGTTATGAGAAATACATTCAAACTCCCAAAACACATTAGCATGGTTTGCAAATACTTAGCAGTGCTGTTAAAATATATGCACTTAGATCAGATGAACTGGCCAAAAACAGCAACTTCAGGACAAACATGAAGCCTGGACCTGGTGTGGAAAACTCCACGTGGACTACTGTTGTGTTTGTGGTCACAGCAGCAAGGCCGACAATCATAAGACTTCTGATGCAAGGCCGTGGCAAAGAGTAAAAAAAAAGGACATGGCATTCATCGGCAGTGCATTCATCATGAACAGTTGAAGAGTTCTATTCCAAAATGCTAACAAGAAGAGTCAATGCTTGTATAATAACAGGTGTGAATAGAGGCTGTTGTTTGGAAACAAAACTCTTCAGCTAGTCTTCTTGTTCTTTTAAGTGCACATTCCCTCTGTCGCCTACTCTGCTCCTTCTCATGAGGTGCAAAACAAAGCTAAAAGCATGACAGTGCAAAGACACTTAACATCCAAGACTCCAGACAAAACACATAATTCCTAAATTCATCAAAGACAAAAAAAAATCTCCTAACAGCAAAACTCCAAACTTCATCTGACTGGAGAACTTAAAAAAAAAAAAAGAACAAGTCAGAAATAAATCTTCATATTTATGAAAATATGGTGGAAACTGTACAACAATACTGGCCTTTGGGGTTGATCCTGGGAGTGTAAAAGAATGAGTGTGAGGCCGTTACAGCAACACTTTAATCAGTTGGCATTATGAGTTTAAAAAAAATCATCTGGAAACTTGGTGCATTCTTGTATATAAAAAAATCTTAATTAAAAAAATCATTACATAGTCTCTCAAACACACACACACAAGCTTGCATTCACGCTCACAAACTCACCATATCATGAATGATCATAATCACTGTTGCCTTCGTTAACTTCAATGGACCGGCTTCTTTCTATGTGGAATGTGAAAGTACATGAGGTCCGACTGGAAACAAAAACAAAAGAAAATGTCCGACAGGGCAGTGTTGGACCCGTCCGGTTCCTTCCATCCCAGCAAAGTTTTCTTTACAAAAATGTTTTTTGTTTTTTAGTTTTTTTGAACATGAACAGGTCTCAGACATGCAAACTTCAACTTGAAGCAGGAATAAATACACAAGAAGCCAGAGAAAGGTGTCAGGAGGTCGAACAGCTTTTGTGACACAGATTTGATAAGAAGATATACAGAAACATTCTACAGTATGATGTTTGTTTGTCACCAGCGATACGCACATACAGACATTATTGGCCAAGGTCACTTTTTTTTTCAAGCATTTGAGTTGCTACTGATTTGACAGAAATCTTCTGCATATGTTTCCTCCCTCGTCAGCAAAGAAGGGGAAGTGTGTTGAAGTTTGCTTGCCGTTAAGACTCTTCTAACCAAACGTCCAGCAGCTTCGTTACAGCATAGTTTGTGCCAGAAAACATACAAAACTAAAAAGGCATACAGAAGCTTTTACAGTAAAAGAGAACCAACAGAGGCGTTGGCTGAAATCAAAACATGCAGGTACAAAAACAAAACAGAGACAGAAAACTACAATTGTGGCACCCTTTAACCATTTTTTTATTTTTGTGTGTGTTTGTCTGCCGTCGATCTACTGCTGTACGCAAAGCGGACTTGTCCTCCAGGTCCTACATGTCTGGAGAGCGTCCTAATGTCATGTTTCCATGCTAACACTGAACTCTTGTCACTGTGGCGATAACCTACACGTGGGCACTGGCGGCTTCCTGTTCTTTTAAAGGAGTTTGGTCGCTCCTTTCTCCAAAACAAACAAACAAACAAAAAAAAACACCTGAAACCTGCAAACAGTTGAAGCTGAGACGCAGATTTGGAAGCAGGAGAGACACGCGAAGCCAGCGGACTTCTTCCAGAGTCCAGAGAGAAAGACAGACAAACATCTCTCCCAGGTTCTGACATTTTGATATTCTGGTTAGCGCAAAAATGGAGGAAGAGGGAGGGAGGCCGACAGATCAACTGTCCAGGATCAGAGCGGGGAAAGACAGTCCAGCTGCTTTTGGATTTTGTTGCGTCGGGTCAAAAAGAAGGTGGGAGTCAAACATCAGCCACCTGGTGAAAAAGCTGCTCTGCTGTGATATGCTGTTGAGAACGTGGCGTGTAGTGGTACCGTGGCAGGAAATCAGCCCCAGAAACAAACACAAAAAACCCCACCATGTTTCCTTTCTGGTCAGGACGATGTGCTTAGAGATGGCTGGGGTGTAGAGAGCTGGAAGCAGGTCAGGGCCCAGGTGCGAAAGACTTCCTCTGGGCTCCGGCTGCAGTCTGGTCCCACAGGTGTGATGCTGTAATGCTACTGTACAGCTGATTGGTCCGACTGATCAGAAGTAAAGAGCGGGTTCGCTGCTGTAGTCAGACAGGGAGGAGCTGTCTGCCGGTGTGAGCTGAGGGGAAAAGGGAAAGTTAAAATCCACATCCTGATCTCATCATAAAGCAGATATCTTCCTCTTATTGTTCTGTTTTTTCCTACACAATCACTTACTGTCACTGTGACTAGTTGAACTACACAGATTTTTCTCTTATCAGTCTTTTTTTTGTCTGTTTCAATTTGTTAAAACTGTCTTATAAACCTGGGCCACATCATGTTCTGAGGGTAAAACAGGATAATTTGTCCTTCCTGCAGTCCTGCTGTCCTCATGTGTTTATAGAGGAAATATGAAATTTGTTGTCTTTCATAGCAGCTGTGTCTTATTTTAGTCTTTAGCCTGTTTAGTTTTTCCTCATGCAAGGAGCTGGCAGGACCCACCGCTTAACTTTGAACTATTTTAAGGCCTTTTAATGTTAATTTGCATGGAAAATAAGACCAATATAATAACTGGAAAATATTATAAAAACCATTTCCTGAGCATTGCTCCAAGAAAAGTCATTTTTGAAGAGCCCTGTGTCTGAATCTAAGGTACAAATCACCACATTAAAAAGACACGATCCAAACAATCTCCATCAAAAATCACAGCACGGAATCTGATCTAGCCGATCAATGGATTTATCAATTGACAACTGGTGACAACTGCCAAACGTTCTCTGGTTCTGACTCCTCAAATGTGACACACTGCACATATCACAGAAAAACATCCATAATGTGTGAGTAAACTGAAGTGAAGCACACACAGTCAACACCAGGAGATCATGTAAACCCCACAGTGATGAGTGGAAATTTGAACTGGGACCTCGGTGTAGCTGTAGACTGTGTGCACAGCTTTAAACGGAGCAGTTTGCTCTCACCATAACTTCCTCTGTCATCTGCGTCTGCTGGGAAGCGGCTTCTTCCTGGTAAACACTCTCCTCGTGTTTGTGCTCCTGCCAGGCGCTGAAGTCCACCGAGTGCTTGGGAATGTAACTGGAAAGGTCTGCGGGTAATAAAGCGACATAACACAGCACATTATCTCCATGTTAATAATTCTTTTCTACATGGCTGCCACTGTATCATGCACATATATCAGTGACTTATAAGGTGCTTTTTATTATTGAGCAAATAATGTTGAATAGTAAGTGAGCTGAAGCATTGAAAACCACATATTCTCTTAAGTGTAGTTCACAGTTTGTCCACTAGGGGTCTCAGTCGTCATACACACTGGGTTACACTTGCACCATTCAAATGAGGGTGGTGATGCTGATATAATAAAAAAGCAGTGATCTGATCGGTGTAAGTTCAGTTCTCTCTCCTTAAAATCAGTTTTTTATTTTCAGCACAACCCTTTGCACGGCAGCTACTACATAACTATTCACAAATTCTCCAGATATTTCTTTTCATGACACAAAATTTGATTATTACACAAGGTAAATCAACAGTTTTATGTGTATTTTCTATGCCGAGCGCAGACTGGGAAAGAGGAACCATGGCTAAATGAGAAGAGATGGCGGACACATTGAAAATACCACAAAACTACAAACGTAAAATGACCTCTGTGGTTCAGTTTCAGCTAGCTGCTTCACAGGGCGGCAAGTGAACGTGAAAGTTGTCTCAGACTTTTGGACCTCACTGCATACTGTAAAGCAATTTCAGAGTGGTGTCATTTACACCAAGGTGAATTCAAAGCAGCTTCTAATGCCTGGCTAATCTTTTTATTTGGCCATCAATGATCCGTTATGGGAAAGTGCTGACACATAAAAAGTGAAAAGGAGATTTTCACTTCCTTCTTCCCTCAAAGAACTGGAGGATTTCTTAACTGAAGGCTTGTAAAGTGTGAGTACATGTCATCCTTCCAATCTCTCCTTCAAAAAACACACTTTTTTAGACATTATATAATCACTGTTGATTCTACTCTCACTGCTGGATAAATGTGTCCTACTTTTAATGTTTTGTCTCCAGCTAATTCCTGTAGTTTCATTTCCTTGTTTTTTTTTTTTATTGATCTCCTGTGTTCCTACAAAAGCAACAACTTCCACTTCATGATATGATTCCTGATCCGATCCGATCAAAGGGGTTCACTCTCTGAGGGGCAGGAATGTGCTTTGTAAAATTTAATGACTATATCGCCAGCAATTTTTGATTTTTCTGGGGTATAAGTAGACATTTTGAGCTAAAGAAAGTCCCTGAAATGTTAGGATTCATCCTCTGGGAACCATGAATATTAACAGACACTGGGCCATTACTTTTCAAGATGCTTCGTTGTGGACCATCATGTTGGACAAGTAGAGATTTTGACATGTTGGTGCACCATATGAAAGGTCAGAAGGCTTTTAGAAATCATCTGGGGACCATGAATATCAACAAGAAGTGAAGACTTTTTTAGGCTGCCCTGGACATCTATCCTGCACATTTAACACAAAAAAATCAATCACATTGTCTCACCGTTGCTGTTGTTCATGTGTGTGGGCGAGGTGGTGAAACTGGGTCGTGGGATGTGGATGCGTCCCACCATGCTCGGCTGTTCGTCCGCCATCTTCCCGTCTTGTTTCTCCTCCTCGTCCTCCTCCCCGCTGTCCCACACGCTGCTCTCAGACGGATACTCGTACGTACTCTGGAGACTCGACTCGTTGAATGAGATTTTGAGCTGGAGGAGACAAAAAGAAAAAATATCTGTGTTAATGATTACTTATTATCTTTGACATGTTTTCAAACTGCTTTGATTTGGTGATATTGTTACGTTTTTTTGCTAATTAATAAAAAACAACACAAATAAATGACATCATTTGTTCCACTCATGTTGTAAATGCATGGTGACACTGATTTCCCCAGGCTCCATACTTTATTTTCTCTTTACTGGCACTATACTAAGGATAACAACACCGATCGAGAGCCAAGTGGCAGTGAATTTTGGCCGTGGTTGGTCAGCTTGGGCAGGTGCCTGTTCTTGATTTGGAATTGATATTTTATTTATAAAAATCGAGCTGGACAGCGACAAAGAGAAGGAGAGAATAAATCACAGTAGTTTCCAACTTTAACTGTTTCTTTACACAGGGACGACTCAAGAATTCTGGCGTCCAACACAGGATTTGACCCCCGCTGACTAAACTGTACCAACAAGTAACAACAACTCAGGCCCTCACATCCCCAAATTTGGTGTAGGAACCTCAAAAGTAGTTGCCTGACAAAATAATCCCTAACTCTATTCCATTTACGTGGGTAAAGTTCACTGATGTGGACCATAAGATGCAGCCGATAACTCCAGAGAAACATAGTAAGTGGATCTCTAAGGGATGTATTTGGGATACAATAAATCCTAAAAGCTGTTATAATGCCTCAACATGTTTTGGGATTTGGTGACACAGCGTCTATCTTTAAAGGCTTAAATGATATATTTCCTTTCATAACAGAGGAAGAATGGGTGAAAAATGAGAATGAGTGACTTTTGGCTCTTGTAACTGAAAGGGCCTAAGCAGCCATTTATGGCCTCTGCAGACCAGCTCTTTGTTTAAAAGCCAGATTTGTTTACAAAGAAAACAAACCACCCGCTGTTGACTGTTTGACTGTTTGCTTGCTGAATTGGCTGAGGCAAACTTTCCAGCCATCAGCCAAGATTTCAAAGTGTCAGACTTCTTGTTTTGAAGCACATATGTTAACAAAATCCTGACATGGCTCTCTCGCCTTCAAGACTGTAGCATTTTATGAGGAGGGTAAACATTAACAGGTTATTACTTCCTTATTGCCGTCTAATTATACCTTCTATACTGAACATCATGTGTCTCAGCCCTTTGCTCACACTGCAGTAATCCAAGTTTAGCTCGACGCGAATCAACTGCCTCATAACTTATTCAACAGGCCTTTTAATTGGGATTCTTGGAGAGCCAGCTGCAGTTTGTTTAGACTCGTCAGCGGCAGCGTGTACTGTACTTTTGTGTGTCCTCTAAGTGGGACAGGTGGCAGCCTCGCAGGAACTCGGGGAGGGGAGCCTGTGATTGATCGTCTTGGAGCGTTTGCTGTTAAGACATGTCTGTTTGGCATCGCTTCAGTGGTCTGCAAACATGGATCCGCCGGGTGAGACGGGCTCTTGCACTTTGCTGCACCGTGTAATCCAGCATGAATAGCAACCGTGCAGCCAGAGACCTAGAGTGGTTTTATCTGTCAGTGCCCGCACACTGACTGACAGTTATTCTCAAAGGACGTGACAGTTTCTCTGAGAAGTTACTGCTTCAATAAAGTTTATTTGGAACTTTCTGTCTTAACATTTGTGGGAATGTAATCCTGGTGTTTTCCTTCATGTCCTCATCTGTTTCTACGTTTTTTTTTTATACTTTTCGACTGTTTCTTAACTTTTCCCGAGCACCAAAAACATATGTCTTCCATCAGTCCATTTTGTAGTGCAGTCTTCTGTTCTCTCGTGGCACTAACAAACCCGATTACCCGGGTTACAGTTTTAAGATGACAGAAGGACCATAAATGGTTTCTAAAAGCATAGGCGCTGCAAACGCAAATAGGTTTTATTTTTTCCCTCCTGGGTTGCCATGGAGATGACAGCCAACACACACTCACGCATACAACATAACAGCAGGTTTGTCCATGTCTTCCCCCGAGGCCGTCAGCTGACTGCTCTTAACATACTGTACCTGGCTCCATCCACTCTGTAGGGCCGTGATCTAAATCTGCTGCCCTAATCTGCGTCACAAGGCCACGAGCTTATGATCACTTATGATCAGTATGTTGAGGTCTGTGAGGGCGGGCAGGTATTTTAGTTTTTTAATCTCTCTCATTATTGGGTTAACACTCAATACCTATACCCATAAATTAATCAGCAATGTCTGGTATTTAAGGCAAAGTGTATAAAAATATTGAATTTTCTGACTGTTATTTGCATGATATAATGTATTTCTATTTAATCCAAAAAGGAAAGTGGCATGGCTAAAGCACTGAAGCACTTAGCATACACATTTAAGGTTCTGATACAATGACTGACTAAAGGTTTGGAAGCTTAAAACAGCAGCCTATAGGTTCAAAACTAGGGTCGTTCTACAGATTAAGGATGAGACTTTATAGATTGCAGACTAATGGCCTATAAATCTGACAGACCAAGGGTTTATAGATTCAGGTGAGGAGTCAGTCAAAGACGAGAGCTGATAGATTATGGATCACTAGAGTTTACAGGTTGAGCACAAGACTCTGAAGAGGATCTATAGGTTGAAGATGAGGGTCTAAAGATTTAGGACGAAGGTCTATAGATTAAAGATGACAGCTATACATTCTGCACGAGGTCTATAGATTAAAGATGATAGTCTATGGAGCCAGGACTAGGTTTTTAGGGGTTAGGTTAGGACTATAGATTCAGGTCTGCCTATCTACTGATTGAGGGCAGGGGTCCACAGAATACAGACAAAGGACTGAAAAGAAGGAGCCACAGATTCAGAACAAGAGTCTATAGATACAAAACGACTCCAGCCTCAGTCGGTCGCAGGTTTCTCTCAATAAAACGACTAGAACATTCAAGGTTTAATGCCAGACGACGTTCGAATTGTTTAAAGTGTCCGGAAATAAATCCTGCTGAGCAGCTCCTCACTTATCTCCCCTGGATGTTCACAATCAGGCTTTGATGATTTAACTGTTGCTAAAATCTGATTAGGGCTGATAAAAAAAAACACATAAATTAATTACATCTGTAGAGATAATGATACCAGTAAGGAAGCAGTATGGTTTTGCTTTTCTTATTGATATTCATGTCAGGTGGCAGCGTGGAGAAGGACGAGGGTTCACAGATCAGTCTGTGAACCCTGTGATCTTAACAAAGAGCTCTTACAACTGTAACCTTTCATCCAGCTAGGCATTTATCTGATGTTAAGTACTTTAATATTTAGTCTGTGTTTTGGTTTTTACCCACAATGTCATAATGTTCAGCTACATCAAGTTAAATAAGGTTTCAAGGTAAGAAGATGTTAATAAAAATGTAGAAATGGGCAAAATATTCGAAGACTAGACGAGAAGTAACACCCCTGACCTTTCGATACTGAATGAATTCTGTTTCAGCCCTGACTGATCTCACTTTTCAGTCCCTGGATTTGCAATATAACATCAGTGTCTTTTTTTCTTCTGACAAACCAGGAAAAAACATTAGTATTCAGCCATAGTAACAGCACAAATCAAATCAGACACAGGCTCTGGCGCTACGTTACCATCTTTAAAAGAGCCCTCTATCCCAGACATCGCCTATTTTTAGCCCCAAACTTTCTTCTTTTTTTTTTTTTAGTTCCTGTGTTAAATCTTACACCACAGAAAACGTTTCCTTGCTAAACTGGCATCCTGTCTTGGAGGAAGTCTCTGGATGCCAAATGCGAGTCTATCAATAAATCAGGCTGGCCGCTGGGCTCGCTTCCCCTTTCACTGTCTTTCACTTTTCTTTCTGTCTGGTCGACCAAACCTCTTCTCACACGAGACTCTTTGTCAGATGAGACTCCTGTGCTCTGTCTCTGACCTGATGCTTTAGCTGTTTAGCTGCAGAATTGATCCAAGAATAAAAGGAGGGGGTAACAGCTCTGTGATCTTTATATGTGGTGTACGTCTCCCAGCCTGCTGGTGCTCATTTTGGGGCCTGGGTTGTGAGTGTTTTTCATCTGTACGAGATGAAAAGCCTGCATCATGGAGGCAGAAGTGATTTGTCTTCTGTCCTCAGGCTATGGGACGAGCCAACAGGGGCTCAACTGAGGCCAACAGGGGCCCGACTCAGGCCTGCTGTCCCTCTCACACACCACAGGGAGTTCAGACATGACGCTATGGCATCAACTGACTAATTAGGACTGACTGTGTGTTGCAGTGTGAGAGGCTGATGCTCTGCATCTGCCTTAAAATGAAATGGAAAACACTTTTTTTCTTTTAGTTTTTATAGAAACTGCATTGTCTTAGCAGCGTATTCTTAGCTTCTCATTATCAAAACTGGTGATTTAATGCAGCAATTCTTTAAACATGACTGGTGTCCATATCACTATGTATGTTGTCATATAAGTAAAGGAAATCCTGTGTGTGTGTGCGTGATAAGATAAGAGCTTTGGACGGAACGTATTCACCAGAATTAAAGGTACTTCTCCTCCTTCTTCTTTCAGATCGTAAGTTGAGAGTAAAAGAGTTCATTGTCGTGTATAATTACAGCTTATTTATTGACCTGAACTGGCTGGATTAAAACTATAGCACATACCTACACTTTGAGAGTGTCTATAAGGAAATCTGTTTAATCATTATCCAAGATTCAGAGACGCTGGGAATCTTCTCATGTGTGAAGAACTGGGTGAAGTGAATCTGCAAAAAAACTGTGATGGAAAAGATGGCATATATAATTTTTTGTTTTCTTGTTTTTGTGGAAAATGTTGCCCCATTTACTCCACTTCACCCTTTACTTTTCATATAAAATATTCATATATTTTAAAGGAAACATGGGTTAACAGTAAGAGAGAAACTGAGGACATGGGAGTGACACAAGCAGAATTATTTCAGCTCTGGCAGATTTTTTTTTGCCTGCTCTAAAAAAAAAAAAAGGGAGTTTTGAAGCTGAACAGAAAATGAAAACGACTTGTCAGGGCTGTGGTTGTGTCTGCGGAGTCGACACATCAGGCGAAGGGGAAGACGCCGAGCCGAGTTAATGATATTTCCTGCTGAAATTTATACCACAAGTTCCTCTCGCATAATTTTCATCAGCTGTTGTTTGCATGTTGTGCATGAGGCACACAGGGACACGAGGAGGACAGACAAAAGAAAGAAGCGAGTGAGAGAGGAAGAAGAAATCTTCATGAATGTGGCTCGGCCAATGGGCGAGATGGGAGCAGTGCCAGGAATTTTTTCCAGGCCACCCAGCATGGCATGTCCTCGTTTGGTGAAAAGTGGTTCTTACTGAATGCACACACACACACACACACACACACACACACACACACTGATTGAGTTGAAAGCAGTTACAGTGACGCTATGGCACAATAGCGCAGTTCTTGCTAACAACTGTGGGTGTAGCAGCATGAGAGCGTTTACGTTTACATGATGTGCGTCTGACTGGGTGTGCATCTCTTCAAAACACAATTCCATATTTATCTCAGTATCGGCAGGTGCCACAGGGCGTGGCGTGTACAGTCATGTTGGTATTGGTACACCTGCTCGGATACAGTATGTGTAGAAAAGCATCTGATGCATGGAAAAACCAGAGTCAGGAAATGCACTACAGGTGTGCAGGAGCCTGAGCAGGTGCCTGATTAAAGCTAATCTGCAGCCAGGTAGATAATATTAGAACAGCATCACGATGAACCGGCTGAGGAGTTTAGCTGCAGCTGCATTAGCGCCTGAAGAGAGGATAAAGATAATAAAGCCCACATGTACTCACACAAAGCATGCAGTGTACCTCTGCATTGTGCTGGCAAATTAGGATTACGAGTGTGAACCAGAGGATCTCATATAGAGAAACAAAGCAGTGGATACACTAATGATCATATGGAGAAAATATTCACGTCACACCTCAAAAATCTGCTCTTTCTTCTGTCTGTTTTTTTTTTATTGTGTCCTATATTCAAGACATAAATAGAAACTGAACAACAGCCGTACCAGTAAAATACAAAACATGATGATGGCTGATCAGAGTGGTGATCTATCATCTGTTCTGCATAGTAGCATAAAAATAAAAATCATAATTGTATTAAAAATGGCATTTTAGGGAAGAGGACAAACACACATCCCCACGCAATTACATCAAGATGGAGAGCATGTGCAGAAATAATGCATGGAACAATTTTTCCTTTGATTGGTTTATGAAAAGGTTTAAAGTACCCTCTGCAACCGACAGTAATTTGAGTTGGTTTGGGACTTTGATTGAGCTGTTTATATGGAGCATTTTTATTCTGTTAGAATCAGAATTTTAGGCTCCATGTAAAAGTAGCTACTGTGACGTGGATTATTCAGTCACAGAGACGTTCCTGGAAAAGAGATTTCACTGCAGATGACG
Organism: Lates calcarifer; assembly: GCF_001640805.2. NCBI lineage: Eukaryota > Metazoa > Chordata > Actinopteri > Centropomidae > Lates > Lates calcarifer. Next base: position 3,248,979 of record NC_066841.1, on the reverse strand, counting down.
ACAGGTATATTGGAGGAATGAAGCAACAGCTACAGTAACTCACTTCTCAATAAGATGAGCTTTCATCACAGATTAGACTGGAGACTCCTCTGTGTACCAACACTACAAACACACACCACAAATGAAGTGCTACTTGACAGAAATAGATTTTTTTTAATCATTGACTTGTGTTAGTTGGTGCAGCATAGTGATCACACCTGTAAGCACATTCCTCACAGTGATTAAGAGTAATTTGCTGAATGCCAACAGCACCCTGCTCCAAATGAGACACACCTCACCTCAGCCCATCTCTGTTTGTAAGCTCATGGAAACAGACAGACACAAAATGCACTCGTCGGACGCAGGGATTCAATCCTGCGATGTCCACCTCCAACCCCAAACACAGAACCTTTAGGCCATCAGCGACCGGAAACATTTCAATAAAATGTCAGTGCACAGCAGAGCTAAAACTACACCTGCTGAAATCCCCTGTAGCTGTAATCTATGGTGTAGATCCAGGTCAAAAAACTACACACTCTTGTGTGGGTGTTGTCAAATCTCTCATCACGCATGAGGCTGAAAATGGAAACTCTTCCAGTGATACAACCATTAATGAGCGAGTATCACAACACTGATAAACTGACAAAACTCTGCACTTGTGTAGGTGGTTGGTGCTCGCAGCTCGGGCTGGTGGTGTGGGCAGCGAGCAGTGCCAAATGTGAAAATGTGTGTTTACACTGCCGTGTCTCAAGATTGTGAGTCACTGCTGTAATAGTATGCTCTTTGTAGCCGTGCGTGGATACGAGCGTATGTGTTGTGAGCCTCCCTGCACTGTGCTCGGGTGTATTATCTGACTGATAAGAGGTGGATGGGAGAGGAGACACATTTCCCAACAAGTCCTCAAACAGATCTGCCTGAGATCAGTGGAGCCGTTTTAATATTTTCCCCCATCTGAGAACATTCTTGTTGATAAGAGCGACCTGGCACAGGCTAATATAGCTACACACACTGTACATGTGAGGTGAGACCAGCAGGGTGGAGATCGAAACCTATCAGCAATCCTACGCACACTGTCATTGTGGGAACATTTAGGGCGTTAAATACATAAAAGTTCACTGCTGGACTCTTGTGTGAAAAGCGTGGATGGTCGGGCGTGTCTGAAAAACAACAATCAGGACAAAGGACAGCACAGGATCCCGCACACTGGACCAGGATATTTCCTGGGAAGATCTTTGTAGGATAAAGTCTCATTCTTAATAAAATGTTTTCCATTTTCGATGTTTTTCCTCCCAGCTTTTAGGGAGTAAAATCAAAAGAACCAAATCAATCGATCAGTGGCTTTTTCAGGCACCGTCTACAGTTACAAAAGCCAAAGCATGGACATAAAGCAGTGGGTGTGTCTCACACTGAGTCTGCAGAGAGCGGCCAGTGCAGGCAATTGGATTTCAAAGCTTCAGTGAAGTCTGGGTCAAAGATGACACAGTGATTGACACAGTTTCTCAGGATGATGCACAAAGGATGAAAAGAAAGAGATACGTCTGATTTATGTAAGCGAACGAGGAAAGATGAAACTTGCTAAATGATAAACTTAGAAAAAGGTTTTTTAAAATCAAAAGTAGGTGCTGACATCTGGGGAAATACATGTTTTTAAGCAGGTTTACTTGTGTCTAAAATCCACGTATACATGCTATTTTTAGTGTGAAAAAGGGTATTAAGGGGGATCTACAAGGCAGAACTGGTCATTTAGAAACTGAACTGAGCAGAGAGCACTCACAAGTTGACTTTACTGTAACTGTAAAACGTCCCGCTCAGTATTTAAGGGATCCTCAGGAATGTTTGTTTCTAACGAGGAAAGATGAGATGACGCGCAGACGAGTGAAGAAATGAAAACAGAAACATGTCTGAGGGATTTTTTTCAACCCTGTACTGAAATAACTGACCTTGGCTTCACACTGGGCCTCATGAAAACACACTGGTCCTGCCTTAAACATCAGAGATGTTTTGGTCTCCACCCACAGTAACACTGATTTAGGTTTGCTGATTACAGAATACACTCACCAGAAAACCCATCTTTATTAGACCATGTTTAAATTTTCTGCGGCTCTTTGTGAGGACAAAACGCTCCTCATAACAGCTACAACATCAACACTGACGTCGTAAAATGTGTGTGTGTGTGAGAGAGAGAGCAGTGTGTGTCCTTATCCCGGAGTGACGGGATAGAATGGCCGCGGCTCGTGTTGCCCTGGCGACAGGCGCCATGGATATGTGACAGAGGGAAACGGGAGAGTAGAGGTGGAGACAGACAGTCAGACAGAAAGCAGCATGGCTGTTAAGACGCACGGCTTTTTAAATAGTGAGCAGAAAATCTAATTGTTAAGGAGTATCGATGATTCGCATGACGACCGGCTGCACAACAAAAACAACAGAAACACAAAAATGTCATTTACATACTGCACATCTCAGGCCCGGGGGTGAGGACTTGTTCACAACAAAAACATTCAGGTGGATCACACACAGACTCCATGGAGGGCATTTGAATATAATTTACATTATGCATAAAAAGCAGCACATACAGCCCTAGATTCCCAAGAGTGTTTTGCATTTAGAAACTGTTTGGGTAGGAGCACTTCATGGACTCAAATTGAGTTTGAGGTGCTCTTTGGATGGGAAACATGTAGACATCAACATCAAAAAGAACTAAGATACCTTTATTATCACGGTATGATCATATTAAACCAGGTTTACACCAGGTTTAAGGCTCTAATTATAACCAATAAAGCCATTTTAATAATCAATTTTTGAAAAAGAGAATGCTTCTGAGTCTTCTTGGATTTTAGTGATTTGCGTTTTTCAAAGCAAATGGCGGAAAAAGAACAGTGCAGGTATTAAAAGTCAGTGGCTTCTACCTGCCACCTCTCACTCGCCCACTCGGTTTCTTTTTATAAACTTTCAAAAAGCCCCGTTTTTTAACGTCCTCTGCTCTTAGTCCCTTCATCTTCTTGCTCACACACACACACACACACACTGAATTAAACATGACTATGATAGTGGGGCTTTGCTGGCTGAATTCTAATTACACCGACGTTGCAGGGTTGCACATGTGCCTGAGGGCTGTGTGGGGAAACCTGTGTTCTCATGTGTGGGTGTTTATGCTGAACTTAGGCATGGCTGTGTGTGTGTGTGTGTGTGTGTGTGTGTGTGTGCGCGCGAGAGAGACAGCGTTTGTGCAACCGCATCCTACAGCCCCACCACAAAGCCCCCCCCAGAAGAAATGACAAGCTTGTTCAGAGGAAACCATATTTGCACCGCCACTGACATCAATAATGAAAACAGAAGTAGCACCTCTCTCCTGTGACAAACAGGGACAAAGACATTTTTTGGTGTTTCTCTAAAGTTGCTGGTGGGATTGTTGACTCACTGTGACTAAATGTTAAGTCTAGTCAAGTGGAAGAGGCAAAACCTTCAGAGAATTACCCAACTTTACAGTCCCCCTCACTCCTACACAACATTTTAGCCTCTTTAAGCTCACTGTTTTGGTTCTGGCTCAGTCTCAGCGGTTTCTAAACTTGTTTTCAGCCAAAGCAAAGACCCGTCCAGCACCAAACAACAGGCGGACACAGTCAGCAACCAGCTGGTGAACATGCAGGCAGCTCAGGAGTTGGTGGAGACCAAAAATAGAGCTAAAAGAGAGCAAATAATCCCAGAAAAGCTAAAAACATGCCCTCAAAATGAATGCTAATGTTGCTCAGTGTCTGCAGGGTGACTAAATAAGGAACTATTTGCTCACACATTATCCTGAACAACTTCATAAGAGGATTATATGTCAGTATTAAACCAGTACCACACATCTTAAATCTTTTCCAGGTGCCTGATAATGTTGAAGAGCATTCGTGCCTTCTGTGAGCTTAAACACAACCTCTTCACTTATTAAAAAACATTACTGTGGGGATGTAGAGCAGATCTTAAACTTTATGGACTGGAGACAGAATCAATTTATATTTTTTAAAGTATAATAACGTGACTATAGAAGAGGATTTAGTGGCACAGTAAAAATGTACTGTTGCTTGGTTTCTAGGAAGTAAATAATTACCACTTCACTTTCTCTTGTCGCTTTACCTCAGCCTTAATAAAGGAAAAAACAGCAGACAGGATAGTGGCTGGCTGGCTGTTATTTTGAAAGGAAACTTAATTTTAAAAAGCGAGGGGAGGGGGTGGGGTGGAAGGTTTCAGGAAGTGTAAGGGAGGAGAGATGGGGAATGTCTGCTGGGTGGTAAATAATTAAACACAATGGACTTTCACACCTGTAGCCCAGGCGCACAATGTAAATGTAGGAGTGTGCCCTTTCTCTGGCCTTCCTGTGTTACCCAGAGCTTTTAACCATTTAGGTTTGGGGTATTTTTAACCAGCTGTATCCATGACATTTAACCACGAGTTTCAAAAAAAAAAAACCAAAGATGAAGGAAACATCTTTCACATTCGTGCTCAGAGGCAGAGGAATGTAGTCAGTGCTGCAAAAACATGACTTTGATATGACTGGTATAGAGGGAGAGAAGTCATACTAGGTGTCATTTATTTATAAAGCAAGTAGTATTCATGTAGGAGCAGATCAGTGTACAGTGTATTTTAAAGTTTAAAGGTGTTTTCACGTTTCTAATTCAGTTAATTTAGTCCACACGAAAGAAAAGAACGCTTTTTGCTCACTCACACTTAAGTAAAAATGAATGAGGAACGCCATTCAATGGACAGTTTTTGATGATGTCGTCGTGCATCATAAGAACTACCTGAACCCACAGGGGGACCTGACTTTACTGCAGTCCCTTCTGTGTTTATCTGTCTTCTCTGGTGTCATAAAGATCTCAGATAGTAATACCTGACTATCAGCATTAGTCAAGACCGAAACCTGGCTCGCTGTCTGACTTAGCGGGGAAAATCCTGACACACATATGTGTTGACGTGGTCAGTGAATTGTTTGTTATGCATCATTATCATCATACAACAGCACCCTGTTTGTATATGTAATCCTACAGGCCGAGGACACAGAACAGAGGGATCCCACAAAGAGCAATAATCATCCTCTCCACCAGAGACATTCATCCACTGAAGATAAAGATTAACCTGATTCTTACCCAACGCTGACTTGTGTCTTTGTTGCTAGTTTTTTGGGGCAAAAACTAGCTGCAATTTGAAGTCCAGAGTCACCTGGAATCCCACAATGTCAACCTTTTATCCTGTAGCTTTAGCTAAATATTTGGACTTTTCTGCTAGTTTTTCTAAAATCTCAGCTGCAACACTGATTAACCCCAATTAAAGCCTTAAATATACTAAAAATTAGCATCACACTATTTTGTAATCATACTTGTGAGTCCATTTTTGTCTTATAAACAGACTTCATTCACAGTGGCTGATATGAAGGGACAAAAACTGAAGGCACATGAAAGCACCATTAGCTCATTTAGTTCAATGACAGGCTTATACTGATTCAAGATAAACAGGAACCAAACGCATCGATATCTAACCCAATCACAACGTCCCATTAGAATCACTCATCTGAATGATCATCACTTTCAGTAACAAACACACGATCCTCTTCAGTAAACCTCATCATTAACGTGTGATCATAATTACACATAAATATGCTGCAGCAATTTAAAAAGGAGTAATCTGAGTGGTTCCTTTGTGCAAATACACAGAAACTATGAACACTGGAAAAAGGCGGGGTGCACCATATAATCTCTCTCTCTCTCTGTGGATGTTGTGCTGACAAACACATGGGTCCGTCTCCCTTTTCCCATAATAACCGGTCATGGGGAGCAGAGACTTCAAAAACAAACCACTCCGCCCCCTCCCGTGTCCCATTGCCAGCTGCACCTCTCCTCCACAAAGAGTGGCAGCATCTACCACAAGGAAATAAAAAAAAAAATCTGCCAATTCTGCCTGCGCTAAGTCAAGACAACCCAATCCAATCAAACTGCAGATGGAAACTGAGTCAGTCCTGGCCTGTGTATTTCACTAGAAAGCCCGAGTCAATTTTATGCAAATGCAGGACTGATGCGGTACAAGAAGCTGCACTTGACCTACATAGCTCTTCCTCAATTCCTTCCCCAATACAGAGGAGGAGATCACAGGAAGCTGGAAGCAAGGGGACAGGCCTTATTAACCACCACCGCACAGGAATAAAGCAGCGCGCTGTGGGCAGAGGGAAAAAAAACAAAGCAGAGTGGTGCTTGTGGAGCGATAAAGATGAGGAGAAATTGTGCTGGATGTGGGCCAATGTTCAGCACTCAAACACAGTCCTGAGAGTGCTCAGAAATCAGAACATGCAGCAAGAGAGCGTGGACAGTGTGAATATTTTTTTGGAAAATCTAGAGGAAGAGTTGATGATGTGCGTTGGTTCTCAGGTCCTGACGTGCATATGGAACATTCTTTTCCTCGTAAAAAATGGTTTGGGTTTGTTGGAAAAAAAAAGAAAAGAGAGAGAGAGTGCCCAAAAACCAGAACCCCAGACCAGAGCGCTGAGCCGAGGCCATTCTCGGAGGCTGCTCTCACACAGAAGCGGCACTGAACAAAAATTCCACACAAATTATACAGGCCAGGCCGAGCCTCGGTGCTTTTGTAATTGCTTGTGCAGCCCTGCCCAGAAAATAAAAGAAGAAAAAAATCTGGGGCCTTGATGATGACCAAGAGGAGCAGACAGACAACAAAAGGAGAAAATGTTTGGTTTGTGAGCAACAAGGACAAAAGACAGGATGTGTTCATGTCTCATGGCCTCGCTCGCTGCTAGTCTACATGCACATGTACACACACAATAAAAACACGTAAACCACAACCAGGTCACATCAGCCCGAGGATCCATCATTATAAAGTCATGATGTGCAGGCGAGCATCGCTCCAACCCACAGAACTTTATTTTAAAATCTACAGAAGTTGAAATCTCACTTTCCATTGATACTAAATATACAGCATGATGCTGGAGAAGAAGCCATTAAGAATTTCCCATTTAAAAGGAATTATGCAACAATTACAAATTCTGGCATCCTGGGCATGTGCCAAAACCAAAACTGCACACTTTTACAAAATATAAGCATGTTTAATCCACAGGCCTTATTTTCATTTAATAAAAGAAGACTGTGGTCAATTTTTGAAGGTATTTCAGGAGAACTTAAAGGGAAATATTGAGAATAGTCTGTGTAGGAGTGCCACTGAAGTGAATGGGGCTGTGTAAATCTTGGTGGCTGCAGAGTTTCCACTTGATAAAATCATGAGTGGGCTGAGTTTCTTGCCCTGGCTGTAAGAGGTAGTTGGATTTACTTGGAGAGCAGAGGATTACAGCAGACCAGGTCAAGGAAACAGGACTGCAGGACCAACGCCTGAGAGGCTGAGACACCGGCCTAGATCGAACAACTGCCAAGGGGCTCAAAATATTCAGCTTTAAAAAGGTGATGTGATGGGGAAGAGCTGTGATGTAACTGAATGCATCATAAAACTTTAATATTTCCACTTTGGCGGACAGAGTGCAGTAGGCTAGGAGGACTCAAACCCAGGATGCTGTGGTTGCTCGCTCCACACCCTGAACATCCTAAACCAGCTCCATAAAACGCATGTAAGGTAAAAAAACATTCAAGCCACAGGCTGCAATCACCGGCTCTCTCTTCACTACAGAAACATAAACACCAACATGCTGAAAATAATGCTCAGCACACAGGCTGATCCAGAGCCTGTAGCACTCGCAGAATTAATTAAAACATTCTCTGATATTTAATTAATCCCTGATAGAGATGAAACAGGAGCAATTTAAAGCTAAACCTTCGCCAAGCAAGCCACCAGATCGCTGATAACTGTGATAACTGTGAAGCCCAAAACACTCACTTTTCCATCATTTAATTAAGGTTTAGGACCAGGCTCAGCTGTATACACAAGCACAGATGAATTTAACAGTGGGACAGGTCAGACCTGGCCCCAATCCCTCCCCATCCCACCTCCGAGCCAGATCCTGAGAACTGAATACAGCCTTGATGAGATTGCTCAGTCAATAGGCTTGGAGGGCCACCTAACCCAATAATGTGCTCTGCGACAAATAACCTGCTTTTGTGGGACGGCAAAAAGGCGCTGCACCGTCGTTCCAAGTGGCTGTGTAAACACACGCTTTTAATCCACTTAGGCATCGAGGTCTGAGAGCAGGTCAAGTGATGGGACGTGGGGATTTACAGCAGCACACACCACACACACGAGAACAAACCGTGAGGATTAACCATAAGGTGGAAAACGGCACAGGTGACAGGAGTGCACCGGTTTGGTTAAAGAACAGTGACAGATGCACAGAGATGAAAAGAAAACAAAAACAGAGCCTTTTCCTGTGCGATGCTGCTCGACGGCTAAATTTAGATCAAGGGAAACTTTAATGATCCCCCTGAGAAGATTTGGCACATGGTCTGATTAAGAAGGACACAATAATATTACTACTTCCTGAGTGCTGCAGCGCTGACGTGTTTGTTTTTAGCTGTAGGATGATGATCTACATATGAGGGATGCAAATAATGGTTATTTTCATTGATGAGTAGTGTCTCGAATGTGTTTTTGTGTCTTTTAAATGTCAGAAAATATCTAAAAATGTCCCAAATATATTCAGTTAACAGCATTTGAGAAGCAGGGACAAGCTCTTTTTTGGTATTTTGGCTCTATTGTGACATTACAATCAAAATTGTTTGACTAATCAGTCAATCAATGAATCAATCAATCAACACTGGTACGATTGTCAACCTGTCAAAGTCTGATTCAGTTTTTGCTCTCACCTTCTTGCCCGTGGAGCCTGTCTTGGAGAGGCAGGACTTGGCGAGGGACAGGTACCCGCCGATGACTTCAATCTCCTCCACAGCGGGGTAGCGCTTCTTCAGCAGGGAGCCCAGCTGAGCGTAGGGGGCCTGCGGAGGCGTGGACCCCGCTGGGGCCTCTGTCGAGGCTTCCTGCTGGGGCTCAGGTGAACTCGGCTGAGGCTCTGGCTCCACCCTACGTTTAGGCACCACAGTGAAGGTGTTCCCCTTTCTCCTCTGCACCATGGGGCTGGGGACGGGGACACGCTGCGGGGGCTCCACCTCGATGTCGTCTATGTTTGTGACTGGCAGCTGATCCGCGGGAGGTTGCTCTGGAGCCGGGGAAGGGGTGGAGGGGGCAGGAGACGGGGCAGGAGAAACTGAGGCGACGGGAGACGGGGCAGGTGGAGAGAAAATGGGTGAGGATGGGACAGCTGGAGAAGAGGAGGGTGAAGACAGAGCAGGTGGAGAGGAGGGAGGTGGAGACAAGGGTACTGTGGTTGGAGGAGGTGCAGGACTTGTGGCAACAGAAGGAGATGGTTCAGGCTTGGATGGCTGGACTACCCTCTCCACCTCCTTCTCTTCCTGCTCCTTCTCCTCCTTCCTCTTTGATGGGGTCAGAGTGGGTGTAGGGGTGTGGGAGGTTGGCACTCCTGGCGTGGGCACCTCTGCCACTCTGTGGGACGGGGAAGACTTGACGGGGCCAGACGGGGCCGGGCTGCTTGTTGCAGACGAGGCAGCGAGACGGCGCTTGGGGATCACTGTGAAGGAGTTTCGGGACTGCAGACGCAGGTTTGCGAGGGCCCGTGCCTGGGCGTCCCCATCAGGGATTCGGTCCAGGTCTGGTTTTGGAGAGGGACGGATCTCAAAGTCAGGCGAGGAGCGTGCCACCTTGGATGAGATGGGGCTCAAGGGGGGCTCGGCACGGGCACGACGGGTCTCCGGAGAGCATGGCACCTTGGGTTTGGGTGGCACCTCAGTGCCCTCCCAGTCTCTCTCTCTGGTGGGCTTGGTTAGCCCCCTGTCTGGCTCATCTCTGGGGGCGACAGCCACGCCACGACCCCCACTCTCCTCAAACCGATGACGGAAGGAAGACACAGACTGTGGGGACCCGGTGGGGCGTTGAGGGCTGCCAGGCTCAGAGACAGCGGGCTGTGGCTTTGGTTTGGAAGACCAGGGACTCTGGAAGACGGGCGATGATGGGTGGCTGCTGCTTGGGCTGCTGACTGACGGGCCTGGCCTGGGCTTTGGCACCAGATCTGGCTGTGGCTTGGGCCAGAGTCTTGGCCTGCTGCTGGCACTACAATCCAGGTCCAGCAGGTTCTCTGTGCTGTGGGACTTCTTCTGCAGCTTCCCATAGTTGCTGTCAAACTTCTGCAGCATCCGGCTGACCCTGCCCTGACCCTCACCTGTCTCATATGATGGGACCTCATGATCAGGGCGGCCCAGGGTGCTCAGGTTCTCCTCGCTCTTGCTTAACGTGGTGTCATAAATAACCACTTCCTTGGCTCTTATCTCGGTAACAGCACTCCCTCTCCGGTCCAGGAGGTCGTTCAGAGAGCTATAACTACTGACACCGTTTTGTTGCCACTTGGACCCGGTTTTTACCCCTCCAGCTTCCGGAAAGTAATCTGGGTCCGATTCAATTATGATAATATTCTCTGCACGGATAGTCCGTATACCGGGTACGCTGCCGTACAGCTCCAGGATATGCTGGACCGGACGAGCGGCGTTTTCTCGGTCCTGTCGCCTCCTCCGCTCCTTCTCCAGCTTGATGAACGGGTTCTCCTCCAGCGGGCCCAGGCTTTCCTGTAGCACCAGGCTCTCATGTCTGTCGTCCTCCCTGGGTGTCGTCCTCTCGGCGGCCACCGGTCGTGTCTCTTTGTTGCTCGCGAAGTGCTGGTTGGCCGTGGTGATGGTGTAGTTCCGCCCGGACCCGCCGCTCGTTCCGCTGTCTCTCTTGGGTCCGCCGCCGCCGCCGCCGCCGGGGCTGCTGCTGCCGCCGTTCACATTTCCCGTCATCTCGCCGTTAACCCGCTGCGGGCCCGCACCGCCGGGGCTCGTCTCCGCGGCACCGGCTCCTCCAGACCCGCCGCCCTTCGCCTTCCTCCTCTCCAAGATCTCTCGCTTCCAGGCCGGCATCCTCGGGCTCTCTTGCCCGGCCTCTTGACGGAGGACGCGTACCTCTCCTCCGCCAGACATTGCGGAGGGTCGTTAGGAGGGGATGAAGAGGAACAGAGGCAGGCTCCGAGGCGGTCTTGCCGCGGTCCGGTGCGGCTATAAAACCTGTATCCGGCTCTGACTGTACCTGCACCACCGATCACCGCACACTCACACACATCCCTACCGTCTCTTTTTTCTCTCTCCTCTGCCTCTGCTTTCTCACTTGTGCCCTCTCCCCCACTGCCCCTGGACGCGGCCCCGCCCCTCCGCAGCAGCACGAGCGGCCTCGGTAGTCCCATCCGCTTTCTGATTGGTCACTATGGTTTACAGACACGCCCACTCCCTTTCTGTAGAACGCCGCACGTTGACGTAAGCCACACCCGTTTCTATTGTTGACTGGGCAGGGACGGCCTGTCAATCAAAAGTGTTGCGTTCAGGTTCAAACCGCCCCTCCACATTTTGGATTACATCTAACGCTGTTACTGGATGTACCTTATATTAAACGATTAAACATAGATTTGTTGTGAATTTTGTTTGAACTTATACTGCTTAATCTAATATTTCATTAGAAGAGGCTCTAATTATCTAATTACAATCATAACCATAGAGTGAACCTCGAAAAAAATTAGAAATTTACTAGCATAGATATTATTATTGTTGCTAAAATCCCATAAGAACCTATTTATCTCTGCTGTTTCCAAGTAGTCTGCTGAATAGTGACTTCACTGTGCTTCTGTTGTTACTTTACTACTTTAGGCTGCCCAATATTCCCCAATATTTCTGCAAATGTATTGTTGTTTGTGATATTTGTACAGTTTCCCCTAAAAAACCGCATACAGTATGTATGTATGTAGCCAATGTTACAGTATATGGATACGGTAACTTGTATTTGCACGTGTGATGTAACGTGTGATGAGTAGGGAATATCCACTACACTGTTCATTCAGCATTTGCCGGTGATGCCACCTGTCGATAATCCGGCTGCAGTAAACACATGAGCTGAGGAGCGGCCTGCTGCACATGAATCAGCACTTAGAGGGCTATTCTTCGAGTACTACAAGAGATTACTGTACCTCATCAAACATTTATCACCGAGCCATAATTAAGAACAGTGAGACTAAGGAGCGCACAGGAGCAAAACGCATAAATAAATAGGTCTAATGTACCGTGTTTCCTCTTTGAACCTGGCTTGATAGATGGAAATTCACATTATATTTCTGGAAATTAAAGGGAAGCTTTAGATGACATGTAAGGAGTTTAGATTCTGCTGTTACACAAATATATTCAAGGCTTATTTTGATATTTATTAGTGTGTTATATGTTAAAATGTAACTGTTTCAGGCAAAAAATAAAAGCAAAAACCTAAATGATGTGTGCTGAATTTAATGTCCACCACCAAAACTAATACATGAATAAAGACTGACATTTTCTGAAGTGGATTTCACATCATCTCGACTGAAAAAAACAAGCAGGAAACATTAACACCACAAAGGCAGAAGGTATAATTTGGAAACTGGTGGCTGATACTGGTACGGAAAACACCGGTATGGTCCTTTACATTGTGGCTTCCCACGCCCTTATAACAAAGTAGTGGCGCCTCCTTGTGGCCGAGGAGGCCAAGCCCCAGCAACAGACCCAATACAAGACTTAATGATTGGATATTCATTAAACAACCTTGGTAAAATGTTGATGGTTTATTTACATATATATACACATGACAGTAACGGTGCCATAACAAGAACATAAATAATATTTTTGGTGGATTTCGTCCCAGAATCAACATATACATATTACACAGAATTTCACGTCTGGAATTACCTTAAAATGAGGCACACGTACGTAATATAATACATAATACATGCGGCACATACACAAGGTAAGATAGAAAAAAAATATTGTAGAAATAAACAGCAATATTCAGGGAAGATGTGTGGTCACAATTGACTGCCAGTGGAAATCACATTCACGTCTTCTGCATTGGAGTGAGACTGTGAGGTGACAACAAGTTTCAGAACCAGCGTCTTGCTGTCCAGACCAGTCTCACTGATGGAGCTGACAAACTAGGCAGTTCAAGGGTAAAATGCATGAGTAACACTCTGATTAACAGGCAACAAAGTGAGACATAAGATAATAAATCTAATAAAATTTGCCAACAACCATCTGCCTCCTCTGGGGAAAAAAGAATCAATGCTGCAGCTGTTGCCCATGAAAGTTGCCAAAAAAATTGCCTGTGGTATTACTGCCTTAAGGTTTCACCAGTTTATTTAATCTATATGTGTTGTGTGCATATGTGCATTAAAACATAACTCTGGTATAGATTTCCCTCATGGCTCATTGTCCACCATAAATTCTACTTCCATTCAGTCTTTTTAAAACTTCAATGTAGCACTAGTTAACTAGGTATTAAATATGTTTACACTACATGGCCAAAAGTATGTGGTCATGCTGCTACTCTTTTCATTTCCAAACCATATGGTAATATAAGAGCCTCCACTATTCTGATTCAAGCCACTCCAGGTGAATGAAGTCAGTCACTGATGGCCTGGGCCACATTCAGCATTCCAGTCCATCTTAAAGGTCCATCATTTTAGCATTTAGTAACACACAACAGTCTGCTCTTTTCTTAAAATACTACATTATCACTCAAGTAAGCGTTGAAAACATTTGTTAATTTTGATGTTATTAGAAAAACAAATGATAAGAAATTGGATTTTGGTGTGACCTGGAACATGTGGGTGAAAAGGTGCCAATGAGCCAAAAGAAAAATACACTATTGTTATGCTTTAAATCTCTAATGGCAGATGAAGACTGCTATCTGCTCTGTGATGTGAAAGCACAGCCACCGACTGCCTCCTCTCAGTTGACACGGCATGCTCGTATCATCAGCAGCTGCAGCAGGATGAACAGCGGTGAGACGATGAGGCCAAACCACAGGTCTCTGGCTTGTTCCTGCTCCGCCAGCTTCTGACACAGCAGCACCTCACACACCAGCTTCAGGCTGAGCACCGTCAGCACCCAGAGGAGCCGCAGGACCGCCAGACGCTTCTCATTCTCCTGGTAAAGACGGATGGACACGATGGCCGTGAAGTAGGTGCTGAGGCCGTCGGCAGCAAACAGCGGGACGAAGACCAGCCACCAGCTCAGTGTGGGTGTGAACATGTCAGCTCGCAGAGCAACCAGCATGCTGAAGACCAGCAAAGCTAACAGGTGGAGGAACAGTTCAAAGGTGGCGAAGCCCAGCCACTGGACCAGCTCCCTCAGGGAGAACAGCATGGCTGAGTACAGTGGGGTCTTCAACCAGGGACGGACTGACTGAGTCACGCACTGGGGAGCCCTGGGTGGGGGTCAAAGTGCTCCAGAGTTAGGATGGCAGAGGGTGGAGGTGAGGAGTCACTGATTACGTCTGGGCACGAATGTTGAAGTACTGCAGAGATGACAATCTTCTGTCTTGGCTACATCTTCAAATCCACCCTGAGGAGGTTGTTTGCGGTTGGTGAAGGCAGGAAGTTGTTCCGATCTCAGCCTCTTTGGAGACCTGGAAACCCTTCCTTCCTATGATTTCATAAAGAAAATATAACATTAAAAGAGGTGATACAATGTGCCGCTTGTGACAGAGCTGATGAAGAAAACAAAACCCACACACTGTCTATAACTCAGAGTAGACGGGCCTCAGATCACAGCTAGAGAATCCAGCTGCCTTTCTCCATTATTTCACCCCAGTGTCAGTTCAATATCTAGCCAGATTAAAGTCCCAAAGATACCTGCTGATACTGGAAGATTGAGTTTAAACTCACACACTGTGTAATATCAATCTTATAGGTCAAGATGAGCTAGATGACACAGACTGTAGTCGATCCTTGTAGTACAATGTAAGCTAACCACAGACAGTTAGACGTGATACAGCGCCTATTAATTAAAACACAACACATGTATACGTGTATAAAAAATATATTTTACTGCAGCAACACGTTAAATTACCTTAGCAACAGTCGGGCGTCTTCTCCCCCATCTAGCTGAACGACAAACGTCTTAACACAGAGCTAATCAGCCGTTAGCATCGTACTACCTTTGGCTTTTTTCTCGCGCAGGAGATTATCGCGAGAAGACAAAGCTGGGTTGTACGGTGGCCGATTTGCAAATCTTGTATATATATATTTTTAAAAGGGTTATACCTAAACTGATCATCATACGATGTATTTTCTCTGTTAGGTAAAGATGTAACAATAATACAACCATGTACATTTAGATTGTTTTATTTTTTATCTTTCAGGCTTACGGAAACTGAAGTCTCCGGTCAGTAGGTGGCGGTAGCGCGCCGCCATGTTGCCCGCTAACCGTCGATTTTGAAAAAAAGAAGGAGAAACATTGAGTTGACTGAAGTGTGTGGAGAAGTCGCAGGCACTCACACTCACAGGTAAGTACACTTTGTTCATTTAGCATTTATGTACATTTTGGACATGTCCTTGGAGTGTAATCTCACAGATTTAAGACAATAGTTGCTGTAGGTTGTGGTTTTAAAATTCCACGCGCGTGACTACATAGTTAGCAACCAAGGTGACAGAATGACAAGCACTAAAACTGAACTCCCCGCTAAGCTAACTGGTACAGTTTATTCAAAGGTAGCATGTATGCTGGAGAGGATCACGGTGATGTTATAAATGTATTTGTACTGTATTGTATCACAATAATCAAGCTGAGTTCTGCCATTAGTTATATGAGACCAAATTCCTGATATATTCTGATTAGTTTGTACAACAGAAATGTGCAAAATCATAACAAGATGTCTGATTCTGCTACTCAAGTCAGGAGGAATGGGATATGCATCAGAAAAGGCATGTGCATTGTGAAACACCACTAAGATGAAAGGTTGTTGTTAAATTTAAGTTTGAAAACCTGCAGCTTGTTTACTCTGCAGTGAGGCAGAGCCAAGGTGCTGTTTGGAGCAGCAGTGTCACGCATGCTTGGTCAGTGTTAACGGTGACTGAGCTGTGAGAGCAGTGTTTTTGCTCTGCTCATTAACTAAGGACAAAAGAAAACCTGCCCTCCTCCCTTTGTGTTGTCACTGATCGTCTTTCTGTTTCAGGGTAAAGATGCAGACACCGGCAGAGTCAGTCATCCACAGCGGCTATTTCCACCCAACACTCCGATACTGGCAGACCTGCGCTGCAGATTTAAGACCTGACAATCTCATCTACCCAATCTTCATCACGTAAATGGAAATTCTCTTTCTTCTATTATTGGATCGACGTCACAGTTACATAAAATGGCAAATAAAACAGGTGTACAGGAGCTTGATTGATGTGATATTGGCCAACTACACTTGAGTGGACCTCCACCCTCTCACCTCTGGTTCTTTGTCACTCTCCAACAGAGACAGTGAGGATGCAGTGGAGCCCATCGGCAGCCTGCCAGGACAGGCCAGGTAAGAGTGCCATCCACGAATACTATCATAGCCATCTCAGAACTACAAACTATCAGGGTCACACTTGTAGAACCTGTTCCTGATAATTAGCAAAGTCTCTAATTGCATTGTGTTAACTGGGGTTATTAAAGTGTTCATTTAAACACAAATCACATTGGACACACAGTGTCACCCTGCAACTGTGAACGCACTGAGGGTGTTGTCCTCAGATAAAGGCAGTCAGGCAGGGTGGACCCAGAGCCAAACACTAGACCTGGACCAAGATAAGAAAAGAATCCGTTAGACCCTTTATTCCTCACAGAACAAAACCAAACTGCAAACCAGCTTTCACATTTTGTGTGCTTCTGAATTACGGGAGACAAGCTTTGACATTTCTCAATTCAAATAATTAAACTTCACATCCTTGAGATTTTTTGTTACTTTTTCCTTCTATAAAACCAGGAAAGGAGGATGATTTTCACTGCGATTTCAGGCCTTGTTGAAAGGCCCTTACACTCATATTATATATATTCTCATTAATAGATATGGGGTGAACAAGCTGGAGGGAATGTTACAGCCACACGTGAAGAACGGCTTGAAATGTGTGCTGATTTTTGGTGTTCCGGCAAAAATAGCAAAGGTATGTCAAACTAAAAGAGGAGGAAAAAAGACACGTCCTACTCAAAATGGTTGCTCTGCCATAAGATTAATTTTTAGTTAGATGAAACATGTATGTACGTAGTCTTGTGTTTACCTTTAGTACGACACTCATGCTTTCTTTCTGTGAATTCAACTCACAGTGATAGTATCAAACTTGTAAATAATTCATTTATAAGACACAACCTGGCCAAACGTATGTGGACTTTGGTCTCAGGCTGTTTGTCATGGTTTTTGCTCGAGATGTCAAAGAACTTCTCTAGCCTGCACAGAGCCCTGACGTCAGTTCCATCCAACACCTTTGGGATGAACTGAAACGCCGACTGTGAGCCAGACCTTATCAGTCAACATCAGTGCTGGTTCTCCCTAATGCTCTTGTGGCTGAATGGGAGCAAATCCGTGCAGCAAATCTTGTGTAAAGCCTGAAACCAGATGAGTAGAGGCTGATAGCAGCAGAGTAATACCCATGGTTTTGGAATGACCGGTTCTGTGAACATACTGTGAACTTGTCTCTTAAGGATGAAAGGGGTTCGGGTGCCGACACAGACGACACGCCGGCCGTACTGGCAGTGAAGAAAATCAGATCTTTGTTCCCAGAGCTGCTGGTGGCGTGCGACGTCTGCTTGTGTCCCTACACGTCACATGGACACTGTGGTCAGTGCCTCCTCTGTTGATTTACTTTCTGTTCATTCCCATAAAAAGCAGCGTGTAAAGTCAGAGATAATGTCATCACTTTTTTTTCTTCTCAGGTATCTTGAATGATGATGGTACTCTGAACAATGACGCCAGCTGCTTGCGGTTGGCAGAAGTGGCGCTGGCCTACGCCCGGGCTGGTAATTCATGTTTCTCATTTTGATTTCAATTCCTCTTTTAAAATTAGGGATGCATCATACCAGAATATTGGACTTTGAAACAACATCTGGAGATTTACAGAAAATATAATATTATAACAATTAACTGAAGAAATACAGAATAAAGCAATGTCAGCTCCACATTTACCCAGATATTGAAGATGAAGTTAAACTGGATTAATCAGTGTTTCCCTAATTGTGTTTTCTTGGTCATCTCTTCTACAGGCTGTCACATCATTGCCCCTTCGGACATGATGGATGGAAGAATCAGAGCTATAAAACAAGCACTGTTGTCCAATGGTTTGGGAAACAAGGTAAACAAATGAAATAATGCAGCCATTATTCTTATTGTATTTTCTTATTGTGAGTAAATCCCATGGAAAACCAAAAGCTACAGGATGTTAGTCCTCTTCTCAATACTGGCACTCAGACCTAAAACTACTGGTTCCTAATGAGGACAAATATACATTAATATATTTTTATTTGTCTGAAACAGCTGGGCTCTGTAGTTTACTATTTTCAGCTGATTTCTCCACATTTGGTGCTTTAGAGAGGCAGCAGGATGGTGTATGTTTAAATGAGTAAAAATAAAGTACAGTGTGAGTTCATGGTGAGTTTGTAGAATCAGTTCATTGTTGGTGCTGATCTTCTTCTTCTTTCATGTGGATTTAAATTGAGCAGGAAGTTTTTTGTTGTAGTTTGTGTTCATTTTCTCTTCTCCTCCTCCAGGTGTCAGTGCTGAGCTACAGTGCAAAGTTTGCCTCTTGTTATTACGGGCCTTTCAGGTAAGTAAGCGGCGCTGTTGGATCAGGTGTAAACAGATCAGTGAGACAGTGTGTGAGTGAGTGAGAATAGACTGAAGCTCTGTGCTGTGTTTGTACACAGAGATGCTGCACAGTCCAAACCTGCGTTTGGGGACAGACGCTGCTATCAGCTGCCTCCTGGAGCCAGGGGACTCGCCATTCGCGCTGTGGTAAGTTCATTTGTGTGTGTACATTCGAGGTTATGAGTGTTGTGTTGATGCAGTTGTGGGAGATCTTGCTGTCGTTCTGCGCTGCAGGAGCGAGATGTGAGAGAAGGAGCTGATATGCTGATGGTGAAACCAGGTCTGCCATATCTGGACATCGTGAGAGAGGTCAAAGACAAGGTCTGTGACTAAACCAGAAACATGCTCGGTAGCTATGAAACACAGATGAGAAAATCCCAGCAGCACAGTTTGCAAAATGTCAGAGAGATTTCCTTCACGTGTCCCCCTTCAGTTCCCCTCTCACCCCTTGGCGGTGTACAACGTGTCCGGGGAGTTTGCCATGATGTGGCACGGAGCGCAGGCTGGAGCGTTTGACCTGCGGGCTGCTGTGATGGAGGCCATGACCGCCTTCCGCAGGGCAGGTGAGAGGGCGAGGAGAGGAATTATTTGAACTTTTGTGCACTTAATGTTGAAAAAAAATGTGGGTGGTTTTTCTTGATTTAAAACGATGCAGCGCGATTAAAATAGAATTTAAGTTGGAGATGTAATCACACTAATCCTTTTTTCCCTGCTCTGTGGTGCAGGTGCTGACATCATCATCACCTACTACACACCTCAGCTGCTCACCTGGCTGAAGGAGTAAAGGCCAGAGATCTGAAGCCAAAGGATGAATGGACCTAAAACCGGACCAACACACAGACCCCCTTTAAAACTACAAACCTGCTGTTAGACTTAATCAAATAACAAAGAAAGAAATACAAGTATGAAAAGAAAACAAGCCATCTGTTTATGTTTTAGGCCTTTATTTTACTGTTTCTGTTTATTCTGATAATGGGCTGCACATGTTTGTGTCTTGGTTGATTAGCTGCAGTGATAATTCTTATAAAGGGAGTCCAGTATCCAGCTGGATCCTGCTTAAGCTTCTGAAGGGCTACTAATGAGCTGAGCACTGAGAATGTGAAACCTGATCATCTTGTTGGTGTTTTATAGCAGGAAATGTCTCCTGTGTGTCACTGAAATCTGCATTAAACAAAGTCAATCATCTCTTTTAACTCAGGTGATTATGGAATGTATATTTGTTTGAATCTTGGCCACACAAATGTCTGATTTTGCCCCCCCCTCCCAAACCTAACACAGTGTTGAGTGACAGCTCTGTCAGACTGACGCTGAGGACTGGATGTCAGGTGTTAATGAGCTGCTGCAGAGATCAGATGACACATTCTCCAGGTGAATCACACCTCTGAGCCATAATCCAAGGCAGAGGATGGATTTCAGACACTTTAATTAATATGCTGCCGTGCGTACTAATGAAATTAATCAGTCAATCTACAGCACCATCAACAGGCAGCTGCTTTTCCACTGTAGCACCTAAAACTCTGTTATAAACCTATAAAAACAAACGTGTTAATACACAGTGACACCGCATTAAGACCCATTAAAAGCTGCTCGTGCTTCGTTCCCCAAAACAATCCAGAATTGCTCAGTGGTAAGTACGCACCAGAGACCAGTACTGAGCCAAGACCCTGTATGATTTCTACCTGACCGCCAGGGGGCGACACACACCTGTATTTAGATGATTTATTAATGCGCTGCAAAAAGTGTCACATATTTCACCACTTATTAACACGATTACTATAAAGTCTGTTTTTCTCATTTAACACGAGCAACTTTTTGTCCCTGGTGTGTGTGGTGCAGTTTAATGTGTGTGTGTTTCATCTAAACACAGATCTACTTTAATTTGTAAGGAGTAAGACTGAGACTGATCTTTGAGGAAACGTTGCATTAAATCCAAACTAACGTGACCTGCGCCGAAATCACGTCAAATCACAAAAAAACATTTATTTATCTGAGTAAAGAAAAACATAATACTTCGGTATTCACCGGTGATTTATTGACACGCAAAGCAGCGCGCATTTCTTGCAGTGTGTGACGTGCGGGGGCAGAGCAGAGGGCTGCTGTGATTTAAGTTGCAGTCATCTGGATGGATGTTATCACTCTCAGAGAGACTACCGGCGTGTGGGCCGCGCTGCGCCGGGAAACTCGCCTTGGGAAGTACAAGAACTTCATTTACCGAGGATTTACGCAGCAGAGACGCATGGCACCGCCGGGCTGGCACGACAGGATGATGCGTTCACCGACTTTGTTTGAGTTTTGAGAGAGAGAGTGAGAGTGAAGGAGGCAGAAAGTGAGGGAGACGGATACTTATGGTTTGGTGTAAGGGTGCCACAGCCGGCCGTGTCTCCTCTCCAAACGGTGCGCTCTCCGTGGCCGTACTCGCTCTCTGGGACTTCCAAGCGGCTGGGACGTGAAATGGGATGCCGAGGCGCGCTGGGATGCTGCCTGCTCGCGGCGTTGTTCTGCTGCGTGTTCCCCGGCTGCAGAGGTAACATAACCGTGGCTGTGATGCTCCCGGACAACCACCACAAGTACCCGTGGGCTCTGCCGCGCGTCTTCCCGGCCATCCTCATGGCGCACGAGGACCTGCACGGCAAACACGGGCTGCTGCTCGGCCGCTACATCAACATCCTCAACTACAGCACCGAGGACCCCGCCGCGGGCTCGTGCGCCGAGAGCCGGGCGCAGGTGGTGGCCGTGGACGCGAAGCTCTACATCCGCCCGGACGCTTTCTTCGGACCCGGGTGCGTGTACCCGCTCGCGTCCGTGGGGCGATTCGCGTCCCACTGGAAACTCCCGTTGATCACAGCCGGAGGTCCCGCGTACGGCTTCGACAAGCGCGAGGAGTACAGGACCATCGTGCGCAGCGGGCCGTCCACCACCAAGCTGGGGGACTTCGCCAACGTCCTGCACACGCACTTCAACTGGACGTCCCGGGCCGTGGTGATCTTCCACGACCTGCGGCAGGACGACCGGCCGCACTACTTCCTCTCGGAGGGGATCTACCTGAACCTGAAGGAGGAGATGAACATCACGGTGGAGGCCCGGCCGTACGAGGACGACTACAAGTACGACAAGGATCTCATTACTTTTATGAAGGACCGCGGGAGAAGTAAGTTCCTGCTGAAAGTTCATGTTTTAAATCCGGGGAGTAGCACCTGAAACATTCAGGCCTACAACAACTGCTAGTCGTGTTTAAGATGAAATGAACATCTCTTCTAGTTTTCTGCATGAGCTGCTTTTTTTGCAACTTGTCTTTGAGGCATGTGGTGTTATCTCACAGTGAAGCAGGTCACCAGCTGGATACGTAGAAGATAAGAGAAACAGTTCAGTAAAATTGTCTCACGCCTGTCGCCTGCAGTCAGATTTATAGCCTGTGTCCTGTTTGAGAAGGAAAAATGATTAAATGACCTAACTGCATCAAAGGGAGGAGAGAAATATGTATTTAATCTGGTTTCATTTGGTGTATTTATATGAGGTATTTTACAATGGGAGATCCCAGTTTCACAGAATGAGGTCAGGGTGAAGGTTTTCCCAGCAGATTCAAACTGAGGTGGGCTGGAATAGGTGTAGGAAAAGCCTGTTTATTCCGGAGTTATTACAGAGGAATGTTTAGGCTGTGGGCAGTCTGCTGCTGCTGCTGCTGGTTTACAGCCTGTGGAGGACCACCACCTGTGTTTCTTAAAGAGAGAGGGAGACAGAGGTCGTGATCAAATGACTGCCCTCTCAGCCCAGACCAGGCTTTGTATGTGTGGGTCTCTGCATGAGAGTCCAGAATCAAAACAGAGGTTCAGTCAAACTTTATTCAAATCCACAGATATGTATTTTAAAGCCTAAAGTGGAGACACAGACGTTTCCAAAGATACCAAATGTGTCATGAAGAGTATTTCCATGTGTGATGCTCTCAGCGCTGCGGAACAAGATGATTTTTTGCTGCTTAAAAGGTGATAATAATTCATCTCTGAATGTTTTCTCAGGTTGCAAATCAATGAGTTGGTTTTTCCCAAATGAAAACAACAGATTTGATTGATTTATTAAGTTATTTTTTTTGATGAAGCATAAAACACACTTATATGTTTAATTAAGTGGAAACACTGTGAGGCCGACTTACTCATTACTGCTGCTGTGAAAAGTTAATTGTGAGTCTGGATGATGGCTCGTGCATGGGCATATTCTTCTATCTCCTGGTTGCTTTATTAATAGTAAATAAATCATTTAGCCTGGAGGTGACTCTGAGATTAGTCATAACCCATTTAATAGGAGACATTTTGGGGTTGCCAGGTTGTGAAAAATCCCCTTAACTTATTATTTTTTATGGTAAATGCATTTGTTCCTGAGTTACATGAGACTGATATCAGTCTCATCATGTATTGATCTGAAGTCAGGATGTGGTTAGCTTAGCTTAGCATGAACATATATGAGTTGGGGCGAAACAACTACAAAAAACCACAGCACTACAACACAACCTGTCTGTGCTACAGCCACATGGATAAACTGTAGTTTGTCAGGAGGTAGTTCCAGCAGGTAACTCCCCTTTGAACTACAAATTCTCCTCATGTACAAATGAATCAAACAAGATTTAAAGTATTAATTAAGCCCCTTTTAAACGGGAGAAAAACCCCTCTAACATCTGGCCTTTGTCCTCAGTGTGAAAGGGTACAATCAGCATTCACTCCCGGATCAAATGACTCTCCAGTAATCACTGGTATTTATCAGCTCCAGCTCTGTGACGCCTGAACCCAAACGTCGTCTGTATCAGTGGCCTATCTCTTATAAAAAGCTGCAATAGGTCATTTATTTATTATTATTTATTTATCATTTATCAGTCTGATTTTCTGATTTCAGTGGCGCCTTTCGCAGTGTTTCTAAAACCAGAGCAGAAGACAATGAATGAATCAAATCTTTGGGCGAAAAGAAAAACAAGTTTCCAATTCTGGGTGATTTTCATGCTTTCAGAGCAGTTTGAGGGATGACTCCTCTCACCAGTCTTGTGCCTGACTGAACCTTAACTGCAGCAGCATCAGATCAGAAAACACGAGTACGACTGTTTCCATGTTGTTGTAACGGTGAGTTATGGTGGTTTTGGGTGGTGCTGACAAAGTCCTGCAGATAAGAAAACACTTCTATGAACTGTTTTGGAAGGCAATCGCTAATGACTCCTCCTCCCACCTCTGCTTGTTTGCTATAAATCCAACACACAGTTATGTCAATCTGATGTTTTTCTCGCTCTGGAATCTATGTGGTCTTTGGATTCAGTTTTCAAGAAATGCATATCTGATCCTGATATGTGCATGGGTGTGTTACAAATATTTATCTGCCGATACTCCAGGGAACGTTTGGAGGGAATCGTTGTTTGGAACCAGCTCAACATCTTAGAGCAAAATCTGCCTCTAACCAGTAAATCTTGGGAGTATTATGGTTTCTGGCAGTGTGAAAGAAAACAGAGTTTTAAACATCTTAATCTGTTGTTACAGTAACAGCATCAACAAATAATGGAATGGATGCACTGTAAAGGTGATTAAAGGGTGGTACAGCAGTAAGGGAAAGAGGTGAAAGGTGCAAGCCGCCAAAACACCCCCACCCCCCAACACACACACACACCCTCCCTCCTTTTCCCGGATGAATTATGGAGCTGCTGCAGTGAGCTGGAGGTCACGGAAGCTAATGGTTTTGTCAGGGCTTGTCCTGGCTCGGCACTCAGCTCACTTTTCTCCCGGCAGATAACCTCCGGGCTATCAGCTCTGTAAAGTCACACGATTGCTGGCGAGAGGCCGAGCCGAGGTGAGAAAGGCAAACCGGGGCTTTTAACGCGAGGCCACACATTGTTGGAGCTTTGACAGGTGATCGAGTGAATTGCGTGCTGTAGCCGTGTTGAACACCCCTTTTACGGCCGCAACTAATTCCACAAATTCTGCATTTTAATACCCGGAAAGTGCCGGTGTGGGAAGCAACCAAGTGCACTCACTCAGGTTTTGAGGAAACTGTACTTTACTTGGGTGTTTTTCATTTTGTGGGACCTTTTTGTAGTCCTCCAGGAAGACTCCGGGGCCACAAAAGTCCCAGATGTCAGTGCGTTTTGGTTTGATTAATTGCTAATTCTTTGCAATGAAGGGGGGATTAAGGATGAAGATGCGATCTAGTGCATGAATTTCGACAAAGTAGCATTGTCTCAAATCAAACATGGCTGTTCTGCAGTTTGGTAATCTGTTAGAGGTCCCTCCCCATCTGCTATGTAGCCAAGATGGCGACCATTAAAGTGTGCCTCATTCCTCACTAAACTTTTTGACCATTTTGAGTGCAACATCCTGGGACTTATAGCGCACTGCATGTCTCTATAGTTGTCAGAGTCAGTGTGGACAAACTTATGCACTCAGAGCAGCAGGTGTGAGTACTTAAACTGACAGTTCATCCAAATATGAAAATGTTTCATGTTTCATCAGAGTGACTTTGTTCCCAAAGATCGTTCCTATCCACAGAAACAGGGTCACAGCTGCTGGAAAGACACGTTACTGTTGACATTTTTAATGAGACATTTTCAGTGCTCTGTGCACCACAACATGCAATTCCATTGCATTTTATCTGATGTGGAGGCAGTAATCTGGATATCTAAAAACCTGGACAGATAATTTTTTTTTGTAATTGGGGAGAACTGACCCTTCAAGTAAAGGTTTCAAGCCTTTCTTCCAGCTCTAGCGTGGTGTGAGATTGAAGCAGTACTCTGAACACCGTGAATATATTCAAGCTCGCATCACATTGCCCATTGACACTCTCGCCTTGATGCTTTTCAGTCCATTAATGGCTCACAAGAGAGAAAAATTCAGCTGTGTGAGTGGAAGAACACATCAGGCTGTGTTGCTTTTTTTCCCCCCTCTCCCTTTTTTCAAGCTCATATGCCAGCTCCCAGTGAGTGATGAAAAGTGTGTCTCTTCACAATGAAGCCCAGGTAGTAGTAGTAGCCTCGGCCTAATTACAGAAATCCTGTCTCCTATGAAAACACTTCCCAGGATGCAACAGTAGTGACAGGAACTGGATGTTGCTTTCATGGATTTAGTTTTGCTAAATTTTCCACACAAAGGAATTCTGCAGAGGCAAAGCTACAAGTCATCTATTTTACAACAGAGTCGCAAAAGCCCCCAGACAGATTAGAACATGAAAACAAAACAGAGCTGGAGGATAATCTTCTCTTAAAAAGATTCAGCTACATGACAAACATGACACAAAGTCATGTTGGAAAATCCAGCATAATCCAATTGAGAAGGCGACGAAAACGCAGATTGCAGTAATTGGCTTGCTTTCTGTTTGTGCACTTGTATGTGATTATCTATGGAGCCATCCAAACCAGTGAAATGTCCCAATTTGCAAACCAAACCAAACACAGTGTAATTAAGAATCTAAATCGCTTAAATTATGAAACGAATGTCACAAATGTGCAGGAATATGACTTGCTGGAGAGAGTTTGTAACGCACGCCAAACAAATCATCTTTACCAGCACATGACAGTATCTCTCCTGCAACCTGATTGTTTTTGGGTTTTGCTGAAACTGTTTGGAGGCTGTAGTCTGAGCTGCTGTTGGTTTCTCCATCCTCTCTTTCCAACCTGTATCTGGAACAGGTGTTTCTAATATTTTGTCCGCTCTGTGTTTATCAGTGAGGGTAAATTTCAGTCCTGAATTGTTTGGCAACACCTGCAGTAACAGCAAACCTTTTAATAATACAAGTCCCAGAGTTCCACTCACAACAACACCTATATGAACCTCTGAGGAAGTGCACGCGCCGATAAGATCTTCTCTGTTTGAAACGCAACAGATGAAGAGCAACGGTTGTATCTGTTTACAGCAGATCTAAAGAAGCTGACTGCGGGCTGAGAGGAATTATCACGTCATATTGCTGTGATAAAGAGGAGTTAGATAGAAAGATAGTCGACAGTGTTGAAACACCTGTGTGCACCAGCTGGAATCTAATGCATCACATCTAACGCCTGCATGTGTTGTTTCCTGTGAAGCCCTCATGTGTGGGTCTGCAATTTGAACTGTGTTGAAGAAAGGCTGAATGGCATTGAATAGCAACAGCTGAAAGTATTTAAAACAGCACGTTTGATACAGTGAAAATCATAAGGGTTATCACGTTAACAACCGCCAGCCAATCAAACACAAGTATTTACAAGTAAAAGTGTTACACAAGGGCAGTATGGAGTGTAAGAAAACATCTCTCATCACCTCTCAGGAGTCACTTCTCTCATGAGGTGAAATACTTCTGTGTTTTATCACATCTTCTGTGTTTTTCTTGGTACATTTTTGTTGGTTTAGGTCTTTTTTTTTTTAAACGAGTGTCATTATCTCGAAATAGCAGACTGTACTTTTATGGAGGAGAAAGCACCCAAAGAGTTCATACATAATTACACTCACTGCAACAACTCATACCCCTAAAATATGAGTTTCAAGACATGGAGTGACATGTTTTTCAAATGTTTTTATGTGTATTTATACCAGCTGCTCTTGGAAAATGTTTTAATAACACATATATTCTCTGAAATATATTCAGCATCACTTGTTATACTATTGATGCATGGTGTTAATTCTTCAAAAACTATGTTATTGACATGGTTTTTCACTTCTTTAAAAGTAAAAAACATTAAAAATTCTTACTTTGTGACTTAATAATTCATACTTGAAAGGGTTAATAATGACAAATGTTTAGAAATGTATATCCACCCTCTGGGTCAGATCCTAAGTACCCACAGAAAACAGAATAAGATAGTTTTTAAAAGTGCAGTAGTTCATGAGGGCAGAGCTAATATGTTATCTTGCAGTGTTGAGAAATCCTGGAACAACATCAAACATGAATCACTTGCTCTTTGGCTCAACTTTAAATCAAATCGGTCAACAAGTTTTTGAGCTGTCCTGCTAACTATCAGACTAAAAACAACCAGTGCTGAAAACACCACCTCCCTGGCAGAGGTAAAAATGAGACTTGATTATAGAAAAATCTGAATTTAGGATTTAATAACAGGCTGAATTATATAAGGAGATTTTCTGCGGGGTGTAGAGAGCAGAGCAGAGCTGATTACCATCCTGGAGTCTGTGAAGTGGAACAACTTGTACCAAACAATTTAATGCATTTTGTGTAAAGCCTCAGCAGGTCCATATACTGTACGACTGCTACAACACAGGAGGACATTTTCCCCCGGCTGTGTAGCGCATTTATTTTGGGAGTGGTCCAGGAGACAGCAGGACTACTTGGCATGGTGAACCATGTTGGAAGAGATGAGGGTTGGGGTCTAAGCAGCAGCAGCAGCAGCGGCCGACTTTGGTCTAACACATGAGGAAATGTCTGCTAACTGGGAGCACTGCCTCGGAGCTGGCAGCAGCCGCTCTGACTTACGCTACAAATGGAAATAATGCTACGTTTTTTATTCATGACTCAACTGCAGGAGGGTGTAGGTGGCAGGGTGAAGGCGGTGGGTAGAGACGCTGTCAGAGACTGTAACAGAGCAGAGGTCTCGAGTTTGATTCCCTGCAGCAGCAAACAATGAAGTGCTGGAGTGTCTTTGAGCAAGATAGTGAACGTCTACCAGGTCACAAAGTTCAAAGTTAAATCACAAACTTTCCATTCATGTTTAAAACCCAGCACTTTTTTTTTGACAAAGACCAAACTGTTGCTGTAACACTGAATATCAAAGACTGTCGGTGCTGGATAATTCTTAATTTTTGTTTAGTTTTAGATCAGATTGTTTCATTTAAATCAAAAAATGCACATTTTCAATTGTACTTTTGAATCTCTCTCCTTTTATCTGGTTGTTTCCACTGTATGAAGTCCTCCTCCCAACATTCACCCTCGTCTCTGAATGTATTCTGTCTCCATTTTGACCTTTTTTCATTTGTACAGACGAATGTAAAGCCTGACATGTATCACAAGAAGACATATATAAATCCTATATATATGCCAGTTAAAGTGTATTATCCATTGCTCACATTATGCTGCTTATTTCATTCATGTGCAGCTACAAAATTACGGTGGAAAATGTGTCTGGCAGCTCAGTTTTAACAGGTATCATTGGTGTTGTCAGCCAGACTGATAGTGAGTTGTGAGCTAGATCAATTAAGCACATAGATGCTCAGCCAACTAAAATAAGTTACAGATTTTTCTGCTTCAAAAGTGTTTTGTTTACCCGCAGTATCTCGCCCAGCTTTCCTTCCAGCTCACTGATGTTGTGAAACTCAACACGGGTCGCAGCTGAGGTTCGAAACATCAACACTCTGCTCGCTGAAAGGAAATTAGAGGATTTGGGCAAGCTACAACAAAATCAAGGAGTGTATCTACTAGCAGAGGGGCTAGTAAAACCCTGCCCACTTGCTGTAGTCCCCTCCCATCGCTATGGTCAACCCTCCAGCCTCAGACCAGCAGGTTTCCAGGCTCTCAGCCTCCCTCCTGCTCTCCAGCCTGCTCTCAGTTGTTATGCCTGACTTGTTTGTGCCTGTTGCAGATGGTAATCTGGCTCTGCATGTATGTGCAGCCTTACATCTGGTGTTTATTCATGCATGCACACCTCTTGTTTTGAGTGTAAATAATCAAATATGGCTGTCTAGGTGGCCAGAAAGTCAGAACTGTGCAGCACGTCCTGTAACATAAATGCAGCCTTTGACTTCACATCGAGAGCAAGGGAAATGAATCCACCAGCTCTTTAATGTTCAGCTGTTATACTGCAAAAAGATCTCCACCTTATCAAGCATTTGTTGTCTATTACTGTGCCTAAAAGTCTCGTAGCCTCCAGTCAGTGATGTGTGATGTTGGATCTTTGGACAAGACAAGTATTATTTATTCATTTGCGTTCTTTGTTGCTGTTGTTCTGTCTGCAGTCGTATATATCTGCGGCCCCCTGGAGACCTTCCTGAACATCATGAAACTGTTTCAGAGCGAGATCCAGGACCCAGAAAACTACGCCATCTTCTATCTGGACGTGTTCGCCGAGAGCTTGACGGATCGCAAACCGTGGCAGAGCCCTGACTCTGACTGGGCCAATCCCATCCAGGTCTTTAAGGTACAATCAACACTACAGGACACACTTACTCATGTACTGTGTGTGTGTGTGTGTGTGTGTGTGTGTGCAGGGAGCTGTAAAGGCTGATTTACAGTAGTTGGGTCATTACTCTTCATAAGATGAGATTGTGTTCAGATTCTTTGTAGATTTATTGAATGTGAACTGTCACTGATTCATCCGCTTTGTAATTGGAGGCAGGAAATACTACAAGACCAAACCCACAATTTGGCATGGGTAATGGATGTCAGTGAGAATGGATATTTAATTCGCTGTGTCTAGTCGTTTTCTCTCTAAATCTTACTCACTGAGTTACACAGAACCAAGAACTTAAGTCCTGATGAAAACCAACAAGTACTTGTCAATGGTTTTTGATTCAAGTATAAGTAATAAATCACAGTATCTTGAAAGCAAGCATATTTCTATTGGTTTCTTTCAAATGGAGCTGTCATCTTGTTCAAGAAAATGCCAGAAATTAAGGTCTGTATCTTAAGGCAACAGAGAATGAGACGCGTCCCACAGCACAACAATCAAGAAAAATGAAGCAGGATTTTATAACTGGAAAAAAAAAAAACAGCTTTCTGTATTTCTGTTCAGTTCAAAACAATACAGGCCGGAGAAGCCAACAAATTGGATCCAATGGAATAGCTCCAACTTAACCTTATAATTAGACTGAATTGCCAATTTGATTCCACTTCATTATTCTGACATTGTTTTTATGATAGCATTGTTATTACTGACATTAGTGTCAGGCAGGCCTTTTCTAATCGCAGCAAACATCTGAAATACGGGCAGTAATTTGAGGTTCTGGAGTGACCGTGTTTCAATTAACATGTCCGTTGAGTCGAGTGACAATTAGTCAAAGCCTGGAGTTGGAAAGTAAAATCAGGGGGAAGCTTTTATGGTAATGACAGCCATGTGTATATGTGCACAGCACTCTGATGATCTTTGGAAGCTGAATCATTTTTTCCAATGGGTGGGCAAACTGAAGTCTCCCAGAGGACATATATCCCACTCCCCAACTCCAACTCCAACCCCTTCAGCCACTTTAAGGGAAGTGAAATTCTTGCATGACATTAATGAATTAGTGGATGTGTTTTCACAGGAAGCCATTTAGCCCTACAAATTAGTGCACTGAGACATAACAGAGTGGGCACAGATGTGTCGCACGTCTCATTTATCTCCCTAAATGTCACACTGGCTTTTCTTAATTCTCTTAATTCAGTGTTCACCAAGTTTTAAAGGAGAGAGGCTTTCTGAATTTAAATCTAGCATAGTATTGAATTGATTACAGCAGATTCTGTCATAAAAGACTCAGCACATGTTTGCTTAAAATGTTTAAGATGGATATGAAGTATTAATTTAAAATAGTGGGGGAATTAATGTCATCCATTGACACGCCATTTGTGGAGTGATTTAGTGTTGAGCCTGTATTCACATATCCACATTTTATCTCAGCACATTTGAAAATACACTCCCATCTGTTCCTCTGAAACATGCTAACAGCTAACAGCATTGCAAAAGTCAAGTTTAATAATAGTGAAGTGATTTTTGTTCTGTCAAAGCTGAGGAAACAGCCATTAAGGATGGACATGTTAATGAAGAAATTTGTGTCATAATACTTATGCCTGGATTTATTTTGTGACGAAAGCAATTTTATGATTGGAGACAAGATTTAACAACTTTTTACAGTGTTGAGAGTTGCTATTAAACAGTTTTTGCATGATCTCAATATCTGTTCATCTGAATATGAACTGTTCCTAACCTTGGCTGAAGAATGAAATTTTGGCTCCCATTTTGCTGATGTTGCAAAGCCTTAATTTGTCTGCAAGCCATAACAGGGCTCATTATGGCAATATGATCATTCAGAGCGATAATTGCTTGTGGAAGTGTGTGGTGGGGTTCCAATAACTGTTGTAACATGAAAAATGATCCTTTTCCAGTTAAGAGAGAAGATTTTATAGAACTGTCTAAAACATGTTTTTGGGGACAGCAGGAAAGTATACAGAACAATCATGAGTCAGTTGAGGCAAATATTTGAACTGAAAGGTCTGACTGAAATGTGCATTTCTTTATACAAGCACTTGATTAAACATTAAACATCTTTGTAATTATGTAGTGCTACAGCATTTATATTTATACAGAATTTATATTTGGACCATTTTATTTTTTGAGTCAAATAATGGCATTAGTTTGATTTTATTAGCTTTTTTAATCTTGAACATTATGTATTTTGTGGGAGTTTCCTCCTCCTCCTTCTCTTCCTACAACCTAATGAGATAGTATACTGACAAAATAATCTTCATCATAATGAGTTATTTCAAGTAACACCGCGTGTGAAAATCATAGATCTAATCTTAGAAGGGTTGAAAAATAGTTTCCCAGCGGAGTTGTTTAATACAAATCAACTTATTAAAAAATCATTACAAATTAAATGTTTTTTTTCTTGATAGAATAATGCATTACACTGTCTTAAGATAGCAACACTTGACAATTTGAGAGCACAAACTGCTGGAATAGATGATGACAAGGTGGTTTCACAGTGGCTGATTTGATATTCATCTGTACAGATCGTATCACACAGCACCAGTGTTATCATTAACTGACAGTACGGTCCGCTTTGGTGTCAAAACTAAGGCTCCAACTGGCTTATGTTCTCATCTTAGGTAAACACAATCCGTACAACGTGCCGGCATCCGTACCTACGCAACGTCATCAATGACTTCTGACCTCTGCCCGCGAATACCTCACAGAAGTTAGCAAAACTGACCAAAATTTAAACGGTTATAGTGACTGGTAGAGATGGAAAGTTCACGTACCTGAAGCCATCAGGAAACGAGATGCTTACTTGCTTTTGGGGTTACAGCGCAGCCCTAGTAAAACCGAACAGTTACTGCAGAAATAGGTAAATTTACGGAGACATTTCTGACACCTGCAGCTCAGTTACCTCCACCTAATATTCACGGGCAAGTTTCCCTCCGGAGGAGGCTGGACCATGACTGCATTTAAAAAGGGGTTGGCTGACCCTCAACCTGAAAAAAAAATATATATATATATTAATAAAACAATTAATCAGTAACACCAGTACAAAGTGCTTTGGGTCACTAAAATACAATCTCTTTGTTGTCCGGTTGTGACGCTCAATTTATATTTATGTTTTAGCATGCTAAACGTTCGGTGACCGTTAGCCCTCGCTAGCATGCTAAAAGCTTAATGAGCGTTACCTTTGGTTTGACCGATAGCATGCTAAAAGCTCAATGAGCGTTAGCCTTGGTTTGACCGTTAGCATGCTAAAAGCTCAATGAGCGTTAGCCTTGGTTTGACTGTTAGCATGCTTACGACTCAGTGACCGCTAGGCTTGGTTTGACCGTTAGGTAGCTACAAGCTCAATCACCGTTAGCAAGCTAAAAACTTAATAACCGTTAGCCTTGGTTTAACCATTAGCATGCTAAAAGCCCATTGACCGTTAGCCTTGGTTTGACCGTTAGCCGCTATGCAAGTTTGCCATTTAATTGGTAAACAGTTGGCGGCCCTCAACCAGAAACAACAAAAATATGTCACGGGCAGGTGTATAGTTTTGGATTTGCCATGCTGAAATACAAAATAGTATTAGACTACTAGGTGTGAAAATGAAATGTAATAACATATTAGATAACATTTAAACATTACAGTCAGTATATGAAACTCATAAAATGTGTTTTCACAAGATTTTTACAAGCTACTCTGTGACCTACTCAGTCTGAGACAGACAGACTTGTTAGACTTTTCATGGCTCGACCCTCAGCTCCCATTTCTCAAGCTGTGTCTGTGTCTCCTCCAGTCTGTCTTTGTCATAACCTACCGGCCTCCTGATAATCCAGAGTACAAAGACTTCCAGAGGAGACTCCATGCCAGAGCTCAGAGGGATTTCGGTGTACACTTGGAACCATCGTTGGTAAGTTATAGCTCATGAAAACCCTGTGCGTTCTGCTTAGCGTCGTGACCTCTTTAATCTTTTATAGGATATTCTTTGCAGAAAAATCCCCACTGTGCCGTGTAATTGTCAACATTTAATGAGGAATGATGTTTACAGTTATGTTAGCAATCACTACTCTTACTTTTATGATAGCTTTCATCTGAGCCAGTAAGTATGTGAGCTTCATAAAAGTGAATTCGATTGTAGTTTTTAAAGAATTCATAATTTATTACGTTTGTTGGTATTTGGCACTTTCATTAGGCCAAATTGTATCATTTCACAGAAGCTGGCTCTTGAGCCCTGCCTGAAGGGCATGTATTCCTTCCCATAAAATGTTAAGTATGTTTTTATTCAATCATTAAGGCCCTGAGTCAAAACCCCGTGTTTTGCATCAATTACTGCTCAAAAAGATGTCTCTGTTCTTGCAGATGGACTACATTGCTGGCAGCTTCTATGACGGTTTTGTGCTGTATGCAAAGGCGTTGGAGGAGACACTGGCCGAGGGTGGAGCCCAGAATGACGGCATTAACATCACCATGAGGACACAGAACCGCCGATTCTGGGGTAAGAAAACGTCATAAGAACCTTTTAGAAGTTTTCATGAAATTAATATTTGATTGTAGCAATCTGGGTTTGCATATACTTACAGATTACAAACTTGTCAGCTACACCTGGGTATGTGACTTTATGCAAAATGTGAACTTGGTGTTGATGATTATGTAAATGCAGGAGGCTCCACCTGCACTGAAAATGAGTGTAAATCAGCACAGGGAACAGTGCTCTCCAGTAAACATTCAGCGAGGCCAAGTGACCGGCCCAGCTGCACAATATTGGAAAGCACCGTTGAACCCAAAATGTGATTAAAATATGCCCTTTCAACACAATAATTACAGTGTTATTGAACAGTTATCACACAACACTCCAGTTAATAGTCCATTTGATGCTTGATGTGGGTGCTCATACACTTCCTTGTTTATATTGCTGCTTGCCAGATCTGTTTTCACATCATACTGGAAGAAGCAGAACAATGGGATTTTGTTGCTTCTGCTTAAAAGGCTTGATGAGGGTTGTTTTGCTTCACATGATGGGAGACAAAACAAGGAACACAGAGCTCATGTTGGAGAATAAAAGTGGAAACTTGGAATTCATTAAGGTGGATCTTTTGATAACGTTTCATGCATTAGAAACTTCAGTATATGTGTGAGCAAAGAAAATAAATTTGTGAGTGTCTTGTGTTTAAACAAACCTGAAGGATGACTTGCAAAATCCTGCACATATTCTTGCTGTGACATACTGAAAGTCTTGTTGGATGTTGTAGAAACTTCTCTGGTGTCTGCTTCTTATTATTAACACACATAAAATCAGTATAGGATAGGACGGGACTAAGAATCTAAGTTCATGATGCAAATCTTGATGACACATAACTCCTCTGTGCTCACTGAATCATCTAAACTTGAATGGGAGCAGATGAACTGAGCACATCTTAGGGTCTGTATGTGACATTACACACTGAATCGCACCCTTGATGTGCACATTGTTTGTGTTTTCAGGAGTGACGGGACTTGTTCACACAGACCACAAAAATGCCAGAGACATAGACGTCAACCTGTGGGCGATGACTGACCAGGAGACAGGAGAGTACGGGGTAAGTAACACATTTACTGTTACTGTTGATGATTTGCTTTATGTTTAATGTGTTTGACTGATGATTGATCAAACTCTTCTGATTTGATTATCAGAAGAGTTTGATCTGTGGAGTAGGTGAACTGACATTTTGGCTTCAAAGGAATGGCTTTTTGCTGTTGTGGTCTCACCCATGAGAGAGGTGATACTGTTATTGCTCAGTTTTAGATCTAAGGTAGAGAGCAAAGAGGTTGGCACCTAGGGGCACACAGATTGTCACAGAGATTTGGGGCAGATTATAAGCAGAAATGGCAGAGACGTTGTTGGGCATGGACTTGACTGAAATGAGAGGGACAGACCCAGCAGACCCTTTTCCAACTTGCCTTGTTATTCTAACGGAATCTTCTAGTACTGACACTGGACTTACCATGAGTTTCACCACCAACAACCACATATTTATCTACAAAACCCTTCACTGTGGTGCCCAGTGGACAAAGGGTTAAGGCGGAAACCATGCACCACAACATCCCTGGTTTGCATCTGGAGACATTTGTTGCATGTCATTTCCCATCTTTCGCTACCCTCATTTCTTGTTATCTCTCTGCTGTTGGCTATCTAATTAAGACATAAATGCTTCCAGAAACAGCTAACAAACCAAGCCATAATTCTTACAAGATCCTTTCCTTGCTGGTCTTTGGGCTTGGTAAACCAAATGTTGTATATGTAGATGAGGAAAATCAACTACTGATGAACTCTGTCAAAATAAAATAGTCTAAAACTTTGATCAGACATTAGTTGCCACATTTCAGTACTTGACAGTTTTTTATACTTAGTGCTATAAATTTGTTTGGTATGATTTAAGTACTATGGTCTGATACTAAGCCCTAATAGATTAGCAGAAAGATACATAGAGGTTTTGTAGGGAATGAACTGGTCTGATAGTCTTTCATATATAATTCTATTCTTTCTGTCTGCACTGTAATGATTTCATGTGATGTAAAATATAATTTCACACTATGTAGGCCATTACTGGTGAAAAGTTAAAGAGTGCTGCTTTTAAAAATGTTGGTTAGTGTTAATAATAGTGGTTTGTTCCTGAAAGCAAAGAGTTACAAGCATGTTAGTGCCTATAAATTCTGTAATGATTAGAAAAGCCTGAATAATATGTGACACTATTGTGTAAAACATGTCTTACAAAACAGTCTTTGTTGTCAGCTATCCCACCAGACACCTTTTTGATAAACACTTGGAGCTTTTTAATAAATATTTTTTAGTCTCAGTGTGTAAGGGTGTTGACATAAAATAATGATACATGTTGAAAACAATGCAGGACTAATTCACTTCATGTGTCTCTAATTGTTGTAACAAGAATTTATTAAAATTTGTTTTCAGCATAATTAGCTATGTGTAGTCTAAAACCTCAGCCTTTGCCTCTGTGTGGCTTTTTATGCAATGAAGACAAACGAGTATTACTACTTTATTCTGCAGTCCTGACTTTTCTAATGATAAGATGCATAAAACCTCAAATTTCCCTCACAGTCCGATGAAAATATTTGTGCATGTTGTGCTCTGCAAACATGCTGCTGTGAACTGCCCCAGTGTTTTTCTTTTTTTTTTTTCTCCTATGTGAGGCTAGAAGAAGTGGGTTAGCAACATTTGACTTCAGTTAGAATTTCATAGCGGTCCTCAGAGGCTGTCAGCGTGACTTCCTCATTTCTCATCTCATTTATCCTTGGCTTTTAATTGGTCGATTCGTGTGGCCGATTGACCCGAGTAGCCAGCAGCCTGGTTGGAGATGGTTTCAGCTTTCAGAGCCTCAGACTGCTGAATATGTCAATGTCAGTATCATAATAATAACAGTGCTGGTGAAAATCAGCTTTGAAGATTGATCACACACCATCTGTTGTTCTAAATCATCCTGAACAACCATTTGGGACTTACTGATGTCTTTAGATTTATATAAAAAGAAATAAAAAAGAATGATAACGCCCTCTAATCTGACAAAGCTTTACAACATCTGCTAACGTGAATCTTCTCACTAACATTACGTTACCACTCAGAG
Source organism: Lates calcarifer (assembly GCF_001640805.2). Taxonomy (NCBI): domain Eukaryota; kingdom Metazoa; phylum Chordata; class Actinopteri; family Centropomidae; genus Lates; species Lates calcarifer. The sequence continues at coordinate 3,211,584 of NC_066841.1, read as the reverse complement.
ACTGCCACCATCCTCTCTTGCATTGAATTTGCCTCGGCTCCGAGAGCTCCAGCTTTGGACATTTCTACCTTCTGATGTACTGGAGCTGGAGCCAATGGCTTGAATTGATGCGACTCGGGACCACCATGGTCCTCCACTACACTAATGTCTGCCTCAGGGGATTCTGAAGGGGAAAAGCCCTCCACCTCCAAAGAGCCCTCTGTGTCGTTCTCCATTCTTCTCTGACCTGAGGGTGTCACTGAGCAACTCCTGCCTCGCATTTCCAAAGAGAGTGTCAAAATCGATGCACCAGAACCAGATATCGTCTTTTTTATTCCACACATTCATGCTGTATTACTCCCCAACACTGGTTAACAGACTTTGATGGATTAAAATGGCAGAGTTTCCCCTTTAAAAACAAAAGCTCATTGATATTTTAGACAACAGTGTGCTTCCAATTCCTGTTTCCATGTGTCAGTGCCCCCCTCCACCATAAAGAAATCATCATCACATGTGGGTGTAGTGTGTGGCTACTGACTTTTCTCTTAGCTGCACTAAAACTGAGCTAAATCGTCCTGCTTGCAGCCTAAAAGGTAATCGAGGTTTCAAGAGTGAACGCGAGATGAAGTGAATTGTTGGAAGGGATTTTCTGGCAGCATAGAGCAGTAAACACAGCCCCTGAACTGAAATACTGGGAGCTATTTCAGACTGTGCAGCCTCTGCCCCTTCACCCGACACATTCTGCATTGTTTTGATGACCCTCTGTAGGGGTGACGGCCTTCAAGGTTTTAGCAGAGAGGACACAACATGCTGGGAGCAAGGGTGGAAAACATAAAAACTCCTCCAGCTAGTTAGAAACACAAGAGTCGTGTTTCACAGCAGGACAACAGATGCTGCTCGTGAAGTCTTGTACCTTCAAAATAAAGCTCACGCAAACTTTGCTCTTGTATTTGTATTTCCTGATTAGCTTGTATGTTTTATTGTAAGATCACAATTGAAGCATCTTGTTATCTTTAGATAGCAAAATGACTGTGGGTTAATTGTCTGATTACACTGACATCTTTTAAGTATCACATATATGATTTTTACCTTCTGATGTAGACCTCTGGCGTAGTTCAGACATGACTGTAACTGCAGCAGGAGGGCCAAATGGTGTAGATGTTTTTAGACAGAAGCTATTACAGCTAAAGAATCAGGAACAGTCAGACATGCTAGCTGCTCATTGACGTACTACAGCAGTGCTTTGAGCTAAATGCTAACATCAGCTTGCTAACATGATTCCAAGCTGTTGTTTAGCATGTTCACCATCTTAGTGTAACCTGTTTTCATTTGTGTCCATTTTAATCAGTGTGTTCTTCTGTGTTTGCAGCTTGTTGCGTACTACAATGGAACCACCAAAGAGATCATTTGGTCCCAGACAGAGAAGATCCACTGGCCCAGCGGGGGCCCACCGCTGGATAACCCCCCCTGTGTGTTCTCCACAGACGACCCCTCCTGCAATGACGGTATGACAACTCTGTCTCATCCATCACAGAGTTAGATGAGCCTGCAGATGACCTGTTTTTGAAAGAAGTATTTTCTAGAAACAAGCAACGTGATGTTGACTAACTCGCTGATGGTTGATTGATTTTCAGGAAATTGCATGAAAAGAGCCGTGACAAGAAGGTCCATGCACAGCACTGACATCAAGTGAAATTATCACACATTTAATGTTTTTATTTTTTTCTTAGAGTAAGATTGAATCGCTCGTCAGATGGATATTACAGAGCACTAATGCTCTGTTTACATTATCACAGCAATCTCTGCAGGGACTGTGATATTTTCATGTTGATAAATGTGTTGTTTTTCTTCATTTTAAAGCCAACTCTTTGCCTCAATGAGGTGAAGGAGCAAATCTAGAAGTGTAATATTTGCTCCAATAATAAGCAGTGTGAAAGATAAGTGCTGTCGTTGGTGAATGAGAAGAGTGACAGTTTCAGAGGGACGTGTCACAGATGATAAATTGCTGGGAAGGAAAACCACTGCAATTATAAATGAATTTTGGCATGAAGGAGTGAGCAATAAATCTGACTCTGTTCAAAAGTCTGAAACCATACGCAAATAATTTACAGAGTTCAGAGCCTGAATGTCGCCTTCTCCAGTGTAGCTTTCAGCACCAAGGACAATGAATGCTCTGGAATTTCCAGAAACATATTGATGACTTGTAATTTCACACCATGTGTGGACACACAAAGCGCAATGACAACAGCATCTAATCGACAGAGTTAAGACATAGAAAAGGCCAGTATACTGTACATTGTTCCACTGTTTGAATAGAGTGAGAAAGTGCACGTACTGCACGTAAAATAAACCTACAAGCTACAAACAAATGAAAAAAAGTGGATCATGCTATTTGTGTACATTATTTTCTCACTGCTGGTGCCTTATAGTAGCCTCAGATGCTGCTCAGAAGTGATGGGTGGATGGATAAACTGTTGTTTAGTCAAGAAATAGTTCCAGCATGTACCCTCACTTAAAACCACAAATTATATTTATATTTTTGATCGGTCGGTCCGCTAGTTTGGTCCTGACTCAAATATCTTGATATATCTGCTCGGTGCATTGATTATGATGAATCCTGCTATGAAATATGGTTAAAGGAGCTACTAGTTAGTGAGTTCTGCTATCGTTATATAGCCAGCTTTAGCCTTAACAGCGTCACAGAGCCGCTAACTTGCTGTAGAGTCTTGTTTCACCTTGGACAGAGCCAGGCTAGCATTTTCCATCTGCCTCCAGTCTTTATGCTAAGCTAAGCTAAACATGTCCAGCTATCCAAATACTGCAGGTGATACCAGTCTTCTCATCTCATTCTTGGAATGAAAACAAAGAAGCAAATGTTGGACTGTTCTTTTAATTGTTTCCACTTAACTGTATTTGCAGGTAAGAGAGCACAATGATAAAGTAGAAACCATATTATTCCTGAACAGCACGATTACAAGCCTGAAATCCTCAGTTTACTGAAGTTTCATGAATGCAGCAGAAGTGAAACATCTTCTGGTGTTGATGAGTGTTAGAAATTAAATTTCTCTAATGATGATGAGTATCAGCTTGTCCTGTGATTACACCAGGTGGTACAATTAGTCTCCATTAGGGTTTTAAGATAAAAATCAGTGCAACTGTGTGAATGTGTTGCTGGTGTTTGCAGCTGACAGATTGCTAAAGCAGTGCAGCTGTATTCCAGGAAGTCACAGCTGCACTTTTCACAGCTCACACTTTTTTCCTTTCTTTTAGAAAGATAGTAATGTGGACATCTGTTGAACATACGAGAGACAAGACTGAGTGTGGAATCCTTCTCCTGTTGTTTCCAGGTCATCTGCCAGTTCTGGGTATTGTAGCGGTGGGATCTGGCTTAGCGCTCATCATTTTTGGAATCTCCAGTTTCCTCATTTACAGGTGAGTTTGATGTCATCGAGCTGTCGCTTCCTGTCTGTGCTGCTTGTAGCTCAAACAGTAGACACTTTTTTAATTTCTTGCGATGACAGACAGAAAGAGAGAGTGAGACAGACACAGAGAGAGACGTGTTTTAAAAGGATTTATGGGTCGTGCAGCTATAGGTGCCAGTGTGGTATTTACACAATTGTTGCCACAGCAACAGCTCAGCAGGTGACAGCGTTAAAGCAGCGGTGAAGTGTGTTTAAGCTGCCAAGTGAGCTCATACACTGGCCTCAGACAGCCTTTACTGCTATAGTGATCATTAGTGTGTTTATTTTCTTTGCTCTGGATTAAAGCTAAATGCCACCTATGTTAATAATTCACACACTGCTGATGTCAGGTGGAAAACAGCAGTCTTGGTGATTTTTGTACTTCACTTTCAGAGGATTAAGTGTTTGTTTGTTGGTTGTCGTAGGTCTCTTGGCTTATAAAACCCTTTAAAATCCTGTTAGAGGTTTTTAGCTTACAAAACAAACCTGTGTTTCTTATAAAGCAAAACTTTACACAGCAAAAATCTCAGTCCAGTGAAGTCATTTTTGTCTAAAATTGAGCACTAAATTGTACAATTGAAAACATCTGCCACTGTGGTAAGATCATTTTTAATGTGCTTTCAGTGTAGATCAACTCCCTAGAATCAAGTTTTCTTTTCTGTATTATATGAGGGGAGTTTTCCTTTATGCAAACTAAAGGTTGAGGACAGTGGGTGTTGTACGTTGTATGGACTGTAAAGATGTGATTTTAGACCATAATAGACTTGAGTTGACTGTGGTTACGGACTGTGTGGCTGAGATCTTGTTCTCAGCATTGTTTCTGGGATTTTAACGACGTCATGTTTACATTCTACAATTACAAAAATATGTATTTTCTTTAATATGTTTCAATGTGACTGTTAATATACCTAGTTGTATTTCTCCTACTAGTAGGACCGAAACAGCATTTGGAGACCATCATGTTGTGAAATAAAACTGACCCAAAACCCTACCAAACAGTTCAAAGAACATACATAATGTGGTGAAAATATAAAAGTCAATGAGCTTCTTAACATTTTGTGGGGGGGGGGTAGAGGTTGGGGTCATGCTGGAGGAATTTGCACTCATGACCTTGGTATTTCTAAAATCCTGGCCACGGCCTCACAACGAGCTCAATGATATTCAAAACAGGTTGAATAACCTACTGCTGTGGCAGATTTTTTCACTTGACGTTTGATTTTTGATACTTTTATGACAAAAATAACATATTGTAATACATTCTGTGGTGTGTCGTCTAAAAAAACTTGAGATAATCGGTGAAATCTGCAAAACAGATGAGATTATTGGACTTTATTTCAACTTATTTCAAGAAATGAACAGGACAGTATCAGGTACAGCAAACTGTGGGTGGCATTAGAAATCCTACTGCGTGTGTGAGAAGTTTATGATATGTAATTAAGTATTTAAATAAGGCATTCAGGTATAAAAATCAGTTCAAATGAAACTTTGCACAACTGCACAGTCTACATTCTTGTGGAAATCATGTGTTAGATTAAGCCTTATTTAATTACAGAAGAAGTTAATCATGCATGCCCTAAGCAATAAAGCTACTGGGAGCTTGCCTAAATTCTGGTCAATGTCATGGGTAAAAATCTGCAAATTAATGTTTCTATTTTTCCCTTTTTCATCACTTCTTCAAAGTTGTCTTCTATTTATGTTCACGACCAATAAGCACAAAGATTTTCAAGTAAAGAAGAGCTGATTTGTATGTCACCACTCAGCTCTAACTAACAAATCAGACCGGTAATCTGATCACTTTTCTAATACTAACTATTAACACAAACGAGTGTTAATCACCAGCCAATCAGAATGGATTTTGATCAGAGGAATGGTGGAAGAAAGACGGAGGAGCAGCTGTCCACCTGAGGTAAATCCCCTAAACCTGAATTTGAGTTAATCATTGTTTAATATTAGATGCAGAGCGTGCACTTCATTCTGAAAACATTAAGATTTTCCTCTGTTTTTTCCACAGCAAGCGCAGCATGGTTACCTAACCAGCTAGCTAGTTTTCCTGGACTTAACTGGCCGGTAAGTTTTGTGAAGTATGCTCCTCTTCTTTTCGTGGAGTTCTTTTTTTAAAAATCTGGGATCCAAGTGTAACATTTGTTGACTTAAAGCAACAGGTATCTATTTCTGTCCCAACAGGGAAACTCTGTGTTGCATTTTTTTGGTCCTGACCCACAGTTTTACACTCTCTGCCCCAGGCAGACTATATTTAGATTCATCATTTACATCAATGACAGTTTTATATATGTAAAGGCATCTCTCACAGGCCTAAACATGTTGTCTTTTCGTGGATTTTGAGTCGACATAGACCTAGAAGCTGGAGGGTTTTTTCTGTGACAGCTCTGTTTGATACTGAAAGCTAACAAATCGCTTCCTGTTTTTGCAGACACCAGTGGAACTTTGCTGATGGACAGCGAGGCAGACAGCAGAGCTTTTTTACAGCCGTCTTTAAGATCAACCAGCTGCTGAAAGGCCTCCATGTTCAGTACTTGACCTACAAAAACACCACTAAAACGCTTAAAACACTTTGGAGTTTTGTCACTGTTCATAGTTACTCTCAGATCAATCAATAAGTTTCTTAAGCTCGGGGGTCGCTTGATTTGCGTGAAGGGTTGCAGTTTATAAGACAGATATTCTATTTTTTTAATAAGAGGGAATAATATGGAAAATATATTATGATTTCTATTAATTATATTTTTGCTGCTGCTTACATGTTTCTTTTTTAATACATTTTAATACATATATAAAAAAGATTTTATACTATTAATTAAATCTCTTTGGGATACATTTTGGGATTTAACTCTAAAATTTCACAGGGAAGAAAAGGATTAGAAATTACTGGTGTATTTTGTATAAGAAATGGGTGGCTGGTTAGGTCAGATATTTTTGTAATAGATTGCTCCTTTGACATAATATAACTCACAACTGTTCTAATAGTAAAATCTGGTGAATATGGGATTTAATAAAAAAGCAACCTGTGTATTGAGTCTGTTTCTTTGTGTTGCTTCGTGGTAAAACACATGTACTGCAACAAAATATTTGAACATTTTACTAATGCACCTCAAAGTTGCATTTTTCCTAAAAACAAGAAAAATAATGTATTCTATTTGTTTGGAATAGAAATTAGCGTCAATACCTGAAATAAGATGGAAGAAGGTAGATCAAACTGATTTCTCTCTCAATTTACTGGCAGATTTTTCCACTTTTTAAACTTTTTAAAAAGCTTAATGCTCACCAGGTTATACATTTTATCGAGCTGCTGTTAAATATTATCCCACAGCACTCAGTAGATTTAACCAGGTGGACGGCTGGCTGTTCTTTTGGAGTCTGGCGTGCAGCAGCAGCAGCAGCAGTAGTAGTGTGAAGGGATGTTGAGCAGAGCAGCAGTGGCTCTGTTGTTTTAATGGAAAGGTTGGTCCAGCAGAGGTATTCACATATGGGACTTATGAAACAATAGGCCCAGTGTGGAGCCCCACGCTTTGCCCCTCTGGCTGCCAGAGGTCTCTAAACGAGGCTCTTTAAATAGAAAAATACCTTTTTCTTTTTTTTTTCTTTTTTTTTTTTTTTTGGGTGGTGGTGGATATGGCTGGAGGGCAATGGTGGTTTAATGGTGTTTCCTGTTCTGAAAATGGTTGCACATAGGCACGGTCTGGAGTATTTGTAGACACAAACAAGCATCAGAATCCCCTTTAAGGTTCTGGGTCCACCAATACAGTTTGTTCTGGTGAAAAAGAGGTGAAAAGAAGAACTGGGATGGTTTGGGGAAAGGCTAAAACACGGTGATATGCAAACGCTGCAATAATTTCCTGCAGCCATCTGGAAGTGTTTTACACCTTTTAGATGGGATTGGAATGTGTGGGCTCTGCTCGTTTTTCATTTTAAAGTGTTTCAAACTGAAAATGAATTTCCTCCACCCTACCAAACGTAAAAGATTAAAAAAATAAAACCTCTCCAGATTTCACAACTCTGGACTAATAGTTTTATTTTTGAATGTGTTTTCATTGTAAATCATTAAGTGTCAAGAAACAGCAGCTCCTCTGAGATTTGCCCCAGATGTGTTGATTCGCTGGAATGCCTCTTCCCCTCTGTGGTTTTTGGTGTGTGCCAGTCAGACTAATGCTCAAAAATAACACTCAAAACATGTCAAAAATATCACTGACATGTAAATTACTACATTGATTAATTTGGTCCAGCTCTGCAGATATCTGGAGGGTATTAAAGACTATAAAACAGTTTATATCCTTTCCTACTTAAACTATTTGCCCATCTCACACCATAGAGGAGACAGAAGTGATGGAGGCAAAACTGAGTGAATGATGGATAGAATAATCATGTTGCATCACTGCCTGGGCCAAAGAAGACGTCTTTATTAACCAGTCCAAAACAGTTTAACTCATCGCTCTGTTTACGCTGTAAAAACACTAAGAATAACATAAACTAACTTGACCTGATGCAACACAACATAACATAACGTAGGCTAGTATAAACTAACAATGTAACATAACACGACAATGTAAATTAACATCATGTAACACAACATAACCTAACGTAACAACTATAAAATAACATTGTAACATAAAGTAAGAGATTGTAACTTAGTATAAGTTAACGTAACGTAATGTAGGTTAATTTAATGTAACAAAAAATATGTTATACTGTAACCTAACCTAATAACATAACATAATGTTACATAAGGTCATGTCATGTTTCCACTAAAACGCGACAACAGTGTAACGCAACAACACAGCACAAGTCAACAAAATGACATAAAAACATAATAATGGAGCAGTGATTAAAACTCACAGATGTAATGCTGTAATGCTCGGATAAACATGTTTCATGATGCATCACTTGCTGTTTTCAGTCGCAAATTAATGTGAAATTTTAAGCCCAAAATAAGGATTGCAGCATCTTGTGTTAACAGCTTTGCAGATTGGAAAAGACATTAAGTCCAATCCACAGCTCTTAAATCATACAGATGTAAGTTTTAGTGGTTCGGTTACATTCCCTCTTGAAGTTTTAATGCGTACAGTTTTTGAGTTGGGAGGTTTTTTTTTGTGCCAGTGTTAGTATGAGGTTAGAACATCTGAGTCCGCTCTGAGTGAGTGCGTTAAAAATAAAGAGTGTGGGAGTAAGAATTGAAGTGAATTCTAATCTTCATCATGGTTATTGTTGTTGTTTTTTTTTTTTTTTTGTTTAAAAGACCCGTGAGTCATCAGAACAAGTCTCCATCATGTATCTTTATTTAAAGTAGAAGAGAAAAGGCTTTCTGTAGCTTTACATCAAATACAGTGCAGGCAGGGGGATATGAGAAACTTCATTTAACAACTTTAGTGACAAATAATGAGTAAAGATTTTCTTTTTACATTAACTAATTAGAAATGAATTGATTTCACTAAATTCCAGTATGGACTTCTCGTCAGCATTTTTGTACGAAAGAGTTCTTTGTCCAGGGCTTTTAAAATATTCACCTAAAAAATGTTTTTTTCGCATCACCGAAGTTCAATAAGCAGAGCATAGGCACTTGTGAAGTTAAAATGTAATAACATACAAACACACAAGCCTGCATGCATCGACATTTGCACATAACTTGTGAGACCACTATCTCAGGAAATACCACCAGGAAAGATGGAGATCAGATGCAACTGCACAAATGGAGCAATTAGCTCTTTGTTTAAGGTGACTGGCCAGATTAAATCTATGATATCATAAACTAATTCCTCAAAGACCACCTTGTCTCTGAAGAGGGTTTTTTTTTAAGTCCCAGATTCCAACCTTTGTGGTAAAAACATCAGCTCCCATCCTCCACACCATCCCCAACCCATCGCCTCTTTATGTGAGATTGTTCCTCTGTTCTTTGTGCGTTTGTCCTTGTTGATTTCACCACCTGGTTTTTTGTCTTTTTGCAGGAAACTGAAGCTGGAGAAAGAGTTGGCTGGAATGCTGTGGAGGATTCGGTGGGAGGACCTTCAGTTCGAGAGCCCCAATAAATACCACAAACGAGCCGGTAGCCGACTCACCCTCTCACAGGTAGATCATCCTCTCAAACAGTGCTGCTGGAACCACAAATGTACGTACTTGTACTTGTTACAAAAAGGGAAAATTATACAAAATATGCAGGTGAGGAGACCGAAAAGAAATGTGCCAGCATTAAAAACTAAACCCACGCCCACATGATCTCATATTAAAGCTAGCAGCCCTGAATATTTCTTAATAATTTGGAGCTTTATATCACTTTTTGTTCTGTCAGTGTTGCTGGCACAGCCTCCACTGTGTGATTAACAAGTTGTTGTTCCTCTGGCAGGGTACACTACCATGTTTGCCAGCGGGAAAGACTCAGCATTGGGTCCACAGCTTTCATTCATACAGGATTGATGATCAGTCTTGAGATGTTGCTGCTGTAAAATTGGACCCACCAGGAATCAAAAATGCTAATTTGACATGTTTGAAGTTTAGAGCTTCACCCTGTTTACACACTGTGCGCTGTGTATTAAAATGCAGTTTGTGGTTTTTCTCAGAAAAAGCAAAGCTTCAGCCCCTGAGAGAGTCCAAAATCCTTTGTTAGTTTACACATTCCTGAAAGCTTTCCCAGCGGTTTATTGAAGGTGGCTGGGTTTGCGGTGGCAGACGCATATTAAATGATTGTTAAAATAAGCTCTCGTCTGGCCCCGGTCCTTACATATATAATACCTCATCACGTTTTTCAAGTATCAGGTTCTGTTGTCTGAGCGCTAATGCATCTCCTCTGGGTTGCGTTTCATCCCACACGTGCAAGCGTTCATGAAAAGCACATGCACACACCTTTTTCATTACTGGTCTTCGGTCCAATTCCTGGGATAATGTGTGTGTGTGTGTGTGTGTGTGTGTGTGTGGAAAACACAGTAATTTTCCAGACCAATGTATTTTCCAGTGTGCCATGTGTTGCCAATATTTGCATTCTATACAAATGTGTAGTCGGCTGTGCTGGCTGTTTGTATGCTGTGCGCCCACTTGATTTTTATTCACTCTGTGTGCACTGCAGACATTCGCCCAAGGACTCCAGTTGGTGTTGTAAAAACTGAAAGCACTTTATTTTCTCAAATATAAGTGAACGGCAATTTCATGTTGCACAGAGGAAAGTGTTTTGGATATGAATGTGAGTGGATGAGCCCTTTTTCGGTATCTGTGTTGCAGTGAAGTGGAAGCACAGTCTTAAATGACCAAGATTTAATCCTCTTTTCTCTAATCTACAAACGCTAACAGACTGTTTTTTTTTTTTCTCTTCTCACCACCCTTTTCCACCTTCTCAGAGAGGCTCCAGCTACGGCTCCTTGATAACTGCCCATGGAAAATATCAGCTATTTGCAAAAACTGGCTATTTTAAGGTAAGGCTTAGTGAGTTCTGACATTTTCAACTCCTGCGCACTCCTTTCCCACCCACATATGTGCACACTCGCGGAGAAAGCTGGAGAGCTGGAGAGGAGAGAGAAAGAGAGAGTGTGGGCGAATTTAGGTAGTTGGTTTTAATGTGAGCTGCAGAATGTGTCAATTTTCTTCTTCTTCATCTTCTTTTTTTTCCCTTTCTTTCTGTGTTTCTACACTCCCGCCTCGCAGTCTGGACATGGCCATCAAGTTGTTGCTGCTGTTAATTTATCCGTTTGAGATGGAGGAGGTGTGAGGAAATGTGACAAACAGAGGCTGCTGAATGATGAGATAACTGTCTTTGTTTTAAGCTGCATGATGCTGGTTTTATATAAATGCTGATGTCATGGTACAGCTTGAACGTCTCATGCACTGATACACTTCTCAAATTTCGATCCAGGCCAGAGGTGATTAAATCTGACACCAGAGAACCTCGACAACCTGCAGATACTGTAAAATAAACTCTGAAATTAATTCACTTTTTCATTCTGTAATCAGACACCAAATGTATCTGCTTTCAAACATTCAGCCATCATCAGCTCCTGAATAAAACTTAAAGCTCCAACGAGGACTCAGACTCGAACTATCGGCCGTGTCTCTCAGATGCTATCGACAGCGTTTTTTTGCGGCGCCTGTCACATCTGTGGCGTCTGAGGAATTCACCTCGCTTCCTTCGTTTAACTGATCCTCACATATCAAAGCGACAGATAGAGTTCTTCTCCTGCAGCAGACTGACACAGGCCCCAGATGTACCTGTAGGCTACACTGCAAGATGCTGCTGGATTTCCTCTCTCTATTTCATGGTCCTTGTTTGTTCTTTTTATTAGAATCTGCTGTCTGCTGCTCTTATTTACATCTAGTCCAAAATGCAACCTTGTTATAGCCTGTTGTCTCCTAATATAACAAAAGGCTGCATATAAACTGAGCTCTCCATCAGTGCTGTCTCTCATGCTCGATTGATTTCTCTGTCTCTTCTTGTGTTGCTCTCAGGGGAACCTGGTGGCCATCAAGCACGTCAACAAGAAGAGGATAGAGCTGACCAGACAAGTTTTACTGGAGCTCAAACATGTAAGTGCACACTTTCTCCTTAGACTAATGATTTGTATTTTTTTTTAAATTAAGGAGGATTTTAACACAGTCGTTTTTTTTATGTCTTTTCTAGTATATTAAGCACTTAGCGAAAAAGCACTAAATCATCTGCAGTTGGTCCAAAATGCAGCTGCTGGGCTTTTAATCGGAATTTAGAGAAGAGAACTCATAACCCCAATTTTAGTATCGCTTCACTGGTCTCTAATTACTTCAGTAATACAGTTGAAAATTCCTCATAAGGAAATAAGTGGATTGGCTCCACGCTATATTTCTGACCTACTAAAGCCATCCTGTGTAAGGGCAGCAGAAAAATCACTTCTCACAGTTCCTAAGTCGAGATTTCCTGCCAAGGGTGACCATACATTTGCTGTCATGGCAGCTTAAGTACCGTTCACACTCAACGTATTTTCCTTTAAACATTTATTTTAAACTGTCTCTTATGTTCTTTTTTTAACTATTTTTTTGTAACTATGTTAAGGGAAGTGCTATACAAATTAAGGTGCTATGTTGTTAGTGCCACTTTTACAGAAGAAACATGAAAATGTAACGGGGAGATTTCAGTTACATTTGCTAATTTAAAGGAGCTATTTGTTAGTTTTCTATTGTTACATAGCAAACTGTGTCTCTGTGTCTACTGGCTGTGTAAATAAGCTTTGCTACCAAGTTTGCTAAACCAGCTTAAAAGTTGATAATACATCAGTGTTGTCATCTCATTTCCGCTGCCTGTGCAAAGAAATATCAACGCTTAATAGGAATACTGCAAGTAATTTACTGAGTTTATTCATGCTCTACAGAGGATAAACACCTGCCCTGAATGATCTTTCCCTCAGTGGCACCTTAGGACAAATATTATATTTTTAGTACCACTACTGACTTGCTGGCCACAGAGGCTTTAAAAACAGTAAGATCCTCTTTGTCCCGACACTTTTGTATTTTGGGATGTAATGATCCAGACTCTAGATGCTACTCACAGTTTCATTCTTAGCCTTTTTTTCCTTCTTCTTATTCCTCAGAAAAGGAATTCAGAATTCTTGCGTTTGGCCGTGAAATCAGTCCGTTGGCTCATGCTGTTTCTAAGTGCTGTCAGTGGCCTCGTTTTGAAGAAAGCCATGCACTGAGACCTTGGGGTGCATTAGAGAAAAAAGAAAACCATCTCAACGAGTTGTATTCATCAAATCTTTATCCTCTCGCTAAAATAAAACAACCATGAACCAACGTTATTGTACTTGTTACCGCTGCAGGGGAAAGACCTTCATTTGAGGTTCAGTCGTTCCACCTGCTTTACAGAACAGCCTCCTGAAAAGTGGAACTATTTCACCATATTGGCTTTGAATATTTCTCTCTGACTCACACAGTAAAAGCTTTATTTTTTTGGAGCTGCAGAAGAAGAAGAAGTGGAATCTGGCTCCTTGTTAGCACGCTCAAATGGAGGCTGTGACCAAGTTCCACTTCAGGATGTCACTTGTTACTCAGCCGCTTTCAGCAAAGAATTAACATTAAACTGTCTCTTCAACATCAGCGACAGCAGCTGCTGATGAAGAGGTCCCTTTGGCTGGAAAATATTTACGAGAGAGCAATAAGGAAGCCATGGGACAAAAAAGAAAATTCCACAGAATTTATGTGGTTTGGTGATGGAAACACAGTGTGGCACAAGGAAACCCATAACTCGGAAATTACACGGGCGCTCATGAACAAGATGGATGCTCATGGGGAAGATTTTTGGCCATTTACCAACGTCTTTTCAACTTTCTTTGCTCAAATTCTCTCCGTCTCAGCTCTGTATTTTTTTTATTTTTTTTTTGGGAGTTAGTCGCAGCCTGTTGGAGGAGAGGAGTTTGGGCTTCTTGGATGCCTCTGTGGCCTCTCGGTCAGTCAGCAGGCACACATGGGAGAGAGGCTGCTGTCTGAGCTGGCAGCTTCTCAGATGCCCCGGGGGCCTGATCGGCTGTCAAACCTCAGCTCATGAAAAAGCCAACCAGATGGGGGAAGAGACGGATCTGCCAGTGGAAACTTAACCACTTGTCTTCCAGAGCTCTCTCCTCCTCCTCCTCCTCCCTTTCGCGGTTCTCCTCCCCCCTCATCCTCACCAGTGTGCAGCAGGGGAAATTATATAGGCCAAAGGGTAGGCTAACATCTCTCAAGCTGTGAAACAGGAGCGACTAACTCCCTGATTTTGGTGTGAGAGCGGCTGTCACTCACTGCGCTCAGAGAAGAAAAGTACACTGTTGAAATTATGAACACTGTTTTTGAAGTTTCACACTGGCTGTAGAAAGATTTTCTCCTTCTTTTTTTTTAGTTCTGCTTCTGTCAGCACTCACACAGGCTGGAATGAAAGAGGATGTCCATGTAGCTTGTTTCTATAAAAGAAAAATCACTGGGCTTTTTCACACTTTCTCATAAAAGGAATCTGCCAGAAACTGTTCTCCAAGTTCCCCCTTAATCACTTAACCTCAAACATCTCTGTTTTCATACTTTTTTATATCTAAAGTGATTCATGTTTTGGAGGATATTTTGTATCAGTAAACCCAGTGTGTGATTAGTGATTATTTTCCATGTAGAGCAGTTTTACACGTTCTGCCCGCTCCGCTCTCATATTCCTGTTCGTACATCCTCTCAACACCTCAACACTTTTTTTTTTCATCATCCTCAGCACACTGGCTCATTCATAACCTCCAAGGGCAATTTATGCACATGCACATGTTTCAACCGGGTGCCCTGAGCAGGAATGCGTCTCAACACGTAGAAAAAGACACGGTGCCAGCTAGCCAACTGCAAATAGACTATTTTGATGAACTGCTGGCAGCAGTTATTCTAAAAAACTTTGTATATAAATGAACCGTCAGTCCTCTCCCCCGTCCTCTGTTTCCATGGGGTTTGGGAATGTGATGTTTGGAAAGAGTTACACTCACAGTTGCAGTTGTGTTTGTGTGGTTATTTTCAGATGAGAGACGTTCAGTTCAACCATCTAACCAGGTTCATCGGGGCCTGCATTGACCCTCCCAACATCTGCATCGTAACAGAGTACTGTCCCAGAGGCAGCCTGCAGGTAATGTCTCCTCCTCCTATACTTTTATTTACATACATGACCTGCTCCAATGCTAAACAGGGTTATGACAAGACTTTATTCAGCTTCCAGCTAGTAATATGCAGCTTACACAAGTGTGATGTGGGAACTAGAGCTTGTCCGTCAGTTAAACTTTTGAAATAAATAATATTTGTAGAGCCACTGAGTCAGAGAGCAAGAAGGAGTGGGTGCAATTTTTTATTTTTAATAAGGTAATTGAAGTTTTTGTGAGAAAAAAAAACACAAGACTATATTATTATTCAAAGCAGAGTATTTACATGTCTTGAAAAATGCCTGATGGGGATTCGAAGATCAAATCAATGCTTCCTCGAAAATTGAGCAGTTTAGAAAGCAAATGAAAAAGCCTTGAGAGAGCCAAACCTCTGCTGAGGCTAGCTGATCAAGAAAAAATGGAGTAGTCTGACATTTTGGGAAAGACACTAGCTGCTGATCTTATTTGTTTTATCACTGTAAACGCACTATCTTTAGTTTTTGGATTGTTGGTCAGACAGAGTAAGCCTTCTGAAGACGTCACGTTGGGTGTTTTTTCACTATTTCTTGACGTTTTACAGACTAAACTTGAGAAATTTGATGAATCAGCGATGAAAATAACTGCTACCTGCAGCCCTATACATGTGCCATTTTTAATACATTGAAGTAAGTGGTTTATAAAAAAAAAAGCCAGAATGACTCTTTGGATGGACTTTTAAAATGCTTTTAATCATTTAACAAACTCCTGGATCCACACCAAAAAAAAAAAAAAAATCCCTTGAGTGTTCGTCATGACTCGCCAGATGTTAGATATATCTCCGAACAAACAAACATTAACAAATCAAACACAGTTTTAACGTGGACAGTCTATTCCTGTCTCTCTACAGGGTCGACTAAAATCATCTTATTTAGTTCACAGAGATCATACACTATGCTTGCCTCTGTTTGACATATTTTATCATTGTCTAATATTCAATCTGTTATTTGTCTTGAGAAATATTCGATGCTTCACGTGAAGTTGCTCTTGGCCTGCGCTCAGTGTTCCCCGGAGGCCAGCAGCTTCCTTAAAATGGACGAGCTGGAAATGATAGGAAACTCAGCCATGGACTTCATCACTCACACTCGTAGACAAGGACTTCTGCGTTAAAGACAAATAGTTACAGCTGATGTGATGTGGCTGAATGTCAAAACTGGACCCAGATTCCAGTAACTGGCTGGCCGCAGGGCCTTTGAGGGTTATTCATTAACATCCTGTGCTGCTAAATTCATGACCCTGAGAATGAAAAAGAATATACTGCTATCTGGTCTGAAGCTGGTTCTGTATTTAGTCCCAAAATAAACTTTTGGGCTGAAATGGCTGCAGAGACGCCCTTGGGAGTTCAAAAAGATGAAGCAGAAACTAGATTTTTTTCTCATCTGTGAAAGCTTTCTTCTCTATTTTTGATTTGTTATTGTTTCTCCAGGACATTTTGGAGAATGAGAGCATCAACCTGGACTGGATGTTCCGCTACTCACTGATCAATGACATTGTGAAGGTACGTGATGGTCAGACTGCACTGTAAACAAAAACCAGGAGTCAGAGGCAGGACAGAGGCATCGATTTAGCTGATGTTTTCATATAATTGTTGGCAAAAAAAGGCTGCTTTTCGGTGTTAAATAAGTTGCTTTGTGTGCACAAAAAATGTCTGGGTTGCCATGGTTTCACATGGACAGGGAAAGTGTGAGTGAGGCAGAGACACATGCACAGAAATGTATTTTTGGCACAGTGCGGCGTACGAAACTCCAGTAAATATTGCCATTATAGTAGTGTAAAATGGGACAGAAACATAATCATAAACTTTGCAAAAATTTCCCTCCAGCTCAATCAAAACTAATCAGGGACGTACTTTTGGAAGATTATTTTTAATCCTGTCCTAATACAGAAGCTTTTTGTCAGGAGATCACCGGCCCCTCGGTCGGATTTGATATTGAACTATGTGCGTGATGAAGCGCTGCGGCTGAATTGCTCCACACAGATAGCAGCGCTCTGCAGCAGAAGAGGCGCTGGGGAAGCTTTGAGGGATGGTTGACTCACCGTTTCCACAAAATATTGAACATGAGTACAGTCAGTACCCGCCGTCCCCTTCCCAGAGGAATTAACAGTAATTTCACAGAAATTCCCCCGTGACTGTGCCGTCCTTGAAACACAGCATCTTTTCAGAACCCTCAGCATACATCCACTTGTCAAAGCATATTATTTCCATATGTCTGGATTTGTGTGTTTTCATGTATGATTTGCTGTGGAAGAAAAAAAAAAGAAAGAGAGAGAGACAGAGTGAACACCCCTTAATGCTTGACTTAACGCTCCTCTCCACCAGGGAATGAACTATCTCCACAACAGCTACATTGGCTGCCATGGAAATCTGAAGTCATCTAATTGCGTGGTGGACAGTCGATTTGTTTTGAAAATCACGGATTATGGCTTGGCCAGCTTCCGCTCATCCTGCGAAAACGATGACTCGCACGCACTCTATGCAAGTAAGTCGAGTCGGGGGGAGTTCGTTCGGGCCACAGCACTTAATCTCTTCATTCACAAAAAAACATTAGTTCTGTTGTATTTCATAGTGTTACTCGTTTTCTTTTCTTTTCAGAGAAGCTTTGGACGGCCCCTGAGCTGCTCATATACGACCGCCATCCTCCTCAAGGGACTCAGAAGGGTGATGTGTACAGTTTTGGAATCATACTGCAGGAAATCGCCCTGAGGAACGGGCCTTTCTACGTAGAGGGGATGGATCTCAGCCCTAAAGGTAAACACAGCTGTCTTTATAGGCCCGATGGAGGTCAGCTGACCCCTGTGGCATCAAATAATCTTTAAATCAGCAAGTCTTGTCTCACAAATTCACCAACAAAACCATATTTCTGCAGTGTTTTTATAAGAAACTAGTCTAGAGAACACTGTATTTCTGAAGACTCAGTCTCAAGGACGAGGACAGAAGAGGAACATCATTCGCTGGCTTTTCACTGACATTTTCAAAATGGACCTCTGCAAGGTCAGACTGTTATATCGTGGCTCTGCAGCCGTGAACACAAACAAAGAACACATGTTGGCCAGATGTCAGAGGCAGGTGAAGTCACAAAAACCAACACATCTCTTATCTCAGACACGAAAATCTGATCATTCCTAAGAAACAAACCAAAAAAAGCACAGATAACGAAAATGCTTATTGCATTTTCTGCTTGTTCTATTGACACTAATTACAAATTCAAAACAATATATGAAAGGATGGGTTCACATTTTTCCACAATCCTCACATGCCCCGCAAAGAAATCCTCTCCAAAGGGATTTCTCTGTAAGTGATGGAGGTGGAGAAGGTGTGGGGATCAAATCCACAGTTAATTTCTGTGGGAAAATTAAGTTCAAATGTTAACCAAAGTTGACATGAGGCCTCAGTAGTCTGAGTTGCACAAGTATCTGTGTTTTTAGTAGCAAAAATTTCCTCTTTTTGTCACCGTCCCTCCACTGCAGCTCACGATGCTCTAAGACACACACAGAGTAAATTTGGTACCAAAAACACTGTAACTTTGAAGGATTTCCACTTCATTTGTCCAGCTCTTCACTGCTTAAGCCTATTAGCTTCAGATGTACTTTTGGAATAAATTTGCAGTAGCCTTCCCTCACTGGAAAACTCAAACACATTATTGCTATCTTCTTAAGTTAACTTTAAAAAATCTGAGCTCAATCACTGCGGATGCTTTGGCTCGTCACCTTCCCGCACACATGTCGGCGATTGTGATTTTTGACCCGTTTCTTCACCACTTTTACCTCAGTGGGAAAAAACGTAAACTTCAGGATCTTAACTTCAACCTCTCGTCCAAAGTAGATGTGTAAAACTCTCCTGGGGTACTTCCTCCGTTACTTTCATTAACCTTTTATTCACGGTCACGCTTGATGCTGATTGAACAAGTGCTTGATACTTACCCATTAACAGGCGGAGAGCAGTGAAAGCCGTCACCTGCTCTCTAGTGTCTGAGTGTGTTCAGCCAGCACTGTGATTGTAATTTTGTCTTTTATGACGATAATAATAACAGAAAGGAGAGGATGTGGATGAATAATTGTGGGAAGGATGTCTCTTACAAACCTTTAAATTGATATGATTAATGTTTCAAAGAGGGGAAATCAGCATCTGCAGTGTGGAATATATTAAGGCTCATGCAGCAGAAAATAGCACATTAACAGAAATACTATGAAAAGAATATCAATATTCCTGAAATAGTAATCTGTTTAGCAGTCACTGAGTGCAGCATCTCCCTCTCTTAAAAATAAAACAGGGAAATTCAGAAACCTGTGCTCAAGTCCCTGAAGAGAAATAAGTTACACTGCAGCAGCATTATGATAGCAGTCAGGAGTTATTAGTTAAATACAAACTCAGTAAATGATGTTCAGCTGCAGAAGTGTAAATCTAGAAAATTAAGTTCACACTCACATGGGAAAAAACTGTGTTGGTGGTGAGAAATATCAAAGAGGCCTGAGAGTTATTTTGATTTGGTTTCAGCTGGCCCCACATATCCATCCATCCGTGTGTTTTTATGCACGTTTTGTTGTTTTTTTGTTTGCTAATGTGCTTAATGGGAGTTGGAACGACCTTAGTTAACATTAAATCGCATGACTGATCAGCTGTTAAGGCATCTAGAGAAGAAGAGGGAAGAGAGGGACAGCATCAAACACAGCAAACACTGGCTGATATGAAAGAATAATTAAAACTTTACTAATTGACAACAAAATTCCTGAAGCCGTCTTTTCATTTCACTTGTGTAGATGGTCAAGGCGACTGGTTTTGGTTTTAATTCTTCTACTTTTATTTTTACTACTTTTTTTTTTTTTTTCAACATTTCATAAGTTCATTTCAACTTTGCTTGACAGTTACGGAAACATGACTTGTGCTAACTCGCAGGTATAAAATGTACAATGTTTATGCGGCTGGTTAGCTTAGCTTAGCAGAAAGACTGCAAACTGCTAGCCTCACTCAGTCTGGAGGCAACAACATGAAGTAACTCTCATATTCCTGAGAGATATGAGAGTGGTATCAATCTTCTTAGTTAGAAAATAAAAATAGAAAGAAAATAAGCACACAAAAATTAGTGCTTGAAATGGGTAATTAATGCTGATTTTGAGCTGAGTTGGTCCCTCGGTTTTAACAAAAGCTGCTTTTTTAACTTCCCTGACTGAGTGCAGGGCTGTTGTATCCTTTGTCCACCCCCATGTACGTTCACCTAATGCACTGAACAGAATGAAATGCCTGAGCTGACTGATGGTTATAACAGCCTGCTCATCCAGACACACACAGTTTATTTCTCACTCTAAACCACACACTCTCTGTCCTCTCCACTGCAGAGATCGTACAGAAGGTGAGGAACGGGCAGAAGCCCTACTTTCGCCCGACGACGGACAACAGATGTCACTCAGAGGAGCTGACCATCCTGATGGAGGGCTGCTGGGCAGAGGACCCCGCAGAGAGGCCCGACTTCGGCCACATCAAGATCTACATGGCTAAACTCAACAAGTAGGACCCACGCTTCACTTCTTTTCAGTCTGATAGTGCTCCTGCATGGCTAGGTGTGATAAGTGAGATGTTTTTTATTTTTTTCGTTAGGCGAAGCAGCCCTTTAACTGACAGAATTAAATTATACCAAAGCACTGGGAGATAGAAGCACTCTTGATTAATTTAACATTTTCTACACTTCCATCCTTTTTTTCAAAACAGAGATAATTTAACAAATTGAAATCGACAGGCTGTTTTTTTCCCCCTACACTGTTCACATCATCCCTGCCAAGACTCAACAAGTGAACACCGTGCTGACGACCCCGTGTCGCCCCCACCTGCCGTGAAAGCTGATATGTTGAAGAGATTCAAAAAGGCAAAGAGGAAAAAAGAATCATGTCCTGGAAATCACCAAGACAATTTCAGATAAAAGGCTGCTTGTGATTCCTGACAGGCAGCTCTTGACAGGAAGTGCTCTTTGTTGCCTTTCCATCTCTGTTTTCAATGATCCCATGAATCATTCATATGCATATTTGGTTCTGAGTTTTATGTCGACGCAGGAAGGGAGGGACGCGTGTTTTCCCTCGAGTAGGGCAGCTCTGTCAGAAAGAGTTACTGTATGAAGCATCCCTGCTGACACAAAGTGACTCTGGAGCACGCACGAAAAACTCACATGGAAATAGACAATTTATTGCACATTTTTGGATTTGAACAAGAGGGAGAGGGATCTGTTTGGGAGAGTGTACAATACGAGTATACAGATGCGCGTTGGGTGGCTAATGTTATTGTTCAAGAACTGCACTAAAAGCCTTCAAATCATTAGAATTTATTTGTAGGTGTTTTCAGACCAAATAGTTCTGGGAAGAACCTTCCTCTTTCTGTTTGCATTAATACCACATACTAGGAACGCTGTAACGTAAGCTGGTCGGCGGTTTGTCCGTATTTTGTTCCAATTTTTACGAGTTATGAGCTGTTGTTTACACGGTTAACCTTTTCACAGGTTTTTAAAAATGGCTCCTGTTCAACCTCCACCTTTTAACGCTTCTATTTATAATATTCATATTAAATACATGACCCTGTTCTTGTAACCATCACTGACTGTGTCTGGTTGTGCTGTGGAGTTCCCCAGGGGTCTATTCTGGGGCCTGTTTCACTCTCTATTCACACGCGTTCGATTTGTTGACATTTCTTGACCTTTTTGTCGGCCGTGTCTCGTGTGTGTAACACTGCAATGCAAACTAACGTCTTTAAAATTCTAGAGATCCCAAATATGCTGCTGAACTATGGAGGAAAAGGAAGCTAAAACTGAGGACGAGGACATCTTGAATAATTAATATGATGTAACATTACAGCCATAATAAACATGGCATCTTGGGTTTGAGTACTTCACTCAGTAGGAGCGTCTTACAGCTTTGATAAAACGTTGGAACAAGTGGATAGAGGTTTATAATACGCACTATTTGTGTAATATTGTCATATAATATGAAAAAATGTTGTTTTTAAGCTTCACTGGTGTTAAAGGAAGATTTAGATGTAGAGTCACCATTCAGGAGGCTAAGCAGAGAGCCTGAGTGAATTCAGTTTGTAGCTGCCAGAGGTTGTAACGTTCTGCCTGCCAGCTGCAGTCGATCTTCCCGTCTCGGAAGTTGTGACAGGGAGATCAAAACACAGGTCATGGTTCATTACACTGAATGGCAGCTTGGAGCTTTCTGCCTCTAACGTGGTCATGCTGTGTGGTATCTAGCTTAGCTTCAGATACAGTTATACTTGTGTGTTACAACAGTTGTGATTTATAGCTCAGTGCTGGTTTTCACCTGTTGACACCACTGGACTGATGTTGCCCATATGATCAGGGTGTAATTATATCCCCCATAGTTAATCTGTTTACATTCTTTCATTCACTCTGTGATAGAGAGCAACAATGGGAACGTTTACCTCGTCTCAGCTGTTGAATAGGACACTACTGCCTTGCAATCAATAGCCAAAGTAATCATGTTTACATTCTTTCATTCACTGTAATGGAGCAGCAGTCACAATGAGCAGGAGGTTTAAATGTGTGTTAGTGAAAAGGAGAAAATCACAGAGCTTCCCTTCACTTCACCGCCACTGTCAACAGTTTCCATCAACGTCGGAAACTCAGGAGAAAACACGAGCGGCTCAGGCTGCAGAGATACTGCCCTAAAAAATGAATAAATAAAATATTCTTTTTATATTTTAGTAAATCCAGCCCATGCTGTCATGAAAATAAATCCAGTTTTAGTCCATTAATCTTAAATATAATCTTTCAATTTGATTTGAAAATCTTGCTTGAAACAAGTAATCCATCACAGTAACCATTTCATCGCCCTTTTCCATCAAAGCATATTACCATCACCTGCTGTGAGCATGAACGTCCTTGTTTGTTGAGTTCAAGGCCGTCAGACATTTGAGAACTGGATGCCAGAGATCTGTTCTATACATTGTTGTGAGATAAAATCCATAAGGCTGCAGCTGCATTTCTTTGTGCAGCCCCTGTATAAAGACTGAGCTGAGCTTTGAACCTTGAGCACAAACAACATTCACACACTGAGACGTGACGAGAAGGACAGATACCGTGTCATTTCTTCCATTTAGATGCTCGCTGCTCGCAAGCCTCCGTCTTTTACGTCACCGGGAGAAATGAAATTGTAAAATATGTAGAAGGCAGAACTGGTGTGACAGATACACATGCTGATTTGAGTAGCAATCTGAAAACAGGTGGTTTTGAGGGGAGTCTATAAACAGATCTGTGCGGTCGGTGTGTTTTCCTCTCTGCTTGACCTCTCCTCTGTTAGCTCTGTAAGTCAGTGCAGGATGAGCCCAGTGATGTATAGCTATCCATTCGGAGTGGCTCGGAGTAGAGAGCTCTATATGATTTATACCCTCACAAGCACTCAAGGATGCTCTTGACAGCCACATGCTAAGTCCCTGCTTATGTGCACAAAACCCTTCGCCTCAGAGACCTCCCGTGCGTTAATGCACTGTTTGCCGGTTATTTTCATTAGGTAAATGTATGTTGTTGACATGATGTGATGGATGGGCTGTTATTTTTGGTGGTAGGCATGGGCTCGGGCTTGAAGGGCGCGGTAACAAGAGGGGTGTTCAGCAGTAAACGGTCCGGTTTAACCCACACAGGGAGCTGACACTCGCCATGAATAGCCGACCTCTCACCATGCACATCAAGTCTCTCACTGTGTACTTATACTGCAAAAAAGTACTCATTTCACCTTGTGTTTTGCTCTGAAATGTTCTATTCTTTTATTCTGTGACACAGCTGACAAAAATGCAAATGTCAGACACATCAGTTGACATATTTTAGGAAAATGTAACTTCTTGAAGCATGTTTAGTCGCTTTGTAAACACAAAAGCACTCAGAGAGCCTGCACCTCAGTCAAGACTGCACAGTCCTGCATTTGTTTTTTAAATAGTACAAACTGTTTTAAATTTTTAATCCGCATCTGGATCCAGATCTGCGTCAAAATACACTATGATAGACAAACTGGGCGATGACTGGTCACAATTTCCTGAGAAATGCGTAGATCCTGTCTGAGGAAATTACAGTTTTGTGCAAGTGCCTCAGGCTCAAATTTAGCAGCATCACTCACTCTATTTTCATGTAAATATGCATGTTTTTTTCTCGTACATTTACCAAGCTGCTTTTAAATAATGTTGCACATTTTACAAGAGCAGCAGCTGTCCTCTCTCCACCTCAGTGACACAGCTGCTGCTGTTTTTACACTGGAAACAATGGAGGTGACGAGTGGTAGCTGCTCGCTGTCTGAAATTCAGTTCAGTTCACTTCATTTTTATTTATATATTTTCATGTAGAGCAGGTCCAGACTGAACTCTTTATAATATTTACAAAGAGAGGCAGAAACCTTGAGCGGAACCAGACTCAAAGTTGCCTCAAGTGGTTGCACTGAGAGGGAGCAGGATCGTAGGAGCAGCAGGAGGCTTGTCATCACAGACTCTAGCAGAGAGTGACAGAAGAGGAGCACCTGTGTGATTGGCCAAACTCTTCACTTTCTAAATATCCTTCTATCAACAGACAAACACACAGTCGAGGTCCGTTTGACACTCGCTTTAAGAAGAGGTTTGAAGACACTCGCTGAAATGAAAAGCATCACACTCACCAAACAGACTCCCTCTCTCAGTCTTCTCCATCGCTAATAGTTTGGATGAATGGTGGAAAAACATGGATGTGCGGTGCAGTAAACAGTGCGTGGCCTGTGTGATTGCACTCGGTGCGTCGATACTCATCACTTGTCTTTTCACGTCTCCCTCTGATGTTTTGTTCTTTAAACTTAAACAACGCGTGGGCGTGTGTAGGATCTGTGACCCAGTAGAAACGTGGCAGGATGCCAGGCATTGATGCTTTTAGCCGCCATGGTTGGTGTGGATGACTCACCTGCTTGCTCCGTCGCAGTTAAACGCGTGTGTGTGCGTAAGCATATGAATGTAGAAGTCTCCTGAGACACACATTATATAATACATGTATTATATAATTATAAAATATATGTGAAATTCTACGACAGCAGCAGCAGCAGAGAGCTTCACAGGATGTTTGTAGTGTCTGTTTTTCCTCCATGTTGAAAGATAACAACAGCTGCTTTGTGTTCATACACAAACAAATATCTTACTGCTGGATGTGTTGATGTATATTATACATTTAGGTGTTTTACCTCTGCATAGAAAGTGAGTTTCTTTTATGAACAACTGCTTTACTAACTGGGACTTATCATGCCTTCATGCCAGCAACCGACATGGCCAGAGTTATGATGTTTTCAATTCTGTCCATCACATACTTATAATATCTCAGTAACGCCTTGAGGGAATTTCTTCAGTGCTAAATGAGGTGGTAATTCTAGTTACTAACTGTGGAAAACTGTGGAAAATAAAACCCAAGCTGTAGAAAATCAGAATTATCCTTTAAATAAACTAAAGCTTCCTGAGCTCAGGTGTGCTCTGTAAATACAGCAGACATTTCAGGAGGGACCTGAGCTCTCTACTGACCAGGAGCTTGTGTGGATGTTGCCTCATTATACTCTGTTTTTTTCTGCAGGGAGGGCAGCACCAGTATTCTTAACAACCTGCTGTCCAGGATGGAGCAGTACGCCAATAATCTGGAGAACCTGGTGGAGGAGCGGACACAAGCCTACCTGGAGGAGAAAAGAAAAGCTGAAAACCTCCTCTATCAAATTTTACCACAGTAAGAAATAAATTACAATCGCATTCACACATTTCTCCTTCCAGCCAAAAGCTTAAAACTCCAATTAACTTCAACCCAGCAAACAAGGGGAATGTTACCAGCCTGGCTCAATGACACTTTGTCAATTTTGTTAAATCCCTGTATTAATTAAAGACTGGAAATCCTTCCCAACACCATTTTTATTAACAGATATGCATTTCCCTGCGGTGCGATCTCACTGTAGATGAAAGGGAAAAGAGAGAGCTGTCAGGCAAACCGCTCATTAAGGCAAAACAGAAGAACCGACGTTCGGATAACACCGTGGCGGCAAATCCCATCTTTCTCACCCGTTTATCCTCTTTCCCTGCTGAAAAACCTTCCCTCCTTCAAAGCCATCCCAGACAGCCAGGCTGAGAGGAGCTTGAGAGAAAGGACAGATATCATTTCTCACCACGCTTGTGAGTTTAGATGAGCCGACTTCTGCTGCAGTGTTTTTGCCTTTGGTGTTATTTGATTAAGAGAAAGGGAACGTGAGCAGAATTAGCTGTGTGTGATTGTGTTTTAGAAAGACAAATCTTCAAGGATTTTTACTTAAACCTGACAACAAAACAAACATCATCTCATCACCTCAAAAGACTTGTCTTTTTATTTTTTTAAAGCAACATTATGTGGCTATTTTGGATCAGTTGAACAGACTTAGAAGTCATTAAAAACCAGCGTTCATCTCTGATATCCAGTCGGAGAAACTTATAAAATATCAAGAATTGTGAATGGAGTTTGGCGTGTTTGTTAGAGTGACAGCACTTCCTGCTCCCTTAGCCGGGGATCGTGGGTAATATACACTCGTGGCTGCAGAGGGCGCCACTGTTGCTCAGCAAAGTTACATTTTGTTGCTTTAAACCTGACGACGTGACGTCAACAAAACAATCATCTCATTATCTGCAGCTGCTTCTTTGGTGTTGATCTTTGTTTCCTCGGACGCTGCTTTGCGGCTTGATTTTTCCGTCGTTTATGGCTTCACAGCGTGAATGTTTTGACCTCATGTTTCTCTCTCTGTGTGCAGCTCAGTAGCAGAGCAGCTAAAACGAGGGGAGACGGTGCAGGCGGAGGCATTCGACAGCGTCACGATCTACTTCAGCGACATCGTGGGCTTCACGTCGATGTCTGCAGAGAGTACGCCACTACAGGTACCCAGCTACTGCAATCCTCCAGCGAACTTCCCCCTTCGCAACTTACTGTCTCTGAAACATGTACCTTGAAGTAACAGATACTCCTTCCCTGACTTTTCTTGACATCTCCCTCAGCGTTTCTAAAAAGCTTTTTGAAATCACCGGTCGTGATCGCAGTCGCGCTGGATTCTCTTTTTTCTCTATTCATGCATAAAAGCTCTCACCAGTGTGAGGTCTCTTCCTACAGTGTGTCTCATAGTTCCCCCACACACACACACCGGGCTACAACT
This sequence comes from Lates calcarifer, assembly GCF_001640805.2. Classification (NCBI taxonomy): domain Eukaryota; kingdom Metazoa; phylum Chordata; class Actinopteri; family Centropomidae; genus Lates; species Lates calcarifer. Next base: position 3,184,370 of record NC_066841.1, on the reverse strand, counting down.
CAAAATAGTACAGTTGTTAGATGGAAGAGTGTGTTGACGCAGAGTTGAGTCACATTATGCCACCACGTACTGTATCTTTCTCTCACTTAAATACCAAAGGGAGGTTTCTAGACGAGATATTATCATGATGCTGGATGTAGGAGGGTCTGAGGTGTTGATGGACAATCTAACACCTTCAGAAAGACAGGAAGCTGTTCCTCGCGTCGTCTCCTTGTCTTTGTTCTCAAGTTGTGTGGATGAGTTTTGCTTCTTGACAAGGCCAGAAACTCATGTTCGGTGCCATCAAAACAAGATAACATGTCACTCAGGAGGCAATAAATAAAAAACTGAAGCGTGTGAATACTGTTCCCACCCAGAAAAAAGTACAGTATGATAAAATAATAAATAATGAATGAAAGTTGTTGAATTATTAATGAATTATACCTGCTTAAAATCACATTTAGTACGTTTAGTTTTATTGGCAGATGATGTAACTTAAGATAGGGAAGTTAAAGCAAAGTGTTCATGCATCTTCAGAATATTAACTGTAAGTCAACACAAAGGATAGCAGATAATCTTAGACTATATACAGGAATAAAGTTACACACCCCAGACATGGCATGTCAGCGCCAGTATTGCAGGTTTTTTGTTCAGTTACTCAAATCTAATACATTGAAATGAAACCAGTGGTGCTACAGAGTGAGATGAGTTCTTGCAATTCACCAGCAAATAGCAGGAAAAAAGTGTAAACATGGATTTAAATAATGGAGGCTTAATAAATCAGCTTAAACCTTTAAAGGCCCGGTCACCACTCAGTTCATTCATATACTGTAAATTACAGGTGTACTCATTTATTGCATGTTCCTGAAAGATGATGAAAACTAGAATTTGAATGTGTCTCCTAATTTATCACAGTAGAAAATACACTAAAGGCCTTTTTTAGAGTTTTAGAAGATAAACAGCATGAGAAAGCACTGATAACTGAGATTATGTTGTTGTTTAGTTGATTTTCTCTGTTTTAAAAAGTCTGGTGATCAATCTGGGAGTGATTGGAACAGGTTCTAATCCTGTGTTTTGAATTGTTATCATTATTATTATTAAAATTATTATTAAATCACTTAAAAGTATTCAGTATGATTAATGATTACTTAAGTTTCTCACAGTTCTGATGCCGGTTCGTCACAGGAGTACAGATCCTACGGCACAAAATGTCCCAGCTTGATAAAGACCCAGCTGGGTTTTATTTGAGTTTCAGACACTTAACATTAAAGATGAAGACTAAATAAATAATTTCTCTTTGAATAAAAAGCCAACCTCTGACATTACAAATACATTACAGCCATTACACCCCAACACAGTTTAGTAAATTTAATACAGATTGTGTTTGTAATGTTCCATCTGTGGATTTGATTTACGATCCTGTAAATATGTTTGTCAGTGCGCCTTGGCAGGCAAACGTCCAGCGACAGACTGAGATAATGTGATAGACTGTGAGGTTTAGCAGGCATGTTGGCCCTCCAGTCTGGCAGCCTTTTAAGAAAAGAAAACACAGCTGAATGTTTGATTTAGAGTCGGCCTGTTTTTACAATCAGAACTCTTCTGTCTGTCTCTGCAGGTTGTCACATTGCTCAACGATCTGTACACATGTTTTGATGCCATCATCGATAACTTCGATGTATATAAGGTGAGTCAGGATGATCAGCATCGCCTCGTCTTGGTGAATAATTACAGGATTGTAGAGAAAAAGGTAAGAGCTGGGTTTTATTTTTTACTTCAGGTGGAGACCATCGGTGACGCCTACATGGTGGTGTCTGGGCTGCCGGTGCGAAACGGGAAACTCCACGCCAGAGAGATCGCCGGGATGTCGCTGGCTTTGTTAGAGCAGGTCAAAACGTTCAAGATCCGACACAGACCCAACGACCAGCTGAGACTCAGGATAGGTATACACACAGGTGAGTCAAAGCACAGATTGGTCTTTATAGATGCAGAGACTTTTTCTTCATACTTTTCACATCGATGAGTAATTACAGCAAGTCCACTTAACAACAAACGTCGATCTCCTCCACACTCGTCTCTATTGTTGTGCCCATTTTTCTGTCTCTATACCTCATCAACGTAGCTATTTTTCTCGCTCCGGCACATGAAGATGACTCCAGCTCTTAATTCTGCCTCGTGTCCCAGTCAACAATTGATTGGCTGCAGACCGGACGACTGCCGGTAATGAGCTCAGCTCCAGACCCTCTTTGAATTGTTGAACAAATCGAAGCTGCGGGCGGAGATTCAGAGGTCCGGACCAGTCGTAATTATGAGAACGTTTTCAGTTCCTCCTGCCATTACTGTTCAGAAAATACAGTTAGCTGTCCAAGCATGTTTTCTGTGGGAATATTGATCAGGAATTCACCTGCGTGACCTCTCTGATCTACTGTAATAATACATTTAGAAACTTCAACCATTAAGAGCATTAATTTCCAACCACAAACTCCGCTCTCCTCTATCTCAAATAAATAATAATAATGTGTAATGTGACAACTAATGTGCTTTAAAACTAGATTAATAGAAATAATAGAACATTCTGTACTTCAGATAAGAAATCTGAACCCAAAGAGTAGAAACAACATTTTTAATAACTGGTGAAAGACTCTACGTGCTTATCGCCACGACAGACTGTTTCAGGATCAGAAATTATTTCATGATTATGTAACAGTGTCTGTGTTGTGTCTCTGTTGAGAAATCTCAGCAACTTAATTAACTGTACTTGAGCAAACACCCCTCATCGTAGTAATAATAAGTCAAAATAATAAACTGTCTCATGTTATTTAGTTTATTTTGACAAGTTAATCTCAACTGAACGTCCAGTCACTAGGGAGATAAAACCACTTCAGTCGCCACTCACAAGCCGAGTCGACATAGATTTCACATTGTCCTCTAAATACTGATTCAGTTATAAACTGCATCTGTTTGTCTTTAATAGTTGACAATGCAACAACTCGAGCAGCTAATGTGACAAAGAAAAAAAACTGCTGCAGTTAAAACACTGGTGCCCTCACTGTGGTAATTGTATTATAACAACCTGACACAGTTTCCCTCCAAAGCTGTAAGGCGGCTCTGCAGCTGTCAGACTCAGAGGATTAGCAGTGTTCACTAATCAGCCTTAAACACACAGTCACAGTGTGAGCTGCCGAACCTTAAAACTGACGTTTAATTCCTGCAGTTTCTGTGTAAAACCTTCCACACGCTTGATAAAATCTGACCACAGCTCACAGCTCTGACCTGGAACTCAGTCTCCGTTTTTAAGATTCGCACAGTTTTAGACGCAAAAACAACTTTTCATTTCCATCTCGTCATACATGTCACTCAGAAACCCCATTTATACACTGTAGACTGGGTTTATATTAACGTGGGTGGACAAAATATTAGAAACACTTCTCAGTGTAATACATCACAACACCCCCACAAACCACAGCCTCCAAATTAAATCAAAAAAGTCTCTAAAAAAAACAAAAACTGAACTTTATAACCTCCACAAAGGGAGGATTTACTCAGGCATTGCTTTTATTCAGGTATATCTAAGAGTGTACATCAAGTGTAGCAGCAGCTGTGATTTTTAACTTCCCACCCCTGGATACCGGCGTACCAAGCGAACATGACAACGTTTAATCTCGGCCTGTTATCTCTGCAACATTTTGGGTCCGATGTAATTTGTGAGAAGCCTCTGACACAGTATTTAGACTGCACCAGCTCATGGCAAAACTGTTTATATTCTTATTCAGACACTTGACTCGCAGCAGAGACGGACCAGCGTGCGTAGGCTGGTACTTAGCATTGTCAGAGTAATTTACAGCATCCTGAGCGCAGTTTCAATTCACTCACACCTCTGTCATCCTATTTTAAAAACAGTTTCACCGAGGTGGTTGTGAGATAATGTGTGACAGCAGCTCCCCAGCATTATTGTTTTTTTCTGTTGTAAAAATGTAACGTGACTATATTTTTCTCGTGTTTTATAGGTCCGGTGTGTGCCGGCGTGGTCGGGCTGAAAATGCCCAGATACTGTTTGTTTGGAGATACTGTCAACACAGCGTCTCGGATGGAGTCCAACGGAGAGGGTGAGTGTCACTGTTGTTTTTTTACTCCGGTGTCTGTTGTTTTATACAACATGTCTGACACAGATGTATGTTCTGGTGACAGTGTCCTCATTATTTCCTGTTTGTTGGACGTCCAGCTTGTCGTTATTTTCCTGCAGAAGACTTTTTATTCTCCACCAAACTTCACTTCTGTCACTGATGAAATTATTTTTAAACCATAATAACTCATGCCAGATTTAACTGATGTTTAAATGATGTAACTATTTTACCTCAAAACAACAGCTTCACAATCATTTTGATGGAGTGATAGTCAGCGGCTTAAACTGCTGGAATCAGGCCCAGCAAGTTCAAGAATAATCGCTGAGAGTTTAACATAAAACAGGAGTAAACTGTGCATTTATTGGGAACTATTTTCAGCTGCGGATTGATACACATTCCTGTGCAGCAGAGTCGTACACTGCAGTGGTGGCTCATTGATTTGTTGTTAACACAGCTGTTTATTTACACTGATCCGGTGTTAATTTATTTGCTGCTGCTCACTTGTTTAGTTCTGATGTGAGATGTTGTGTAGATGTTGATATGGACCAACAGGAGAAGAGAAGGAAACAACTAATAAACAAAAAATAAGCACATGAAGATTTTTATTCTTCACATAAACAACTATCGGTCTCAAACCGTCTACGCTGACATTTCTGCTCTAACTGCCAGTGACAGGAACTAGTGTTATGAAACTGTGGTTGGATATTTTGCGAATGGATCATTAGATGTATTGATTAACTACTGAGCCGCTTCCTGTACTGTGCCTCCACTGGTAAATAATTGATAGCACTTACAGCTGAGGGCCCTTAGCGCAGCGATAAACCGTGCAGCCTGAAGCTTCACAGGCAGGAATCACGTCTCATATCTCCGCACCGTGTGCATTAATTGGACAGAACAATGCAGGTTTTCATCTGCGTTCGCATTTCAGCTGCTGGCAGCTCAGTTTTTTCCTCGTCCACCGAACGTCCTGAGATAAAAAGCAGCGTGTTGTTCATGTGTTTTTGCAGCCTTGAAAATCCACGTATCCTCAGCCACCAAAGAAGTTCTGGATGAGTTCGGCTACTTCGATCTCCAGTTACGAGGAGACGTAGAAATGAAGGTAAGAACCGTTTTTCCTCGTCACGCCAAACAGAGCTGCACCAGAGAAACACTGAATCTGAATCTCTGCTCTTCAGAGTTTCTTTGTTCCTGTTCTTCCGTCTAATAAATTTTAGCGTCACTGCTCCTCCAGAGGAAACTATAACTGGCCGTGTGGTGGCAGGTGGGGTGGCCAGACTGTAGAGTTTTTCTACAGTTACAAACCTTTAAAGGCCAATTCTGATATTCTTCAGTATGAATACTTAAGTTTGAACTCTGATCTTGTTAATTTCTTACATATAATGCTTCATTTGTCCAGTGCTGGAGGTGTAATCTGAGCTGCAGGAAGCATCAGGGTCACCCTTAAAGAAGGGCAGCCTAATGGAGGATATCAGTCCCCGCCCACCTCCCGCCCCCTGACTTCATCTCCACTGATGAACCTATTGATTTCTGTGTTTTTTTTCTTTTCCAGGGCAAAGGCAAAATGAGAACGTACTGGCTTCTTGGGGAGAAGACTGATGTGTATGTTATCTGAGAGGCCTGCTGATAATGTGCAGCAGCAGCATTGGAGACGACAGCAGAAGCTCCGGTGGCCGAGCCACTACTTTATTTGTTCTAGAATAAGTCCTTTATTGGTGATTTCCGTGCAGAGGAAAAGCGAAACGACACCATTAAGACAAAAACAGAGAGAATTCCAGGTATATTTATTACCTGCATACTGTAACTGAAAAAAAAGAAGAAAAACAAAAAACAAAACAAAAAAAAGTTCAAGTTGTTTTTGTATGAAGAACCTTTCTGTCCTGAGAGTGAGTACTTTTCACTGATAAATTCTTATTTTTTGTGCTTTCTATATTAAGATTTGTATAATGTGTTTGGAAGTCAATGATGTATTAATATTTCCTTGAAACATCCATTGAAGTTTGGAGGCACAGCGTTACAATCAATGTCACTGCAGGGGTTCATCAGCCGTGTTACACAGTATAAAATAATATGTATATATGTATATCCAAGATACTGTAAGATATTTTGTTCAATAAACTGAGTAAAATACTCGTTTTTTCCATTTATGCACCAGGCAGTATTTCTATACTTTCGCTTTACTTACTTGATATTTGCTAATGAGTCTTTTTATTTTTAGGATTTATGCATTGACAGTGTATCTGGGCCATATCCTCCCGACAATACTCGCCCACATGTTTTCATCCAAGTTTAACCCAGAAAGAATTTATAAATGACCTTGTGCTGTCTCCCCCTCAGAAATACTGGATGTCCTGCTAGAATTGCACATTTTAAAAGGCAGGCAGCTCAGCCGGGGACTGGTCCAGCCGGTGTAACCTGTGGGGAATGAATGTTAAAATTAAGCTGCACCTTGGAAGACTTTATTTTCTATTTTTATCTTCTATTAAAAATGAGCTGTGTGCTTTTTTCCCCCCTCCTCACGAGCCGGTTTTACCCGACGTGTATTGTCTCCTTACATGTTACAGTACTGCCAGGGCTGTTATATCATTATCGCCTTAGAACAACAGAGCATCAAGTATCTGCAGCTCTAATTAACTGCAAGCAGTTTGTGGACAGATAAAGGGAAGGAAAGCGAGTCAGTAACAGGCAGCTGTGTGTTTGCTGTAATGACATCACCGCTCATTAGATGCTCATTATCAGTGTGTGGAGCGGGGGCATGGGCGCTGTGTGTGGTTCTGTGTTTGTGCGTTTTCTTGATCTCTGCAGGAGAACATCTTCCCCTCCCGCACGCCTGTAATTACCACCCACTTCCTCGCAGCGACACGCGAGGAAGCAGAGTGAAAGGTCTCTGCTGAACCCGACGCCGACCCACTGACTTCAACTCAACTGACCAGGCTGTGTCTGCCGTCGTTCGTCTTTTGTGGGTATGTGTCTTTTTTGCTGCCTTTTCCACAGCCCAGACCTTGAGGAACAAAGCCTCCAGGAGTGCTGACTGCAAAAGAGGGAAAATAATTCTCTAACTAAAATAGCTCCATCTGTCTCTCCCCACACCGGCCATTGTCCATCCACCCATCAGATGTCCTCCAGTCTTTTGTCCTGTCTCTATACCAGCCTACTCACCTGTGCTTCCCTGCCCACTCACACACCTGTTCCCAGTTACGTCACCACTCCAGCCAACATTTAAACCTGCCTCTGATGTGCCTGCCACCTGCTTGTAAACCCATCTACCTGTATGCTTTATTTCAAATATTAAACACACATCTTTGAGTCTGCATTTGGGATTTGGCTCCTGTCTGATCCTGACCCTGAAGACTTTGAGCAGTCCCCTGTCATTAGGACTCATCTTGCTTTTGCCTTGGATGGAAACACGGGTCTTGGAGATGTCGAGCTGCCCAGTGCCACGACTGATGCCCAGCTGAACCCTAAGTCAACCGAGTCCCTGCTGACGTCAAGCCTGTCCCTGGTCCTTTGTCCTGTGTTTTTCTCTCCCCAAAAAAAGACCAACTTTATACACAGACACACACCAAACAGAAAGACACAAAAACGAAAATTGCTGTATCTTATTTCATTTGAAATGTTAAGTACAAATTCGCTCCAATGCCTTGTGTTTCAGAGGCAAATTGGTTTTCCTGTATCATCCCATGAGATAATGAAATGTTTGGAGAGAAAAGCTGCATAAATATAAGCTAAAATTACTTGTCGCCATAGCTACCGCCTACTAATCCCCGCTGAAAGCTCAGAAAGGCTCAGCAGCGCCTGGAATTGTCCTCTGATTGACAGGAGACATATGTGAAATCTGTAGCATACGCTGTGTGATTCCCGACAATGTATGGTGTTTCACACCTCTGTACTGTGGGCCTGTGTCTTTGTAAAGGTGAAGGAGCACTCTCTCTCTGGTTTTCTTGTCATTTTGTTCAAGGACAGTGGCGAGATATTTGCCTAGTGTAGGAGGAAAGTGCGGCTTTTTGTTGCACTGTCGGATTGCAATAATTAGAGGTTGCAAAAGGCAAAGGAGAATTGATAGAGAAAGGCGAGAATGGAGCCTGTAAACAAGCCGAGCTCCCTGGTCAGACACAGGCGGCGAGAGGAAACAACAGTGCAGCCGCACAAAATACTACATCTGCTGTTTTTCAACACGAGAGGAAGCTATTTTTAAGTCTAAGTACGTGTTTGACTACCAATCACTGATTATTGTTCTATGAGAATCAGACGCCAGTAAACTGCAAATCAGAAAACACAAAACAACCTGTCGAAAACGCTTGAACTACCATTTAAATCATTCTTCAAACAGCATCTCCATCCGAATGTCAAACATACTCGCTCTAAGCTGCTCATATATTCTGTTTCTGTAGCAGGATAGTTTTGTTTTTACACCTAGATGTTAGTGTGATGCAACCTGTTTAAATCTGATTATACACGAATATGTCTGAGCGGAGAACAGCTGGTGCATCTGGCTGCTGATGCTGATGCAATAGTAACTGTATATATTCAACACTTTCTATATAATCTGTGGTGCTTATGGAGAAGATGACAACAAATACTGCATTTCTGGTCGATGTGGTTAATATTTCCAGAGGCAGCTTGGCTGAACAGAGAAAAGACACATGGCACAGCTACATGCAGTGCTGACAGATACAATGCAGCATTATTTTTAGAAAGGCAAACACGCAGGGGAATGTTTCTCAGGAAATCTGTACAGCTGAAACCTGTTAGTGTGTTTTTATTAAGGTTTACAGATAGTTTGTTTGGCAGGTTTAAAGTCCATATGTCAGTGTACTTCTGTCTCTTGTCAACATGACATCAGCTGGGTGTCTGCTATTGATCTACATGTTTTTCCAGGCAGTAATATTTCTGATGAACATTTATATTTATGTGTGGTGTAGATATCTGAGACTTTTCCACTGACTTGACTTTTCTCCACTGCAGGAAATCAGGTTTGACGGCGGCAGCTAATTATCAGAGGTGTCTCCGTCACTGAGGATAACAGTGACCTTTGAAGTGGATTACCGCTTTATTATTGACTGGTAATGAAGTGATGTAATGTGAAGCGCTGACATAACCGTCTCAGTTGTCAGGTGGGGGTTCGATTTCATCCAGCCGCTCGCCGATAGTTGTGCTGAAGAGGGCCGACTTCCTGAAAGGTGCGTTCAGGTTCTGCACGGCCGTAACACCCTGTGTTACACAAAGAATTACGCAGGTTGTTTTCTCAGTACAATACTTTATTCCATAAATAAATCACTTTCAAAGGAGCTGAAATTATTTAACGTGGTTTTAGTGGCAACCTGACACTGCCTGAGAAGAGGAATAATGAGACGCACCTGTATCTTCTGGTAGTTTTCACTCCAAAATGTCACGGCCTCGTCACTTTTATAATCATGAACCTAAAAAAGCGACAGGAACATACAGTTTAATCATCCTCTTTCTGCCTCTGTGTTACTCAGTATTTAAAGACCATTAAGAACAGAAAATCCAAGGATTACTTTACTGATTAAAGTACCTTTTTTTGGGTTAAATAAGTGTTTGTCTATATAATAAAAACACAACATGTAGAAGTCCAGACAAAAATTCAATTTACACTGATTTGAGACACAGAAAAAAAGCCAATCACCACATTTTAAAAAGCTGGAGGCAGAAAATCTTATCTTACTTCTCCTGACCCACAGTTGACAATGCACCATTATCCAGGGTCAAGCTTAATTAATGAAGCCTTGCAGCTCTGATAGAGAAACTAAGCCAAATCTGCTTTGTGAAACAGGCTCTATTTTAATCATTTAAATGTAAAACAGGCGACTAATCTGAAGCTGCATACACATACTTGTGTTGTTTCAGGGGTAAGAGGCACGTATCCCTCCACACAGAAATCCTTCTGGGTTGTGGAGCAGAAGACGGTTTTGCGAGTCGGTGGGTTCAGCTCAGCGTGAACCTTGTCACTGTGAAAACAGGAAGGTATCAGCCTCTATCAGTGTTTGGTCAGAGTCCCTGAGTGCCAAGCAGCAGCACTGGTCTGGCTCTCTCTTCGTGGTCCAGTACATTTTGATGAATGATTAGGTAAATAAACATGTATAAATCAAATGTTTTCCTGTTCCCATTCTGCCTGAACGCAGCGCAAAATGTGAGGAAATAAGGACACGGTTACGTATCCAGAGACATGGTGAAGTGTTGAGGCCCAACAGGTGCATCGAACACCACCAGGAGAGCGAGGCAGACACCACTCATCACACACAATCTGCACCCACACAGTCCTGAGAAGAGATCTAATCAGTGCGAACGACTGTGTGGTTGAAGCAGCGGCATGCAGGGCCTTTAAGACTGGTGCTGTAAGACACGAATTATCCTTAAACACATCATTTAAAGCCAGTCAGTGGATCGGTGGTCGTATACGTTGGGGGGAGAGTTTCTGTGTCAAAAGAGACTGATGTGATATTAAAGCCATGAAAAACAAACCTCTCGTGTGGCTGACTCTGCAAATTCATTTATCCAAAATGGCACTGTGTTTAACATAACAACCGATCGGCCTAGAAAAACCCTCTGAGCTCTTTGCTGGACAGGAACCCGGCAGCGTTGGTGTGCACTTATAAAGTCCAGGAAATTCAGCGTACGGCTTAAGACCGACTGATGAGACACTGTCTACTACTGGACAAACTGATTTCATCGAAGACACCACGGTTTGGTTTGCTTTCTTTATGAGCAGCTAACTTGTGCGGGATGTTCGCGACCACATCTGTGGGGAAAGACTCTATAAACCCCCATTAGGATGACGGGCCTCCGCGTAAAATAACATCATAAAATCTGATTTAAAAGGTATTGCAGCTGCGATTGGACGGTAAAACAAACCCAGACGTGTAAATATTACATCACTCTGCTCCGACATGTTCCCCTCAAAGACACGGTCGGGCACAGTTCTCCGTTTCCATAAACAAACCACTTTCAACAGTCATTCATTTAGCATCAAAAAGACTTGTTTCATAGTTGATTTACCTTATCATCTGAGCGATACGTTTCTCCAAAAGCTCACTTCTGATGCCTGAGCGATGGAAATATAAAAGAGGAGATGAACTGAGCATGCATAACAAGTCATCTGTGAAAGATTTATTTGAACAGAAACCAAAAAAGGTCACAGTGTCTAAGATTCCTTTACTTGAATAAAATCTTTTCAGCTCCTACTCTATACATTTGGAGATGAAATAAGTTTCTGTCTGTGCCAGTTTCTGACAAAGACACGTACCCTGCAGCCTCACCCCTGGACTCTTTGGGGGGACGAACGCTGCCTTCACCGTGGTGACATTCTCCATTTTAGACTCCAGATCCATAGTGAGGATCCCTTTGTGTCCATGTCTTTGGTTGTGTGTCTTTGTCTCCTCGTTGTCGAGAGCTGCAACAGCCCTCTGGATACATGGACATGTACGCAGGGTTTACATGAAAAGAAAACACATTAATAAACTGAATATCTTTGTGTTAACATGAGTTCTGGGAACTTGTGATTGACGTTTTTTACTAGGATATCTGTGGTATTTGTATATTGTGTTAAAGTGTCAGACTTTTATGAGTCTGACACTCTTTTATTTATATAACTCAGTTTTCAGGCATAGAAACCTCACAGTTGTGACGTGAAAAAATACAGAAAAAAGAAAAAGTGTGCACACAATCAGTGTCTGAAAGACAACTTAAACAAACATAACTTTAGCTGTAGCATCAGACTTTTCACACTCAGTTTAACCTGTCAAACACAGGTGTAGCTAATAACATTAATCATGAGTGAACTCCAGGTGTCAGCGCGTTGCATGCTGGTTCTCTGACATGGATTACTTACACACCTGTGCCACCATGCCGGGAAAAAGGTCTGTATAACTTTTAAATGGCTCCACAGAACTCAGCATTAACACACTGATCCTAAAGTTAAGGGATATGGAGTTAGCATATGGTGCTAGCTGCTAGCTTTAGCACATAATTCGCTGTTTACGCTTTGATACCCAGTCTTGAGTGAGGTTTAGCTGCTAGCTAACTTTACTAGCCCTACACTCACCTCCTCTGCCCAGTTATGCAGCAGACATTTTCCTACTTTATTTTCCCGCGTGGTTTTCTGTTCGGTCATTGTTTGTCTACTAAACTGGACCGCAGAGACCAAACGTGGCCCTAAACCACCGAGGCTGTGACTTAAAATCCTCCGTCGTCCTTCTGAGTTAAATGATAAGGTCCCTCACCTAGCAACAGGACTTGGTTGACGGAAGTGTCGCCATGGCAACGGCAGAATGGAGAAAGTATGGAAGCCTTTTTCTGCCAGTATGATTCAAAAATATATCCTGTAAGTAATTTTAATGTCCAAATAATGACTTAGTATCTCAAAATATAGAGACATTTTTTCGAAATAATGGCTCAGTATCTTAAAATAATGAATATCTATCCAAAAATATTTTCCCAAAATAATGAGTTTCTCAAACTATGGAGTTAGTATCTCAAAATAATGAGAAGTTTCCTCAAAATAATGACTTAGTATCTCTAAATAATGACTTTGTATCTCATAATAACGAGTTAGTATCTCAAAATAATGACCTAGTATCTCAAAATACTGAATTACAATCTCAAAATAATGACTTAGTATCTCAAAATAATTGCTAGTACCCCCCCAAAAATTAGCCATTTTCTCAAAAATAATGAGTTTATCTCAAAATAATGTGTTTCATCTCAAGATTGAACTTTCTCCCTCCATTTGGTCCATTTTGGTGTTTTTACACTTTTCTATATTTTATGTTTTGGTACTTTCTCTGTACATACTCTTGTTTCTTCGTAGTCTAATGTAATGTGCTGTGAGATTACCTGCAGAAAATAGGATAGTCTGCTTTTAAGTTATTCTAAAAGACCACATGGCACACATATCACTGGCTTCCATCAGTATGATTCTGTCTATTTAAAAAAAAAAATCTCTTTTCTGACTTTGTAAAAGTAACTGGCCACCTGGGAAATACCAGTCATGATTATAAGCGTTAAAAGGTTTCCACAGAATGGAAGGTGAGGGGATGAATAATCTTCATCAAATTCTTTCAGGTGAGCACAGAAGCACATCGTCTGGTCTCCGGGAGACAGCTGTGGGTGAAGGCATTGTCCCCTGAGGTGCAATTAAAATGAACCAAGATGATGCTCCTGCCATTTGATCACCTACTAAAATGTCTTTACATCCATCCACTGATTGATTCATCCAATCATCAGCTATTGTAGCATCCATCTTGCTGTGCCAGGGCTGTGGTGGCAATTGGAGGAAGTCACATACTATTTACCTTTGTAGAACAGCAGAGCTTAACTCACATTTGGGGGGAGAAGGCTAAATATGAGCTGTAAAATAACTACGAACTTGGAGACTTGGAATATTGTTCATTTATTTATGCTTTCACACTAGATGACCATTGAAGTGGTTTTGTCATCTCTTCCATGTTGTTTTGGGTTAAAATGACTTGGATTAGGCACAAAAAACACTTAGTTATGGTTAGGGGAAGATCCTTGTTTTTACTTAAAACAGTAAAATTAAAATAAAGTTTTGAAAAAAAAACCTAAACTGCATGACATGACAGTAAAAATGTCTGGTTACTGGTCTCAAACTGCTCTCCTGTTGTTCCTAGCCGTCCAGTCAACACCCACCTCTTCTTAATAAGCCAAAAAAATAATTAACTTATATAATGAAAAGAAATTAAATGCATCACAATTTGGGCTTTGGTGTATGCTCTGGTGTTGTGTTATTTGTACTCAGATTGAAGTTGGTCGAGTGCTTGATTGGGTTATTGTTCTCTGTTCTCCCCTCACCTACAAGCTGCAAAGGCTTTCTTAAGTGGAATCTCACCACACATTTTCACTGAGTTTGTGCTGCAGCTCTTTTGTTAAACAATTTGCTGCCAAACCAAAGAACAACATCAACATCAAGAACAACAATCTATTTATTTTCTCAGTAACCTTGTCGAATGACTTGTTCATTGAGAATCACACGAAACCGATTCATATCAATGCAAACCCTGCTAAATTTAACACTTGTTACCGTGGATATGAGACACAGAAACAAACCGCCGAGTCTGTTGCTGAGAAACAGCAGAGGAGTTTTCACTGTCAGAATGTCTGGAACAGTCGACCGCCTCAGCATGAAGCACAGTCAGAAATCTAATCAATGTTTTATGGATGCTAGACTTGTCAAACTGTGCCCCGTCATGCCACGCAAACTAACGGGCGTCCACCCCGTTATTTTATAGTGATCTGTGATTATGTTGGCCGTAAATGCCACATGTGCTGTAGTATGTGCTGCTACAAAGGAGCAATGACGATTTGTCAGTCACTGAGAATATATACCTTTCTGAATGAAAAGATTTTAGTTGCATACTTTGAGTTTTCAAGGACACAAGGGACAGATCAACCCACTTCAAACCAGTCATAGGAGCACAGACAAAAACATAAATACAGAAACCTCTGAAGTATCCATGAATGACTCCATCACTTGGAGTAAGATTAAGATAATAATACAGCTTTATTACATGCCCCTCCTCTAGATTTATTCCCCAGTCCAAATGTGAGTAAGGAGCTTTTCAAGTAAAGCTCAAATTCCTGAGACTTCGAGCAACAACCCTCCCCCCCCCCAGCATTACTTATGTTGCTTATGTGTGGTCACTGAGGTAAGTGTGAGCTGGACGGGGATCAGATTCTCCTAAAAAAACCAAAAAAAAAAAACGTGCAGCTCATTATATCACCCCTGCATCAAAAAACATGATGCTGAGAGACGTTCTTCACAGTGTCTGTCTCCTAACCAACACACAGAGCGCCAGTGTTGCTATTTTTGTATCTCATTGTGATTACATGTTGACTGACCATCTCCATGACTACCAGCATCTCTGCAGATATATTGATGAGAAGTGAATGTGTGGGGTTGTTTTTTTTTTCTCTCTCACTCTCACTCTCTCACTCTTGCTTGGAAACCTTTGCATTCTTGTCTTACAGCTCCGAATAGGGGAAATTTAATGCTCTGTGTTTCGGTCAAATCACCCTGAGAGGTAGAACCAGACCCAAGATCAGCTTTCATCTCTTTACTTTCATCTTCCCCTGCAGTCATACACTCACACCCTCTCTGCCATTATCGGTATGAGCTTCAAATAACTAAAGCTTGTGATTGGCTTTGATCTCCGGGCTCGTCAAGGTGTGTTTGGAGTTGTGTTGTGTGCTGTCATTATATAAGTCATGGTCACCTTATGAGTAAATTCTTGGAATTCCAGCTTGAGCACCAACATGTGACTAGTGGTGTAGTGGTACCTTGGTAGGTGGGTATACTGTGGCTTTACCGCTCCCTCTGAAATGGTGGAGAAAAGATGGAAATACTCAGGTAAAGTTAAGTTAGAGAAGTTGAGGTAATTGCTTTTTTTTGTTCGTCCACCTCTGCCTCAGTGTGAAAGCAGAACTTTCTAGTCACTTATTCCAGATCATCCAGTGAATTTCCACCAGGACTTCCTGCCCCTGTAAAGGAAGTCCTCTGTGCATGTTGTGGTGCAGGAATCCTTAACCTGTCTGTGAGCAAATGAAAACAGATTTTAGTTTGGTCAGACCTCAGAATGGGCTGGCAGGACGCACCATGTTGGAATTTCAACTACATAATTCAATTTGTGCCTGTTAATACATTCACCGCTGTTAGATCTGTCTCCTGTATTTACCTAGCTGGAATAACACTTGAGCCTGATCCGTGTGGCCCACAGCTGAGTACCGTAATAAAGTGAAGCGCCGCTGTTGCCGAAGGTGCCGGTGTTATGTGAGAGCCACTGTCTTCCCTCAGCACACGGTTGGGTCTTCTTACACTCCCTTTAAACTCCTGGGCTGAGGCTTTGTGTTTTGGTTGGCGTCCATCAGTGTAGTCAGCTGGTCAGCACATCTTAGCCTCTTGCTTTTAGAAATCCCTTTTTTCCCCTCTTCTTCTTTTTCTTGTTGAGGTGCAGCAACTGTCTGTGGCACACAAACACCTGCCGCAGGCGGCTGCCCCTTCTCACCTGAGGGGAAATGTGGAAAATGTTTCCTGCCTCTGCTTTTCTGTTTTCCAGGAGTGGAAGGAAAATGATTTTATTAACATACAAGGAACAAGGTGTCAGAGAACATGCAGTGGTTTACTTGCATTTTATCTCCAATTCAGTAGGTTGGCAGTTGGCTAAATATGAAAAAATGTAGTTTTGTAAAGGCTTTATGGAAAGAAAAGTCAGCTCAGAGTCTCTCCTTATTTTTTGTTGAGCTATATCTAAGTTTAGCATTACTTACCAGTTTAGAAGAAACGTTGCGAGTATAGCGTCAAACTTTCTTCCTTTACTCTCTAAGAGCTGTGATGGAAAGCAACGCTAATGTTAGCTCTTATTTTGCTTCTGTTTCTATGGCTTCTTTCTTCTACTGAAGTTAGCATGCTAACCAGCTAGCCCTAGGCCCAGCACACCCATCTCGTCACTTTCTGATTGCAAGTCACACCCAAGAAGTAGCTCAATAATGGCTGAAGGTTTTGGCAAGTGACCATCACCACCACCTGCTCCCAACTAGAACCCAAATTCGGCGGCATATAGCACCTTTAATTCAAGCAGATGTCTTTGCTTCACTTTGTTTCATAGCCTATTGTGTTCTTGCATTGACTTCATATGTGATCATTCCAGCTCTAAAACCACTAAATACTAAAATATTCCATTACAAACAAATGTCCTGCATTAAAAAATGTATGAAAAGTCAATGGACCCTTTTGGAATGGACTGGTTTTCTGCATTAATTGGTCATAAAATGTAATCTGATCTTCATCTAAATCGCAAGTAAAGACAAACACAATGTGCTCAAGCTAAAAACAAACAAATAAGTATAATCTTTCATGTTTATTGAATCAATAAAGGTCTTGATGTTGATTTTCCCTCCCTTGTGGAAGCCAGTCAGTGCTGTTTCTTCACAGTGTAAATGAAAAAACTGAATGCAGTCCATGGGAATAATGAGAAACTATTATGATTATATTTAAGATGAAATATTATATGATCTTTTTCATTTCTCCAGTAAACCAAGTGGATTTTGAAGTACTGGCAGAAAATGATTAATTCCTAAAGCACCTCTACTTTACAAATCCATATGGTGTTTACAAAAAAAAAAAAAAAAAACTTGGGACATTCACATTTTCAACATTAACACCTACTGCAGAGTGCGAGCTCCACCCGTCCCATCAACTGTACATATGAATATGACATCTAGGAATGAAAGATAAGATTTAAACAAAACCGTCTGTCTCCAGAAAACCACACAGGGCCTTTCAGACAGTAATAAAAACAGGGTGTAGATAATTCTCAAATGCCAGACTTTTTAGAAACCACAGACATGGTTTTCAATAAGAAATAGTCCACAGTACTTCCCATCTGAACTGCCCAGCTGCACATTACCATTTCTAAAATAACCTTAACAATATAATGACATCAAATTATAAGTCTAGCCATCAAAGTTCTGTAATGTGCTGCAAATCACGTCAGTAAAATCTCAAATCCATTCTGTTAAACTACTGTGTTCAGTGGTGTTAAATCTAATAAGCTTTTAGTGCTCATGAGATTGTTATTTGCAGCCTCTGCTTCAAAGATCTAAAAGATCTAGGCCTATCAAAAGAGCAGCAGCAGATGACTGAACTGAAACGTTGTTAATTTGTCAACACGTTTGATCTGACTCAAATGTCACCTGCATAAATTAAAATGAACTAATTTAATTTGGATCTTATGCAGGCACAGGTGTGCACAGCTCCTCCAAGACACATCTGGCCACTGTAATTAGCTAGGATTGTAATTACGCCACAGTCCAGCAAGAGATCAAATCAGCCTCAGGGCCTTGGGACTGGATCTACTGTATGTTCTGGTCCAAGTAACGTTCCCTAACTTCAGTTCATCTTTGACACGTCAACAAGGAGTTGCTGCCGCAAACAAACACTTCAGGAATCATTTGTTTCCTTTTCTTGCACTAATCCAAGGTTAAATCCCTTATGGAACATCTTTACAACAATGCCACAAGAGGACAGCTTTCATCAACGAGCATCTGACACCACAAAGAGCTTCATGGGTGGGTAATCCATCCTTGTTGTTTTAAAGGGCAGTAATTTTGGATTAACGTTTTTCTTGGTGTCACCTGTTCAAAGAATTCCCACTGTTTCATCATCAAGAGTGACCACACTGGGGACAATTTTAATTAACTTTCCGGCAAAACAACACACTTGAACACTGTAGGAGTTCTTTCCAACTGCCTTTTAATGCTTTTGGCTAATTTCCTGAACACAACAGTGAGCGCTATGATGAGAACTCATTTAACGTGGCCAGTCCAGTGTGTCCGAAATGGTATAAAAGACCATGATTTGATCTCAGAATCAGAACAGCGAAGCAAGAGCTCCAGAGAGAAGTTCATCCAAGAAGCCGACACTTGACACCTCCTAGAAGATCTTCACCATGAGACAGTCGCTCATGTCCGTCATCTTTGCCACAGCACTCTTATTCAAGTGCTATGGAGCATTACCCATGGGTAAGATTGACGATGGCTCCTTGGAGCAGGATACTTTTTCCTCGCTGCTGAGCGACGAGGCAACGGAAAACAGCCTCAGCGACACAGATCTGAGCACCGTGGGGAAAACCAGAGGGCCGAGGGTAATAGTCGTTGCCGATCCAAGCCTGTGGAGGGACCTGAGAGTGCTGCGCAATAGACTTTCCCTGTACAAGCGGAGAGCTGACGACAACAGCCAGCTTGTTGACCACAGAGACGCCGGCCAGGACCTGAGCATCCCCATCCTGAGGAGAGACAACATGAGGTGCATGGTGGGACGGGTGTACCGGCCATGCTGGGAAGTCTAGGACAGTTTGCTCTGCTCGTCAAGGCATCAAACCAGAGGACCACCACCACATCCTTTCCTGCCTCATACTGAGCTGTAACATAATCCATAATTCTGTGTATCTATATTTAACATATTGCAGATCCGTGAATAAAAATCATTGAATTCTGCCTTATGTCTTGTACATGTTTGATATCTCTTTTGAGACTGTTGAGATTATGTTTGAGTTCTACTTTCAGATCTTTTCATAAATAATGGCACATCATTTATTCATTCTTAGACATAAGAATGGTATCAATTCAAAATGTCATGAAGCTACAAGGCAAAAGAGTTCATTTCCTGTTGGTTTGGCTTCTTCTGGAGGTATTGTAGCTTTGTTTCAACAAAACCATCTGTAATGGAAAGAGCCACCCTGATAATGCCTATGACTTACCCCTCTTTCAGGCAGCTGCCCTTTCTTCTAAAATTAAAGACAGATTTTCACATTACGTTTGTTACATCAGATCCTGCATACTGGCAAATGACCACTGTCTTACATGTGTTGGTGGCTTCCTGCCTGCACAACTAAGGCAAGCTCTTGGGAAAGCATTTCCTATCATACAGGAGCTAATCTTCCACAAGAATTGAGGGGTGTATTGGAACAATACAAAAGCATTAAGCTAAGTGATTTCCTAAGTACTGCAGAGTTAGGATTTAAAAGAAATCACCCTCTCAATCAATCAGGTAGCAACATAGCTAGTTAACTAGTTCACTAAGGAGTTCAGCATCAAGCTTCACTCCTTTGCTTCTGTCTCTTCTAAAGCAACGATTATCAACACGATTGCTTGCCAAAAGCTTCAACCATGTTGCTTTTACAAGACAAAAGGTTAGAATATGCCCTCTTCTTCCTCCCCTCATATCAGACTGAGGCCAGAGAAGTTATATTGCAAGATGGAACAAGTAGAAGCAAAACAAGAGTTAGCATTAGCACTGCTAACTTTATGTAGTGATAGCAAAAACGTACGTCTAGCGCCTTTTAATGAAATTTGGTGAAAAGTTCTTGTTCGCCATCTCACTGTCGTCACCTTTCTGTCATTATTTATGTCCTGATGAGGACTTCTAGTGGTCTTGGCCTACTAATTTTCATAAGTCATTATTTCTATGTGACGTCTTTGTGACACCAGAAAAAACAAATTAACCCAATAACTGTAGTAACGTGCTGTTGGTGCAGAATGATAATCTGGCCTTATGGGAGTTTGTATGTGTTTCCCGCTGTGAATTAAATGTGTGCAGTCGTGTGTGGTCCAGAGGTGACTTGTGAATTCCTGCAGCACTTTCCCCACCAGGAAACACTAGTTAAAAATGGAGGGTTGGAAGCTGCTGCTGCTGTTTGATTGTTGTGGGTTTGTCAAAGAGGCCCGGCCAACAACTGCAGAACATTCCTCACAAAATACAGAGTGAGAGCAGTGAGTCAGCAGAAAGGAGGATGTGTTTCTGGGAATGTCTGCACCTTT
The DNA here is from genome assembly GCF_001640805.2 of Lates calcarifer. NCBI lineage: Eukaryota > Metazoa > Chordata > Actinopteri > Centropomidae > Lates > Lates calcarifer. The sequence goes on along the minus strand of NC_066841.1, from coordinate 3,163,920 downwards.
TTGGAATTCGGAGGCAAGCCTCTGGTTGGAAAAACAATTAGGCTAAAGACATCGGCAGATATCCAGCATGTGAAAAATGTAATGCCTACTCTGACAAAAACGAGTCATGAGCCACAATTTGGAAAACTGTGGTACTTTGTAAATCATTATAATCGACTTATTGCCTTGTTGACAACATGAGAACAGTTTGTGCAAAGTAAGTCCTTTAATTTGTATAGTATATTTAAGTATTGGATGACAAATTTTAGATCATGTTTTTTAAGACTTTGAGAGCTGAAGACCTGTTTTAATCATCTGATGACACAGACGACTAAAATATCTCCACAACTACTCAACGAATTGTCATATAATTTGGTACAGACACTCATGGTCCCCAGAGGATGAATTCCTCTGACTTTGGTGATTCCAACTGCTCCTCTAGCACCACTAATTTTTGTTTTAAAAACAGATTTTGAGATTCTTAACTGTGGATTCTTAGAGTAGCTAGCATCGCTGTAAACTTTTAGTCTTGTTGTATTGTGGACAAATTGTTTAAGCATGTGGACTTTACCAAGCCTGATGGATCTCGAAAGGTGATTAATGAGTCATAATGTTAGGAGGATTTGGTAATTTTGTGTAAGTGTAATTACGCTAAATTAACTATTTCCAAATACCTACCGCCGTGTGTATTTTCCTGTTTGTCATGCTCTAATGCGTCAAGTCCTTGGCTTTAAAAGTAAAAGCCCCTTTAAAATTATGACAAATTACAAGGGGAGCCTTTTAGCATTTACATACCTCACAGGAGTACGCAATTCAGATAAAGGTTTTATGGGAAGGTGTTTTGTTTTACAGATAACTGTGGGGAGCAACATCTGGAAACTGTTAGACAAGAGGCTGTGCAAACTTTATATTTAATCAGTAGTTGGTTGTATGTGGTTATTAATTTAATTTACCATGAATCTATAATACTTTACTTACCTTGGCTGACACAAGGCATGTTTTTGCCAAAATACAAAATACATTTTAATCATTTAAAGACAAATAAAACACCCTTGAGATTACTCTTGGGATGTCACTCTGCAGTACAGCATGTTATAATAAAGGCACAATACTGTGGCCATGATAACAATTGTTTTAACTTAAAGATACAACCATATATGGAAGCCGATCAGTATCATATAAGCCTGTTAGCCATTAACTGCCAAACTCCACCTCCATGAGCCAACATGGCTTTACTGGCTAAATTTACCCACAACTAAAATATTTAGGCAAAAGAAATACTTAAGTGACATCTGGTTTATGGCAACTGCAAACACAGCATTGTTCAGACATAGCCGAGCAGAGGTCTGTGTCATCTTTCTTACGAATGGGATCATCTGCAATAATCAGCGTGACCGGGAAATACTGTCGAGATGAACAGAAAAGATCCACTTTCCTGTGTTGCTTCCGCTTAAAAGGTGAACTTTGTCTCTGTATCACAGCTGCTATTTCGCAGTAAAAATATTTAATTCGCACAGAGATAACACCAACTATAGTTAAACTGATAGAAATGTGAATGTAGACTTGACATTAAACCTCTAATTATTACATAACTGCAGCAAAAGCCCACATCAAGGCCACTAATTATTGGTGATTTCCCATTAAGTTTCGTATTACACTTCATAATAAATGTTTCAGCCACTACTGCTACAGTCTGCAGGGAGGCTTTGTAAGGCTTTCTTGCCTTGCCTGTCGTTTCTTTCCAGAAGAATAGCACTATTAATAGCTGAGGAACAGCAGGAGAAAGGTTAGCTATCCATTGAAACTGTCTTGGACTTCATTATCAAAGGGTGGCAAGCACAGCTTGGCTGTCTGCTCTGTGTTACACGCTACTCAGTCCTTCTTTTCCCCAGAACGATTCATTTAGGCCGATAAGACTCTTAAGAAACCTCTGGACAGTTGTATGTGTGAGTGTGTGTTGGGTGTGATATTTCTTGAGTGAGGATTTAAAAGAAAGAATTAGAATTATTGGAATAAATTAGACTCTGGGACTGCAGAAACATACTGTCTTTGTAGATTCATGGTGCAGCTGTAACACAAGTTATAGGGCAGGATAAACAATATCCTGTAGCTGGATGTGATTAATGCATCAGCATTGAATAAATGAGTATGATTTGACATGTTATGAGTTATGAATCACTGATCAATTGCAGGCATTGTTACATACTGTACATTAAGTATTACAAAGAACATCAGCATGTAATCAACAGTACTGTACGAGATGGCACCAAAACCACCTAACCAAAGTGTTGACTTGACGAAACCCAGAACGTTTTCCAGGACTTCCCGTAACAGGACACTGAATGGAGAATTGATGTTGCTGAATCTGTCCAACTGGTTTACACTGAAGTTTGTCTCACAAACACTAGTCCAGACACGTAAACACAAGCAACGGGGTCTGTAGAAACAGGGGCACATGGACACAATATGCACTGTCTGCTGTTGTTATTACAAAATGTATTATATTCAGGATGTGAGTAAAGATAAAGTGTGATTAAGCTGATAAATGAATTATTGGGTAAGGAATCCTTGTAAATTTTGGCTATTGTACTAATTTAGTTTATTATATTTGGTTTATTTACAGTACAGAGGAAAAGAAAACATTTCACTCTAATTCTAAATTATTATTATTATTTCTCTGACTTTTTAAAAGTGCATCAATGTTATTTTTTGCATATGTATTATATTGAAAACTTAGAGCCCATGAAGTCCCGAAAGATTATTATTTAAAAATATATCTTGTGTGCATGAATTATTTGATTTATGTCTCAGGTTCACAAGTTACTATCTTGTGCACACAAAGTAATTATACAAGATGTAAATAAATAATCTTTTTGGACTTCAGGGACTCCATATAAAAGCAAAAGAGAGAAACAATTTTTAAAAAAGTGAAGATGTAAAGATTGTAAAGATAAAAACATGTACTGTACACAAATAAGTTTATATGAATAAGGCCCTATGTGACTGAGTGACACACAAGGAAAAAATAACCATGATTTGCTGTAACAGCACTGGATGGAAACCAGAAAATTCATCATTTTGGGCATCTGCAGCACCTTTTAAATCGGTTCCTTATGGGGCCCCCTGATTTACAAAGCAGAATAAGTGGTTTACAATCACAAAGGAGACTAGGGATGGTTTTAACATGCTAATATTTTGGACAGAGTGAGACTATTCAAGCTGTGGCAGCGAAGGCCTGCAATTGTCTGAAATGGCTGAAACAGCTGACGCAGTGAAAGTAGGTGAACGCATGAAGGCTAATTATAGCACGAAAGAGTCATCTGTGTATGGTTTCTCCACATTTTTGTTTGTTCAACAGAGCTCGTTTTGCACAGTTTACAGCAAATGGCTTTCGCCCTCAATGGGGTACCTTGGAAACAAAATGAACATCTGGAACCCATTTTTGGCAAAGAGATTATTCTGTCTGGACTGTCAAGATAAAAATCAGTACATTGTTTTACCAAATTGCTACGGGAGTACTTTTTTAAAATTCATTTATTTATGCCTTTGAGATATTATGTCTGGGTTAAAACTGTATGCCACATCTCATACTGGAGCGAGGATTCACAAGGAACAGTTCCCAACAACCTTTTTTTTTAAACTTCAGTCAAGTTAGTCATCCTGATCACATACATAAAGACGTGTTATGCAACAAGGTTTCAGAAATGAAAGATCAATAGGACAAAAAACTTGTGATGAAGCTACTAGTTGGAAATTCTGGTCTACCATTGCAGCTTGAGGTCAACACTGAAATGACATGGTATATTTAAAGCTCTCTCTCTTGTCAGTTTTGGCTAACAATTGCCTATTAACACATCATGTTGCCAAACCAGGCTGTGTAACCCCACAATTGTTGATTTCCACAGCTCTAATTCCAAGACAACAGCTTCTCCTCTCCAAAACTAACCACCTAAATGCCTTCCAGTAAAGGAAGCGGCTATGCTCTTTTAGTGAATTTTGCTATAAGTAAGTTTTTGCTATTGCTACAGAGCCAACATTAGCATGAACAGCTGTGTACTTACCAGTCTGGAGGAAATTTTGTGAGTTCAGCATCAAATTTCATTCCCTTACTCACCAACTGGCAATGGAAAGCAACGTCAATGTTTACTCTTTTTTTACTTCTATTTCAAAACTGAAGTTAGCATGCTAACCAGCTAGCCCCAGCCTATCCTGTCTTGTAGTACCACTTTTCGATAGTGAGTCACTGTAGTGTCTAGACTGCCCTTACTCCAAAATGAGAAGATGAAGAAGTAGCGTTGTCTATTCTAACCTCTTGGTGAAAAAACTGCTATTAATGCTAATGTTAGCTATATAGCGATAGCAAAAACTTAACACTACAGATAAGTGACAATAGGTAAGCGTGGATTAAGTTTTGGGTTTGTAGCAACAACAAAAAGCATCAGAAAACTGTGTAAAACATGAAAAAATATACTTGTAAAACAAGTATTCAGTTTAGTTAAATAAAGGTTGCTGCCACAATTGAGAATTTATGGTAATTCATAACACTGAGACACTGAAATTCAATGTCATACCTATCCCCATATTGTTACATTGGTGAAAACATCTAAAGAATTTCTTTTCTGAAAGATTTTCTCAAAGTTTATGTATGATGAAGTAACTGGTGCTTAATTTAGGTCAAATCTTTGCCCAGATGAACCATAGTTAACCCTGGAAAATCACAGCAGGGCACAGTGGAAAACTGTGGTCATCGCAGTGTTTTCCTCCGCCACACTTCATTGATCCCTGAGGAGGAGGAAATACACTTCCTCCCTCAGTGGCGGATGAGAGCATAGAGGACAGGGGTCGTTTGGACCACAGAGACTCCAGAGCGAGAGAGTCGGCCATTAGCCTGACGATCGTTTTGCAGCAAAAACACTTGGGGCAAACAGGAAGTGATTCATGGATCATTGGTTGCAGTTCTCCAATCTGATAATAGCCTGGTTCCAGACCTCTGAGTGGACCAAATTATCTGCTAAATGTACAGTATTAGTTCAGTTTATTCAGTATGCACTATATAGCCTCCTCATCAAAATGATCAGATCTTGAAATTTTGTTCTATGATAATACACGTCTAATGGCTTTTCTCTGTCTTTGTTTATCTTCTATAATTTTAACTCTTTTACCACAATATAGCTGATATAAAGAATGTTTCAAAGCAAATTTGAAATACACATTTTACCTTTTAAGAGATGTATTGGCACTAATATTTCATTTCTCATTTATTGACAGAAGATGAATTATTGTAAGAGAAAAAGTTGTATTTGGCCAGATGGTTTTCATTTTATTTTAAAATGGACATCTGCCCTACCATCTGTCTCAAGCCATAAGCATCGTATTTATCTCCAGATTTATCACGATAAGTGCAGTGACAGTGACTGTCTCTTTGTGAGTGAAACCTGATATTGAAATCTAATTTGGCATCGCAGTTCTTTGCTCCCTAATACGATCAGTCCAATAGTCTGGTCAACCGGTTACATGGCTTCTGGCGCCAAAGGGCTCTCCGACGTCCAATCCTTATTGAATTCCTCTCAGTCAGTTTAAATAATCAGTGCAACAGCTCAACATGTTCAAGCCTGACAAGCTGTTAGTCACCGGAGACCAAAGGCATCAGATCAAATGGTAAACGCAGCTCCTCTGTAGCGAATTACAGCAAGAGCGAGATATGTTTGAAAGCTCAAATTTTGAGGAAGCAATCATGGAACTTTAATCAGCTGCAATTCCTCAGCCGTCCACTAGATGCTATCGAACTTTCCCTGCTGTACCAGTCACCTGACCTTCCCCTCCCATTAACACACCTGTTTCCCAGTTACCTACTTCCTGCCTGTTTCACCTGCTCGCTGCCAGACCACCTTTCCTGTAAGCTTTCCTTGTCATCATCAGCTTTACCATTAAATTGTTCTTTCTGTATGTTTGCTTTTGGGTTCTCCTCCCTGTTTCCTGCTACGGGATGTGCTATGATTTATTTGTGGTTCTTGTTCCTGTTACCCAGCGGCCTCTAGCTACAGGGGGTCTCATCCTATGATGAAGCCCCCTGTAGTCAGAGGTCTCTGGGTACTGGCCCTGTTGGCCCGTTAATCCTGCATTCATCTGCACTTCAATACCCCACAGATATCAGAGCTGTGACACACCAGATGTTAGCTTATATGCCAATGATCTGAGGCCCCTTACAGGCCTCACAAAGCCCTTTGCCCAAAGGGTGAGAGACAGAGACACTGACAGGGAGACATGGAGAGAGAGAGAGAAAGAAAGATGACTCTTGGCAGCTGAGTTCTTTCTTTCTTGACTTTTGTTGCTGAGTGTGTTGATTTTCCACTGTGTTTTATTGTTTTTTCTGTGCATACTATGAGCCGATGTTCCCAGAAATGAGACAGAAGCAGACCAGTGGGAGAGCAGAAATACCTCACACTATGCTGCACACATGCATGGCTTATTTTCATGTGCTTTTTAAATTTCAATTAACTGCGGAGTATTGCCTGTGTTTTGACGCTGTTGCCCAAGTTAAACTGCTGTTCTTTTTCATTTTCGTAGGCTACAAGAGGTCTCTGAGTTCACAATGTCACGAGTACAGTGGGAAGACATCTGAAGTCAAGTGGAGGTTGTTACAAAGCAGTAACTCACTGGCACAGGACAATAACGCGTCTTCTTCCCAGAGAGATTAGCTAATGAGTGTATACGACAGAAGAACTCTCAGGTGAGTGGATTCAATCAGGCTTTCCTCTACTTAATTCACTCTCTCACTCGTCATTCAGAAGACAGGCAGCTAGAGTGACACATAGACGCAGGACTTCTCATTCATTTGAATGGGGCTCGAGGGGGTGTCGTGGTTCTAGTGGTCCTTTAGCAGGTTTTAGTTGGCAGTGACAAGGTTGTAGGGATCCTGTTGGTGGTTCTAGTGGCCAGCAAGCAGGCTCTAGGGGTCCTGTTGGAGGACCTAACTGACATAGAGGTGATTCTAGTTGGCCTTTAGAGGTTTTAGTGGTCAGTGAGGAGATTCAACAGGTCCTTGAGGTAGTTCTAGTGGTCCTCAAGGAAACTCTAGGTTCCATGTAGGAGTCTCTAGTGGGCCTTAATGCATTTTTAAGGGTTCCTCAGGTGGTTGAACACCTTTGGGGGCGACCACTATCATCAAAACACCAAATGAGCAAATATTTTTTGGAGGACTGGACTTCATACCTCCTGTTTTTGAGAATCTATAATGAAGAGTACTGAAGCTGTCCTGGAGGCTTGTGGCAGAAAAACACCTTACCCTCTACTTCACCACTCACCTGTGCTCTTACAGCATTAGTGTATAGACTTGAATTGGAGCCTGTCTCTCTCGTCAAACACACCTCTCTCCATTTTTCAGTTTTCAGCAACTGCTGTTCTCCCTCAGCAGTCGTCAGTCATTACGAGACAGTGGTTACATAAGCTTGTATTGACACACACACACACACACACACACACACACACACACACACAGTGTATTCACAGCGTTCCCTCCTGACCACCAGGGTCTGCTGGTGAAGTGACCTGCGGAGGCAGAACACTCGTCTGCTTAGACAGACTTTTCCGGCCGAGCTGTGGTGCTCCACAGCTGACTCCATCATTCAGTCCCAGGTGTCCTTGTCTGGCTCCATGGGGCCGGGTGACATCATCGTCACCCCCCCACCCCTGCCCTACCCCCTGTCTTCCCTCTGCTGTCTCTAATGGAGGCCCGGAGCTGGTGAAGGGGCCTTGTGAATAATTTAGGAGCTCTGGTGCACTTTATAACCTGGCCTGCAAGGCTAGCCGGGACATTCACCCTAAGTGCATTAGTATAATAGTCGGGGAGGAAACTAGCCTTTATTGACTAATATAATCAATAACTGTGCTTCTGTTCGCTGTTGACTCCCTGGAGGCTTCTGTGTGTGTGGGATGATGGACTAAACTACCAGAAAACACTCATGAGAACAACAAAAAAGTAACCTCACGTAATTACGCTTTGAGGAAAATTGGGTTATATTTGATTCTCTGTGAAATGATGAGCAGATGTTGTCTCGAAGCAAACAGCAGATGAGTAATTGGAGCAATTTTATTCATCCATTCATTCATTTTTAGACATTGGTGAGTGAGCGACCATCTGTAACAATCAGAAACATAATTTCCCCACGGCAAGGCGAAGAAACTCCTCAGACGACATGCATTATGCACCTGAGGTGACCAGTTTTAAACAAGGAAAGAGCTCTGTAACCAAGGAAATACTGTATCGCTTTCAAGAGGAGAGTGACACGTGACGAATGGCGTAATTATCTCAGGCTTCTTGAGTAAGATAAGAGTCCTCGAAATATTCATTCAGAGGAGGAGCTCACCTTCACGAGGTGAAAGCTGAAGGGAAAAAATGACTCCACTTTAATTTAACAAAGTGCTTACTCAGCGGTGTACACAGAGAGAGCACTGTTATTAACACTGCTAGAAATAAACAACACAAAAATCAGAAAATGTCTGAAGCATAATCAACCTATGCAGCTGCTTATTTGAATAATAATTTACTATGTTTTCATCCAGGATTTATTCTCAGAGGCACTTAAGTTCTCAGTTTTAATATGTCATTAATATGTATAATGTTGATACAGATTTCCATTTGTATAGCTCAGTTCTAATTATATGATCATGCTGTTATTATTATTATGGTTTATTTGTGTTGTGTTTCTGGTTGCTTAAGGCACCTCAGGTCCCAGGAGGATCCCTAACAAAACTGTTTTTCATTCTCTGTTCGTTTTTTATGATAATTAGCCTCGATCTCTGTCGTTTCATTAGAATTGCAGAACTAAGCTGATCTTTGGGAAACTCTCAAGGTTGTCTAACCAGGCTTACTTCTGTTTTGAAAGCATTTCCAAAATCTTCAGAGACTCTTCGAACCATTGTTTGCTGCTCAATAGAAAAATACAAGTACATTCCTTTAATCTAGCATAATAGAAATATTAATTTGTCCAGTGTATTGGTTTATGACCAAAATTTAAGATGGTAAACAACACTGTACTTGCTTAGAATCTGCATATTAGCATTGTCAAATGAAAAAACTGGTGAGATGTTTTTAATCAAATTTGGGTATTTGGGAGAGCTGGAACAACATTTATGGAGTGTCTTAAATTCTACGTTGTGCACACACTGGTAGATGGAGTTAAGATCCTTATTAGGACGCAAAAATGCTTGGACCACTCCTGCTAAGAGCACATCCCTGGCAAAATTCTGCTAATTTAGGAGTCAAAACCCCTCAGATCTCAGTTCAGATAAGAATCAGCAGAGGTGCCAAGGTCCAGCAGTGAACAGTCTCTGCCAATCTCTGTGTCGCATGCAGACAACAAAGGCCAAGTGACCCCAGAGGTTGATTTACAATGTGTCAGCAGGAGCAGCAGTGTCTCCCCCTCCCCTCCCCTCCCTTCCACCCTCCCCTCCTCCTCCCAACACATTGAGGATTTATCACACGTTTGCCAGGCAGCCTGACTCACCAAACAGGTCAGATTACAAGGTACTGTAGATACCAGGAGACATCTTTAAAGAGCAGCCATGCTGGGTGCTTACATTAGTTTTTAAAAAAATCAGACATTACGCAACATCTATAAGGGTAATATATACATATATATTGAGGATTTTATGACATAAATGTTAAAAACAATTTAATAAATCAAACCTTAAAACAGTACAGTACCTCATTTCATGGCTCATAAACTCACCTATAGCGCTTTTTGTGACATAAGAAAGAAATAATCTACCACAAAAAATGTAATCACAGCACCAAGAACAGGATTCATGGGCAGTCTTGTTCTCATTATTACTGATCTCGTAAATCAAAATACAAACACTGGCTCAGTTCCCTCAAAGTAAAACAGTGTGATATAACCTCTGATAGTCACAGTGCATGGCAACATTGAACTTAATGGCCCTTTAGTGATTATCATTATTATTACGTTGTACAATAAGGTTAGGTAAAAAGCAGGGCACAGTTTGGCAAGTACAAACTATTGGTGCTTCAGTCAGCATGATGTAATGTGAACATCAAAATGTAGTGTACGTGACCGCTGGTGAGGAAGTTAGTAAGCTGCATGTTATGAGCCAGATTCATCAGCAGGTCTGAAATCTCACGAGGATTTATTTAAACAAAAGGTCAAGACATGTTTTATTCTTAGATTAGTCACTGAGAGTCAGTTTGCACAGAACAATATGTTTCTGTGTTTTCACATGGTGACAAATCTTTGGGTCTCCCCAGATAATATTCAGACAAACAGTGACACAGAAGTGGAATTTCATACTTAAAATGCAGTAACTCTGGAAGGTCCCCACTTGGTTTGGATGATTCCTCAGATGAGCTTCAGATGAACTTTAAAGGTCATCTTTGCACATATGGTGAGGACTGTGAATCCTGTCCTTCCTATGCTTGCACCGGCAACCAGCAACAAATAACTTCTTCACTGTACATATGAACATTTGGGTAATCTGAACCAATAAATGCTGGTTGACGTAATACGCATCACAACCTGTCACTAAAAACACCAGATTTAAAACTCTGGTATACTGTTAAAATCTGAGATTTATAGGCTTGATAGCCTTAATCAACATTGTGTGAACTGGTTTGGCAGTGAGGGCTTGAATGTAATGGACTCCAGATTTAATATAGATGCTAGTAATGCAAGTTTTAGACTGGTTGACATACAAGCAAGTTAACTATGTGGGAAAATGACATCCCAATTCTTAATCCCACTGAGACACACTCCCACTGGGGGTAAGCAACCATCGTAAATGGATTATTTGGTACAATAACTGTCCTCAACAAGTTCAAAATTCAATATTTAGATCCCTTGGTGATACAGCTTTCATATTGGTTCATACTCCTGTCTTTAAAAAGTACACCATCATTCTGGCACTTTAAAATTGCTGGACCAGACCTATCAAGAAGAAGTTGTATCAAGAGGGCCAGTGGAAAAATCAGTTGGGGAACTGAAGAACCAAGAGTCCTCGTCTCTCTGGAACCACATTGTACTCTGAACTGGTCCAGTCAAGCTGCTTGGTGGCCAAAAATAACCTCTGAGCACTGAAACAAGATAATAACTTCTTTTTGTCTCCCCCCAAAACAAAGTCTCCTGCCAAAACATGCATGTAATAAAATTTGGGATTTCTACAGTGGCTTTATCCTGCATAACTTGACTTTATGTCTGTGTTTGTGTAACCAGGCTGTTGTTCGTAACATGTGCCAAAGTATAGTTTGCTGATTTAAAGGATAAGTTTGGTTTTGGTTTACTTCTCGTCCATGTTGCTCATGTGATGATGTGGAAAGCTACAAAAAAAGGTACTAAATGGACCTCTAGGTGATATTGTTTTGTCATATGCTGTTTTGAGCTCAAGAATGAGCTTTGAAGGTCAATATTTAAGACAACATAGATGAGAAGACCTTGAAGTGAGAAGTCAGAAAGGTTATTCACTCTGCTGATGAAGGCCATGTGATATGACTGAAAGCTTGAGAACAGCTACTAAATGGATTTTTGGGTGAGATTGAGACACAGATAGAAGGATAGGACACATAAGAGGCCTCATAGCACATCATTTATAGTCATTCAGAGTCGTACTACATTCATAGTTTTAAGATGTTTTATCTTTTCACTTTTTAATTTCCACTGATCTTTGTTCAAACCGTATATAAAAGCTTCCTCCTTGCTCTCCAAACTGCTCTCACGATGCAGTGTCTTTGAAAAGAAAACACACACACACACTCCTGTCTGCGACGATTCAACAAACACGTTCGTATAACCGTGATCGTGAGGAGCTGATGACTTCCTGCTCACCATTCAGACCGTGCATACAGGGAGGTTAAGGTGGTCTGGAGAAAATCCTATTCACACTTGTTTCAAACACCTTACTGTTCGGGTCCACAATGGCAGCCTTTATTTCCTCCGTGTGACATTGAGCGTCAAAGGTCAGTAAAGTTCAGGAAGCACATGATTTTTATTTGAAAATCCATAAATTGTGAAAATGAATGCCCCTGTGTTTATTTGTGCTTCACTCCACTCTCAAGCCCAGAGGCCTCATTCTGCATGCCAGCTGCCAACCTATTAGCGCCCCACGGAAACCCTAACAGTGCTGCCACGGGCCAGCTGTTTGTTTGACTTTGTCATTATTGAATTGAGACACGCAGACTTGGTGGACGGGAGGTGAGAATGGGCATTGACTCATTTTGAAGGGTGCACTTGTTAAATCTCTGGCCATCTTGGACGATGTTTAGACTGGGAAGGAGTTCCAAACTTTTGACTCTGGTCTTGGACGATCTGCTTGTGGGGATCTGTGCTGCTGAAATACTGAGCGGTCTGAAGCCAAGCTTTGCATTCTTTCTGGACCTCAGTGCTGACTCGCAAATTCACTTAATGGGGAGAGCTTGAATAAACATGGAAAAGGACAGAAGCATTTGGGCTCTAAGGACACTGAAATGTGCGAGAATACAGCCATCAGGTTTGCGTGATTGTACATTGCTGTAATTTAAGTGGTCGGTTCACCCAGCATATTTTATCATTCAATTTTAGTGGTGTCTAACCATGTGGATAGTTTTGGTTTGAGTTGTAGGTTTTGCGATATTTGCCTCTGATGAAGCCAATACAATGGATGTGAAGGGAACTCCAGTAAAGCTGACTGAAACACAATGTCTCAATTATATTCTGGATAATCCACAAACCAAATTGACTGACTGAACAATGAAGGCAAACCACATCGATAGGCAATAAGTGATTACAGCATCGACTAAGAATGGGTTAAAGGAGCTATCTGTAAGTTTTTGCTGTCGCTACATAGCTAACGTTAGCATTAACAGCTCTTTACTTACCTGTCTAGAAGAAACATAGGCTTGTTTAGAATCAAACTTCATTCCTTTACTTGTCAAGAGCCACCTTCAATGGTGGAACTAAATATCCTCTTTAAAGTCATCGATCAGGAGTCAGTGGTAGAACACAGAAGGCAGACATTTTCATCCGTCACCAGAGTCTATCTGAGACTATCCCTCTCTATATTTACGACTGCCTGCCAATAGGCACATGTGAAGTTTCGCTTTGAGATTAGTTTTGTAGGTATGTGGTCATAGACCAAAGAATTGGACAAACTTGAAATTTTATCTGATTGTGGCACTAGATTAAATGTTACAAGTCTTAGTTAGTTATTAAAATTAATCTTGAGGGCTACATGAATATCTGAATTTCATGGTAATCCATCCAATAGTTCAGTGGTTTTAAGATATAAGGAACAAAAATGTCAGGCTAGATTAAATGTTAGTGGGTAACCAAAGTCATTAGGAAACATTGTCTGGGAACCATGTGTGATGTTGAGATATTTCACTGTGAAGCACAAATGTGAATTTGCCGATGGTGTTGGATGAAAAGTCAGGGGATCACCAAAGTCAGTAGGTGTTTTATTAATGATTTATAGTCTCAGAGCCTGACCTGAGATTACACAAGCATGGAGATTCCTAGAATCCAAGATGAAACCCAGGAGTCCATCTGGTTATATTCAGTCATATCAGGTCAAGTATAAGGCCTAGTTGTCTTGCAGTGGGTCTTGTGCATATGTTTATATACCAGGGTCGATTCAAGCAAACTCTCTATCAGCTCTAGCTTTTTTGGAATTTGGGTGAACATACCCTGTACGCATTTTAGGATTACTAGCAAATGTTGTGTTTCAGTATTCGGTTGCTGAGTTGTCTCGAGTCACGCAGCCACCATGTTCAATTTTCCATCATAATAAATGTCACGCAGCTGAATCTCTGTCAGAAAAGGCCAAATTGTGTTCCAGGCAGCTGCAAGTGTATGGTTTGGAGCCCCGCACAGGAGGAATCTCTCTTGTAAACCGATATGGCTGCTCAGTCATGACCTCAGCCTCCAAGTATGAACTCTCAGTATGATCTGTGGGTTTAAAAGCCCTGCTTTCCAAGATAACTGAGACTAATTATCATGTGTCTCTGTAGAAAACAACAGAGGCAGAACTAGATGGATGAAAGGGATGTGCTCTTAAGGTGTCAACATTACTGCCCGTATATCATCGTCAGGTAACAGATGCACAGCTCAGAGACTTGGATCAGGGTTGTGTCAAACAATTTAGCATTATATAACTATCAAAGGATGGTTTGGCTGTGTTGCTGCCTCACAAGACAGTGAATGCACCACTGATCTTTTATGTGGAACTTGCGTCTCGCATTTCACTGTATGATCTCTGCGCATGGAGCTCAATAAACCCAAAGTGCCAAATAATGTTTTTCCCCTTTCAGCAGCAGATGATTCCTGGTTTTGGGCCTCTACTGCGATAGAAATGTTATCCAGAAACCCCGTAGGAGTGATGGCCTCATGACCCCTGATGATGTACACAATGACTCATGTCATGCAGGTGGCAGGTGGTCTAGTATAGCAAAGCTCTCTGGGGCATCCCCATGGGGGTGTGAGGATGGATAGGGAGGTCTGGTTCCCCCAGGGTCTCAGCTGTGAAGGGGTTAAAGTGATAATAGCTCCCACTCTGCTTTGTCCATTAGATTTAAATACTTGTGGCTTGATGTGATGTAATTGAAACTGTGAGGAGCCTCTGCATCTGTAGCTTACATGAGATCTCCATGTGTCTTCAAAGTATTAAAGACTATGACTCAACAGAAGTGGTGGATGACGGACTACGCCAGATCATACCCAGATATAGTCCATTTTGATGGAATTTTAAAGTGACCTGGAAAAAAGACATGTCCTTTTAGGACTTAAGTGTTACTGTAACGCGATCTTGCTTCTAGACCTTTTCATAAGACAAAGCACAGGTGTTCATGATGGCTGAATTTCATGTAGCTGCTTTGATTTCAGGGTCCTCAGTACAAATGAACCATTGTTAATGTTATCTTTAACAGCACCTGTGTTTTTATCAGTGACAAGCCAAAATGTCTACAACACTGTGCTGTTACACAGATCAATAGTATAGCCTACTGAATATTGATTTTAAGCCTGATGCTTGTTAATGCTCTCTGGTGGACAAGCTGTGTAATTGCAACAGTTTGAAATAAATGTTTTGGTATGCTGTGAAAAATGTGTTGAGGAATATTAAATGATTTGATTGACATGGTTCAAAATTCAGGTTTGTAAAGTTTATGCAGACAGCAAAATACAAAGCACAAGATTTAATAGGCAATGCTCTCAACCAGTCTCTTACCCACCAAATTCACTGTCAGTATAGTGGGGTGGCCTTGTGTTTAAAACTCTGGCATGCAGTCTGGTGCAGTTCTGGACTCAGTGTTCTAGTTTTTAGAAGTGGTGGCTTGACTTTTGGCTTGCCAAATTGTTGCATAAATTCTGTGCTGAAATACATGTTGTCCAGCCCTGACAGTCAGGGAACAAGGACCACAAAAAGGGTAATCACAGAAAATAAGCATGAGAATTTAAGCTCATTTTTTTGGTTTAGTGACTGGGAAGTAAGACATTTATGTCATAGTTAAAACCTGAAACATCAAATGTAATGAAGCTACTAACTATTCCCATAATCACAGCATTTTAGAGCATGAGGTTGACACATGGGGCAAAGAACTGGAAGCTACAGTCCAGTACTGTTAGTCTTAGAGCAGCCTCTAGTGGTCAAGATGCATGACAAAGGAGCAAACATCTGGTCAAAACCATTTAATAGATGATTTAAGAACAACATTTAAGAATGTAAAATCATTTTAAAAGTATTGCTGTACATTTTACACACTCACAGCCACACATTAAGAAAACAATGCCATAAAGACTGGAAAAAAAGGGCAACACCTGCCCACTGAACCTTTACATGGCTGACCATTCTGAAAGCATGCAACAAGCTTTAGATTTCTCAACAGCAACTGAGCTATAAAAATAACTTCCAGGGATTTAAAATGCTGTGCATAAGTGTAAAATATTGTGTTCAAGGCTGCTCTGCAGTCAAGATTTCAGTCAGCTAACAATAAGTAGTGCATTAATGATCCATGTTGTAAACAGACATGGTGAAGAAACAGTGAATTGGTAGAATTACAGTCGTCATTGGTGGCTGACTGATTCTTGTGGAGTGAGCTATGAGTTTTAGGAATTAAAACTTGTAGCATGCCTTGGAAAATGGTCAGCAACAGCATGCAGCATCTCAGTTGGTTAAAATACACAAACCACTGACATGGTCCCTTAGCGTGCTGATCCTTCAGCCACGTTAAAAAGTTTAAGTTACAACTGTACAAGTCAGCACATGGTGCCAAAAAGAACATTTAAGTCATCTCACTGGGTGAGCTGCTTTGCAAGGTCCTTCACAACTGAAGATTTGAGCTGTGAGATGGTGGCGATCCTCATCTGCTTAGAAGTTGAGTATTTGCCCTTGATAGCCTGCAACAAAGAGATTGAGTGTTAGAAGTATGACAAATTCAGTTAAATTGGAAACCAATTTGGCTGTAGAGTTTATAGAAATCACATGAAGGTTGTGGTATTTCGTTACAACTTACCATGTGTTTGGTCAGCCCGTCGTTCACTTTCACAACATTCTTGGCAATGTGTGCCATTACAGGAATCAAACTCTCTGCTGTGTAGCCCATATAGTGCTGCAGTGTCACATCCTGAGGAGAGATTTCAGAAACAATGTTCAAAATTCAGGATTTAGCTTGCAAATACTGCATGGGTATATGCAGCAAGAAACTTTAGGAAAAGGCAATAGTTAGTCTACTTTAAAAAAAAAAAAAAAAAAAAAAAAAAAACCCTTCAGAAGTTTGGATTGTCTAAACTTTTTCCTATGTGGTTTCAAGACACCAGTATGAATGAAGCCATGACACTCACCCATTCTCCAACATCCAAGACCTTGAGGGTAAGAGCCAAAGCAGCACTAGCCATCATGGAAGGTGGGAAGTGAACCATCTCGTAGTCGACCATGGTGAGCTCCAGGAGGTATTTTGCCAGGGTGTGCTGCTCAGCTGTTACCTGAGGGGAGACACCAAGACAGGTTAGTGACTGATAAATTGCTATATGAAACTGAATTTAGTTTCTGCTGGGCCAAGATGCCATTACCTCATAAATCTTTGAGGCCCTCCGGAGGAACTGCAGGGGCAGAGGGCGGCCCAGTTGGAACTTGAGCACCCGCAGGATGGTCATCTCCATGTCTCTGATCTGGGCGGTGGTGTAGGCCCTGTCCGTCACGTAGGCAAAGTCTGAGATCTCTGGGGGATACATCTCCTCGTATTTGGAAGCGAGGAACATGGCGGTCACTCCGACCAGCTGAAGCTGCTTCTTGGGGACTGGGTGGTCCTGTTGGACATCACATGATTAGAAACACATGTAGCAATAAACCACCACTGCTATGTAGCATGCAAGGTAGTAGTGACAGATGGGCCATGGTTTACCTGAAGAAAGCGGTCAATGATTCCCACAGTCATGTACATTGTCTCCTGCAGCAGACGGAACTTAAGGCTCACTTGCACCAGCCAGTCAACAAGAATGGCTCGCATGTTACCGGTCACCTCCTGACCCTGCAGGTAGTTGGGTCTAACATTCTGCTCATCCTGAGCAGACAAGAAACTGGGTTAAAGCCAAAGACAAGTTGGGGAAGAAACCAAAACATTTAACATGAATTATAATCTTAATTGAAATGTAACTTGCCTCAAGCTGTCTGAGGTACTTGTAGATGTCCTTCACATACTCGCTGCAGAGCATGGGGTTGTCATAGTCATCTGCATCCACATCCCGGATAGCAGTATCAAGGATGACATCAGAAAATGCTTGACAGAGGTCAGCAGGCTCACAGCCAGAAGTCTCCATTGGAGTGGGGGATGCTGGTTCAGGCGGAACCTGGAATGGTGGAAAATCCAACAGGAGTTCAAACAAACTGAAGCACCACACCCAGCAGGCTTTTGTACCTTAAAAACCACAGATTGCTGTTTGCATGCAACTCACCTGTACCTCAGGCTCAGGTTTAGCAGGAGCAACATTTTTTGGTTTGGGTTGCTCAACCACTGGTGCTTTTTCAACTTTGGTGGCGACTTTGGTCTTCTTGATGGCCTCTGTCTTGATGCCCTAAAAATCAGATAGTAAAGTCATAAGTGTGAGCTGAAATGTTGGCAACGTTATATATTCTGATTTCACCTTTCTTAAAATGAAGATTTGTATTCTCCAGCGTTATAGGTTTGAATGTTGGGCAAGGAAAAAAAAAAGAAAAAAAAAAAAAAAAGCAATTTAACAAACATGTAAAGAAACTTTCCACAACTTTCCAACCTTGATGAGTGTAATTGGTAGTTAGATTTATAAATAGAATTGTTACTCGATTAAAATGCAAGTGCATGCATTTAAATAGCAGAGGCACTGGACTGGTGTATTTCCGTTCTGTTAACACCCTCTTGTTCCACTACATTTAGACCTTCGGTGAATACAGCTGCTAGGCCATTATGCATAATCCTAGAACATACAGGTAAACTCGTGAATTTGATAGTGAAGTTATTTTACCTTATTTGCCTTCTTCGGTTCTTTGTTAACTGCGATGTTTCCGATTTCGCCGAGCGCAGCTCGAGGCTTTGTGGGCCCGGTAACCGAGCAGGCCTTGCCACCGAGGTCAGTCCTGGTAGAAGCCAAGCGGTTCTGCAGAAAAATAAAAACCAGTAAAGCAATGTTGCAATTGCAGGTATAGAGCAGGAGGCAGAGTATTTAGTCGAATTCCTATTATTATTATTATTATTATGGAACGGCACGAGAGCAGACCCCCACCGCGAGGCACAAGGGTATTTAACACTGCAGGTATTTTAAAAAATGAAAACGAAATAAAGCCACGTTTTACTTAAACATTTTTCCACTTCCATTTATATAAATAAGAAATTAAGAAATACAAAAAAAAAAGCTTACTCTGGTTACTCGAAGAGCCATTTCGAAATGTGTGTTGCCTCGACCAAAAGACGGAGTATCGTAATGGAGAGTGATGCGGTGTAGATTCAAGCTTCAGCGTCTTGGTTTAAATCCTCGCTCCCTACAAGCTGATTCGCTGTGCCCCGAACTCTCCGAGCATCTGATTGGTCGAGCGCATCTGTTTCAAATGCGTTCCCCGGACAACCAGTGGTCACGTGATTTGGAATCTTATCGTTCGCTCACTTCCTTTTCCTGTTATGCTCTCCTTATATTTTTTAAAAATAATATTTTATAGAACCTTTTTTTTTTTTTTTTTTTTTTTTTACCATACAGAGAACGTGTTTACATCAAAAAAGAAAGGTTAAAAAACAGTGAGTTAAATGGAAAAATAAAAATGTAAAAAATCGGAAGCAGAAGCGTTCCAATGTACGTGCAGCTTGGATAGTAATCAGCATTACTATAAACTAAAAAATAAAATAAAATAATTACTTATGCCTCTGCCCACCTGCTTTATTTTCAATGAATTATGGTAATTTGTACCAACCCAAAGCTATTGACAAAATACTTGAATATAACAAAGGACTGTAATATGTTGTGAGGAATCCTGTAGAAAAATAAAAAGTACAGATAATAGCTTGGCAACCCTATTAATGAATTTATATGTGTGCAATATTGTCTTATAGGACTGAAATAGCCTTTCTATCTCTACCAAGCACCTTTGTAATGACGCAATATTTTTTAGATCATGAATCTGACAGTGTCTGCAGTCTCAATTCAAGTTATCTGAAGTAACGGAAATGCTGTAAAACACAAAAATGCTGGGATTTTGCAAATAAATAAGAGAGAAGTACCAGAAAGTTTTCATATGGGGTGATGGCATGGAAGCAGTATAATGTTCCCCTTAGAACAGGCACAAAACTCAAAACAGATCATGAATTGCATCATTTTAAACTCAAGTTGCTTTGAAAGAGTGATCAGTTCTGTTGTCATGAAGCTTGTCATTGAATTTTATGGTGATTTTATTGTGTTTTGTGCTGTTTCCATGTATTTCCTTGTTAAGTTTTGTGTATTTGTTTAAAGGCGCTAGTAGTGATCTGCCCCTCTGACTGATCTATTCTTATATTTGACATCATTAGATGATTAATACCAAAGTATCAGCAGCGTGTTACTGTTGTACCTGCTGGGGGTGGAGCTAGTTTGAACAATAGTTTTATAAACAGGGACACCAGATACATCTGAGGGATCATGAGATCATGAACCACGTGAGAGGTTTAAAGTGAAAAATCACAATTTAGTGGAGCTGTTAACAACTCATAGACATCTGAAATGTGACCCTGACTTCACACTGCTTTTTGTCAGACGTCAGAAGCCAAAAAGGCTGGAAACTGCTGTGTGTTTCAAAGCTTGTTATATTATTAATTGTGTACAATTTTATTAAAAGTAACCAAAACTGTCAAATAACTGTAGTGGAGTAGAAAGTACAATATTACATGTGTAAATGTAGTGAAGTAGAAGTATAAAGTAGAATAAAAGTAAAGTACAAGTGCCTCAAAATTGTACTTCATTACAGCATTTGAGTAAATGTACTTGTTACTTTTCACCACTGGGTTAACAGTGAAAGCTGGACAGTGAAGGTACAGAAAGTCCTGGGGAAACTTGAAGGTAACATGTCTTCTCCAACTTACAGACAACAAGGCGGCGTCGCCCCCTTTGCCTGGCTACAAGTTTATTGATTTTTAACTAAACAACATCAGGATCGAAGCTGTTGTCTGTCCGCTTGGTCGAAGAAGCGAGTTTAAATGTCCTGTACCAACCCTGAAATCCTCTGTGTATATTCTCCAGAACCCCTGCCTTCTAATCACGGGGATCACAGTTTCCGTGACGTCCACCGGAAAGAGAGAGGACGTAAACGCATCACGTAAAACAAAACAGATGCCACCACAAATCAGCGACAGAGGACGTCAACGAAACCAGGCAGCAGTAACTCCCGGACGGAGTGGAGGAGCCTCCGTTTCTGTGAGAAGACCGACTGAGACGAAAAGGCACGGACGACCATTACACCTAGACGGCCCTAGTTAGTTAGTTAGTTAGCTCAAAAACCGAAGTTAACCTAGTTACTAATTAGATTTAAAAACTTTCAAGGCAGAGACAGAAGGTAAGTCCGCCAGTCGAAGCATCGCTAGCTAGCACAAGTTGTTGTTGGGGAAGTTTCTGGTGTGAATAGTAAAATACTTAACATGAAGTCTTTAAGTAACATTTTATCTTGTAACAATTAGCCTTAATGTAAAACACGTTTGTTAAACTAGCTAGAATCACAGAAATGTTGTGTTTGGTTAACACGTGTTAACTGAAAACTTTTCTTATCCAAAACAGCGAGGTTGTAAATTAAATACAACTTTCGCTAGCTAGCTGCTAAACCTAAATTAAGGGTCGCTGTTTTCTTCCAGCACCTATCAATCTAAAAACAACGATAATATGTATTTAACTCGGCTAGTGTTAATCTGCTAGCTCCAGCAGCATCTGTACATTTGCCCAAGTTAACGGTATCTTGTTCGAGATTTTAACATTAACATGTATTTTAATGCGTCTGCTTTATCGTTTTGATTCACACACTCATTTAATAATAGTCATAAAGGCAGTTTGTTACAAGTTAATGTCAGTATTAATGGCAGTTCATCTGCGGTGGGAACAAAAACAAAAGAACAGACAAAGCAAAGGCAACGTCAGCTAACAGTTTATTGCTAACTCCTAGCATGCTATCATTAGCGAGATCACGAGAATCTGCTCACAGGGTTGTTGTGGCTAGCAGTCGTTAGCATACCAGCAATTAGACTAAACCACACAGCTCTAGCCTGACTTTTAGTTGTGTGTCCTTATTCTTTTTTTAGTTAGAAGCTCTTATAATTCGACTGATGAGAGGTATCGATGTCCACGTTCTCTAGTGCCATGTAACGTAGTGAGAGAAAGACGCTAGCAGCAGCCATTAGCTTGCTAGCATGACTCAGTGGATTTGGCAGAAGTGACACTGTGGCTGTGGCCCGGTGTTTGCCAGGAAGCAACCGAGGAGGACTGCAGCTTCGAGATAAACTATACTGATTGTTTGAGTGACTTCACTGAGAAGATATCTAACTAGAGACGGGGGTTATGTGTGAGTGTTACTGAGCCTCGGGGTGGTGTTAGCATGCTACAAGGAACGCTACATGTTCCAGAGCGTGATTAAATCTTTTGTCTCGGCTCTTAAAGCGATCTACAGGTGTCGTGCTGAATTTTGTTTCCATGTCACAGTCTGTTCAGACTACTTCCATGCCCTGTAGGTGTTTGATTTTGCAGCCTGGGTTAAAGAGCTTATGATTTCCTTGAAGGGGAAACCTACTCTGACGCGGATACACATCTTGGCAAGATACCAGCTCTTGATTGCAGGGCTCTCGAGGTTGTCTAAAAATAGATGTTACTGTACTGAGGTAGCTCGTGAGTGTATGTGTGTGTGCGCGTGTGCCTTTGAGATCAGTGTCACATTGCTTTCCTGTGACAGATGGAAAGCCACCACACACTGATCCATGTGAGCCTGGAGCTCTGCAGTCTGCAGGCACACACACGTGAAGGGTGCAGATTGCAGTGGTGTTTTTTCTTTAGGGAAAGGAGGAAGCTTGTGATGCAGTTCACCAGAACTTGATGATGTTGAATACTTCCCCTTTTCATTCCCTATTATAAACAGACTTTGCCCTCTCAAGCGATATCCTCAACAACTTCCTTTTAAAATACAAGTCATTGTCGTGGCTGATGCAACTTTCATTCTGGTTAGAGAAGAGAGAACTGGTAAACTTTGTACTTTAACTTGGAATAAGCAGCAATTATGTTGATATTAGTTAAAGTTTTTATCATCTTGTTTGTGACAAGCTTGGCAGTTTGCAGCTTTTATGGTCAGTTACCGAGTTTCAGCACAGATGCTTAATCATAAACTGCATTTTAAGTCACAGAAAACTGACTTTTTGCAGCAGCTTTCAGCATATAGATGAGGAAAACAGAGTTTGTGGCTTTGCATTGTTGTTAGCCACAAACTGCAGTAACTTTTTTCAGGTTTCTGATTGACCTTTAAAGTTAGAGTTACTCCTGACAGCGTGTTTTCATATTTTTATCCTATATATTGACTTCCCTTGCTGTAGTCTAATCTGACCAGACATTCGATGCCAAGTTTATTGACAGTTTTCAGTAATCCGATTATTTCATCATTCAGTCTGAAACCTGGAATGATCCGGAGCAGAAGGAAGATACAAGCTGATACAAGCTCTCAAACATCTGCTACTGAGGGAATGATTGTCTGCCCTTTCACAGTGTTGTTTGATGACTGTGTAAATTATATAATGTTGTGTTGATCACACTAAGTACCTCAGCAGCTGAACAAGCCAAAGTCAGATGTGAGCATGTGTTAATGGCCTGTTAGTGATAATGAGCAGTTCGCTGAAACCTATTAATAATTGCTACCTGCTGATGAATAGTGTGATAGGAGTGTGTTGAGTGGAGTTGAACCAGAGGCGGGTGTGATTTAGTGAAGCAGACGGACCATGGCCAGGGGTGAAATTACACTGCTGTGTTGTGACGGCAGCAGCCTGATACTCACTGCAGGGCCTGGTGATGGGTCAGAACATCACTTAACATGAACACTCACCCCCTGCTCGGTGTTGTGTTCCAAAAACTGTTGTTTGTTTTGTCATTTTCTGCATATTCAAGCGAACAAACATCAGTATTTTCTAACTCGGCTGGCTGTAACGCAGCTGAGTTTAGCTGAATTACAGGGTGTTTACAGTACTTTTACAACAATATAAAGGAAAAGGCAGCAGCTTCCCAGGGAAATAATGGTTTATTGGTTATTATAACAGCTGCCTAATTGATTAATCGATCACTTGCTTCAGCCCTGGTGATATCTCTCTCTGTTGGCCTGGGTCTCAGTGCCTCACTCAGCAAAGCAAACACTCACCGCTGCAGTGTGTGTCTTTTTGTTTGTGTCTCCAGGTCAGCTCACTTGGCGGCAGACATCGCTATGGCCCAGGAGACCAATCAGAGCCCAGTTCCTATGCTCTGTGCCACCGGCTGTGGTTTCTATGGCAACCCCAGGACTAATGGCATGTGCTCCGTGTGCCACAAGGAGCACCTGTCAAGACAGAACAATGGAGGAGTCAGTTCTTTGAGCGCTGTGGGTAAGACCTGCTGCTGTTTTGTTTCCACATGGACACAAGGGGAAGGCCTGACCTCTGCCTGCAGCTGCACCTGCCTTTTGTCCCCAGTGTCTCTTTGACTGTAACATGTGGTGAAATTTTCTCCCTCAGGCAGCAGCAGTGGGCCCACAGCTGAGGCCTCTGCCATCCAGAGGTTAGAGGCCACCTTGAATAATGCTGCAGCTGCTGCAGTCGCTGCTGCAGAGGTGGCAGCGGAGGCCGCCGCCTCTGCTGAGGCTGTCGCCACCGAGGCTCTCAGGTGAGGGGATCCACTCTACTACCCCCAGACAAATAAAGCTGGCTTTTAAGTGGCTTTGAACATAAGCAAATGTCTTAATTTGTGAGCTAATCACTGCCAAAAAATGTCCTTTTAATTGGTGATTCATGTGGACTCTTCTCATAAACGCAACCCCACTGGAAGGCACCATCATTAGTGTCTCCTCTGCAGACAAAGACAGCTGGATATATGAGAAATACGGCCATTAAATCCATTTGCTCTCCCTAATATCCAGCTCCGTATTGATTTTCATTCCATTTATCCTCCACAGCGGGGTTTCAACGGCCATTTCTGTAACACAACAGATGACTGAGATGAGTCTGTCTTGTGAGGAGAAAGGAGCATCAGGGAGTAAAGCAGAGCTCACAGAGCCAGGTGGGTACTAAAACTGGACCAGTTACTTATCACAGAGGATATATAGGAAGAAAATAGCTTATTGTAATATAGCAGGATGGCTTTATGTTGCAATTAAGAGTGTATATTTTATCATTATGATGAAATACCTTCATTTGACAGCTACTGTATTCACACAATCAACATTTCAACCTGATTATTTTATGTATAACTTTGATAAATTGACTGTATGCACCTAATTCTAAGGCTTTGTTGTCTGAGAAATGCTTATGTGGAGCTATTGCAACATCTCCTGTGTAGGTTGGTAAGAGAGATACTTCCCTGAGTTAAGTGGGTTTTTTTTCTTGTGTGTCTTCAGTGGTGAGTCAGCCCACAGTCTCAGCCTCCCATCCCTCCACTGCTGGCAGTGAAGAGTCCAAAACCCCAGAGCCCCCGAAGCCCAAGAAGAATCGCTGCTTTATGTGCCGCAAAAAGGTTGGCCTCACAGGTGAGAGATGACACAGATAAACCGTTTAATGTTGTTAGAAGAAAGTCAGTCTGACACAAAACACAGCTTTGTTCCTGTTCCTCAAGGTTACTTTTAATTCCAGGAAGTTAAAGCCAACAACTGCAGTGTCTTTCAGTTTAATTTAATTAAGTTATTTAGAAGGTGGAGTGTTGTTGGGTGTTCTGGTAAAGATTGCTTTGGGTTAGCAGCAACAGTTCTGGCTGAATGTGCCATCACAGCAGGATGCTTACTTTAAAAAACAAAGAAGTAGCAATTAAACTTCATGGACAAAGTAAGAACTGTGTCCTTTCCCTTAAAATGTGTCTTCACACCTGTTCTGATGAGTTTGTCCGCGTTCAGGGATGTTTTTCCGTTGCGATCCCTTGTCGTCGCTCTTACTCAGTCTGTCCTCTGCTGTGGTTGTGTTTCAGGTTTTGACTGCCGCTGTGGGAATCTGTTCTGCGGACTCCACCGTTACTCCGACAAGCACAACTGTCCGTACGACTACAAAGCCGAAGCCGCCGCCAAGATTCGCAAAGAGAACCCCGTGGTCGTCGCCGACAAGATCCAGAGAATATGAAGAAGACTCTCGGTTTGACTTTGAATACCGGGAGCTGTTGGATTTATGGAAAAATAGACTTGAGCTCAACCTTCTTGGTGAAGGATCTGCTTTTCTTTTCTGGTTTATTACACATTGAGGACATTTTCCCCGCCCAGTGCATGAACGTTCACATATATTTTCAGCTTTGTTCTCGTTTGGGTGTGAGTCTAACACTTTTCAGGGGGTTGCATTGAACAAGAAAATAAGTGTGTGAGAGAATGGGTTCTGTATATTCTGAGAAGTGACTGAGGGAGGTTGCTGAAGAAAAATTCATGGCCCGTTTTCTGTTTTTCTTTTTGAGAAAATGTTGCTGGCTGTCCGGTCTGTTTCGTGATCCTCCTCCAGATCACTTGAACTCTGCCTGGAAAGCACACTCAGACATTTTCAGGCTTTCGTTCGGACTCTCAGACTCTTACTGCTGTTGGCTGACGGCATCATCTCAGCCGTTGCTTGCTCTCTGCTGGCTTGAGTAGCAAAATGGATATATCTCTCTCCCCCCACCCCCCCTTCTTTTTTTGTTTTTTCGGCCTCCACTCTAACTCTGTGAGCTCAGAGTTGAACCCTCCCGACTTGTCAGACTTTTGCGTCCTGGTGAGTTATTATCAATCTGATGAAAATGCTTCTCTGTGCCGCCGGAATCTCGTCCACTCTTGCCCGCCTGCGACACACAGCTCAGACATGTTGCTAAAAAAAGGACTTTGAAAAAAAAAAAGACTTTTGTTGCAAGCCTTTTCTTGCCAGCTCATATCCCTTCCCATCCTGCTGTGTGCGCGGCACTAGAAACACAATGTAGTTTGACGGTGTATTTCAGTTTTCTCTCATTGATCTCGGACTGAATGCTGTGACTCGCTCTGTGTCCGGGACCTGGAGGGCAGGACACGAGGACCTCTGCTTTTTAGGTCTTTAAAACCATCCACTGAAGTCACATGACGATACATGTCACCCAACTGTGACGTTTGTTTCCTTTTTTTTTTTCTTTTGTTGTTGTTGTTTTCCAGAAAAGTGGTGTGTATGCCGTGTGTTGTTGTATGACAAGTAGCCTACACTTGTATTAAATTTTTTTTTTGCCTTTTTTGGAAGGGTTTAGCTCCACTAATATTTTCATCTTTTACTTCACTATTGAATGTTTTCTTCTAATTTTTAATGTGAGCTGACAAATTCACAACATCGGGAGTGTTGAGATTGTGTATCAAACACGAGTGTGTGTTTGTGGGAGTAGATGTGGTTGGCTGGTGTGTGAGTATTGTATGAGGCCAAGTGGTTGTGTGCCGCGGTGACTAGTGAGACCTGTGGACGTAGGTTATTAATAATTTTTCTTTTTTTTTTTTTTTGGTCTGGCTGCTTGATGTGTGTTTTTGTTTTTTACCCTTTAGTTATGCAAGTTTGTACAAACATCTTTATTTATATACTGCAGTGCGCGTAATCTTCCAATAATACAGAATAAATTGTATGATGTAAATAAATTATGTTCAAAAATATAAATGAAGACTCTTTATTTGAGTAGCCTATGTCAGTCTAAAATGAAAATGAATAGCTTGATGTTTTCCTTTTTTGCCTGGGCTGTATTTTCTGTCTGGAAGCAGTGCAGCAAACTACGTCAAAGTACGTCCAGTACAGTTTTTGGTTTTGCTCCTGACAGACTCAGATTGTTATTATAAGTGTCTGACAACATTATGGTTAGGATTCCTACAGAAATAGACCATTTTATTGAAGAGTAAGATCCCTTTTGTTTAACCAGAAACATCTCTAAATGTCACTACCAGACTCCATTGAGAAAACCAGCAATTTTACAGAGCAGAACACAGGAGCTGCTGGAATACCGCTGCCTCTATCGGTTAGTTAGTTTGTGTTGTTGTGTGGTACTTTTACTTTTCTAAAGGATCTGAATACTTCCTCCACCAGTGAAAGTCACACAATCACTCAAACAAACTAACAGATCGAGGCAGCGATATCCCAGGAATTCCTGTGTTCTGCCCTGTAAAATTGCTTGTTTTCTCAATGGAGTCTGGTAGTGATACATAAATCGCTATATAAAGCTGTTTTACAGTGTCCACTGTAAAAGTGTAATACAACTACAGTTCTTAAACATGAATAAACCATATTTTCCTTGGAACAGGTTCAGATGTTGAACATCCAGCTGACATCCACAGGCTGCTGTCTGTCAGTTCGTCTGCCACCGCTCTGTGTTTCCATGTGACTTGTGTCCCTGCAGGGGAAACGGGATCTGCTGCAGCCTGATCTGAATGTGGCCTCGGGTCACGTTATGACACCTGCTCCCCCGCGTCACTACGAGGTCTGTATGTTTTGATTGGTGTGCTCATTCATCAGCACAAGAAGCACATGGTGTCAGGAGCACTTCTGCTCCTCAGTCCCCTCTGAAGTGGTTCTCCAAATAATCTGCAGAAGTAAACACTGACCACCCAGAGCTTTTATCGCTTCTGTTGGTGCAAACAAACAAAATCTGATCTTGCCTAGTTTTGCTTTCTTTTTAGTTTTTATACTACAGTGTTGTCTGTGTATTCATGCTCTGATATTTATTCAACCTGCTCTGTCGAAGCTTTGCTAAAACGAGACAAGCGAGGTTATA
The DNA here is from genome assembly GCF_001640805.2 of Lates calcarifer. NCBI lineage: Eukaryota > Metazoa > Chordata > Actinopteri > Centropomidae > Lates > Lates calcarifer. Next base: position 3,135,553 of record NC_066841.1, on the reverse strand, counting down.
TAAAGACTTGGAGAGAAAAAGCAAGACTTTGTGATCATCTGACTGAGTGTGTGAAATTCCTCACACTGTAACAGCAGTGTACCACAGATTGTGTGACACTGCTGTTACAAATACACATTTAAGTTGAGTGTGAATCTGAACTGAAAGCAGTTTTTGTGCAACTATAAATCTTTTCTACACTTTCACAAACTTGATTTCTTGCTTAGAGGGTCATAACTACACTCATAAAAATTAATTTCTGTGATTATAAGAAATACAAAAATATAAATTAAATAGATTTTCATGTGTTTCATCTCTTAGTATTTGTAAAACAGCAAATTTATTTTATGTTATACTGCAGTAGTTTGTGTTTTAGTACACGTCAGAAGATTTCTTTGGTCAACAGTTTTGTTGATGAATAACCACTAGGTGGCGTAACAGCCATATACATTACTATCCTCTGTGCTGTGACAGAGCACCACCCAAAAATGAAATGTTAACTTCTTAAACATGTTCTGCTGTTTGTTTAAACATATGAAACTCTTAAGGACAAACATGAAAATAAAAGTTAACACCAAAGACACCTGAAATGTGAATCCTAACATTTAAGAGGTACATTTTTTATATTACACAGTTTATAATTGTTAATGCATCAGTTACAGTTAGACTGTAATGGTTAATAAGTAGTAATAATAATAGGTTTTATGTTGAATATCTTTTTATTTTTCATATTTTTCATACATATACTCATGTTGATCTGCCACAGATCTGCAGTAATATTGAAGAACTCTCCTGACCTGATCCATTAACTTTTAATTGCACATGCATCATTCATGGTGATCAAGCATTAAATATTGATTCAGAAACATCTGATGGTTTTTCGAGATAAGGAGGTGTTTAGAAATTAGTGTCAAGATAAAAAAAATGGCTCCAGATCTGTGGGGAATATCGTGAATGTTCTGTTTTCCAGGACTCTGTCTTGCCTACTCTTCAGCTCTGTCCAACCAATCAAAAACTACAAATGTTGTTGGACAATGGACGTCTTTTGTCTGTGTACATTACACACCCAAAGTGCATCAGTGGCTCTTTGTTTTTGAGTTTGAATTTTGATTTTTGGACAAAAAGCCACTACCATTATTGATGTGGGTTGCTTTAAATGTTGATGCCGCAAGGAATCGTGGGACAGCATTATCTCCTCTCCTTTCGTAAAGGAGATTGTCCAGTGTGCCCTCTGCTAAAGGAGATAAGAAAAGAAGCATTTAGAGAATTCAATCTGCTATTATCACAGCTGCCACTTAGATACTTCTGGGTTATTTCCCTCAGTTAGGAACCTTCCTCAGCAAAAAACAGCCAGATTTAAAACTGATATATTGAGAGATTTACCTGGCGCTGAAAGGCTTTTACAAGGCATTAAAATGTAAAATTCCTGCACTCCAGCTTTAAAAATATGTAAATTCTTATGTTGCAGTACTTTCTATAATGACCATTTAACTATGAAGATAGTAATATAGCATCTGTATTCTCTGACCAGGTGAGCAGGAATGCGACAAGATGTGTCAGTGCCAATCAGCAGCCGTCTAAAAGCATGTGTGATCCACATCTCACCTGTGGGAACTGACAACCGTGTAATAGAATCATTTTGGATGTGAAATATGAGCTCTACTCTATTATTTAATGAGGCTCCGGGGTGTTGCTCAGCACAGTTTCCAGCTCTGCACACTCACATGTGAGGTCAGGTTAGCTGCTGTCAGTCTCACCGCTTCAGGCTGATGGATATCCTACCTGCTGAATTTGTACTGTAAAACTAAAAGAAGTCTGAGGTTTAGTTGCAAGGTCATCTCAGGGTATTTACTGCTTGACTAATGAGCCTCGCATACAGAAACCTAAACCTTCATTAAATCTTTAGGGCGTCTGGTCTTCTCCTGTGTGTGTGTGTGCATGTGTGGTCTACAATAACAAGCTGAGTGAGAGTTTTTCTAGGCAGTTTAGATGATGTCATCTTTAGGAAAAACAAAGCAGAGGCAGCTAAATACAGTAGACTCCCACTGAATGCTGTTTCAGGTCTAAGAATCCGTCTGGGCCTGATGTGAAACCCCAGCTGTTTATCATCTACCTCCATGTTGTAATGCTAAAATATAAATGTCCAACCTAATTGGGGAATAACACAACCTTTCTGCTTGATAACCCACGGTGCATCACCTTTGGTTTCCAGGATTTCACCGTCGTCATAGTGATGGCACCTGAGTTGGGATACCTGAGTTGGGTGCTGGCAGGGAGCCAAGGCAGAGGAGCGCCAGCCTCTTTGAGGGGGTAGACCGGTCGAACACTGCGGAGGATACAGACGCTTTTTATTTTCCATCATGCCGAGAAAAAGTGATATAGCAAAAATGGATGACGGTGAGTTCAAGATCATTTACTTTATATAATGACACAAACTGTGGGTTATAATGATGTGTGATGGACAAATAAGTAAAATATTTCCCTGAAACAAAACTAATTTGTGTTGAAAAATGCACATTTTATTAACTTTTCTTTGTCATACACCTTTACGACCACTTCTGCTTACAGACATTATGTTAGAGCCATGACTCTAATGTGGACTCACCATGTGACTTTTGGTCCTTTTCCACAAGCAGGAGCTTAGTGAAGCGATAGCGTAACATGTAGCCATTGTCATGGGTTCTGCTTTTGTTTCCACTGGCTCTCCACCTGCTGCTGGGCTGAGTTCCTGGCAGTGATGGGAATTAGGGCTCTTTAAGGGAGCTCTATCCTATGGCTTTGTTTGTTCGTTTTTGTTTTTGGCCACCATCACAACCCTATAAACACTACTGTCCTTTACTGACTTACTGACTGGCTTGCTGGCAATTACAATCAAGGGTCTGTCCTCAGTCCTCCCAGAGTCTTTCCCACTTCAACCCTGCGAAAAGGGGAATTCATTTAGGACAGGCAGTGAAATTTTGCACAACAATAACTTGGGTAAACTTGGTTCCCTTCATTCATACCAACGAACTGCTGAAAAGATTCGGATTGCTCACGAAATGTAGCATCACTAGTTCCTGGAACTAAACTTGGACACTGCTCAGGAGATGATACTAAATGTTCCAAAGTACCTTTAGGGTAAGGGCAAGGCTAAACAACTATACAGCAATGCTAGCAGTTTTGTGAGCCTGTATTTAGGCAAAGCAGTGCTTTAAGCTAAATGACCAAAGACAGCATTATGTGTGTTAGCATGCTAACATATGCTAATTAGCACTTAACACCAAGTACAGCTCTGGCTGATGGGAATGTCATCAGTTTAGAAAGTCTTTGGTCACGAGTAAAATCACTGGAAGAACTGAATCTTTGGCCTGATGATCCCATGAATGTCCTCCACCTATCAGTTGAGCTATTTTAAGGTGGTGGACCAACCAACTGATACTTCCATCCCAAGAGCCACGATGCTAATGTGGCTAATAAAAACAGACAACACTTGTTGGACAAGCCAAGATGTTCAGACTGTGATTAGTATTTGGGGAGAGGGGGCCACCAAACACTGGGACCATAACAAACATGAAATACAAGACAGCTTTACTTCGTCCATGGTTTTCTGTCCAACATCTGCTGTCTTCTGTGGTTTACCAAACAGGAGAGGATGTTATTAATCTTGATCCCACTCTTTCCTTTTTAATGACATATACCCAAAACATTCTGATTGGTAAAATACAGTAAAAAGATACGGAAGAACCTTCTACCAAAGCCTTATGAGTTCAGGTTATGGAAAGACCCAATGCATGCATGGATGTAGTGATATTCCACTGAAAACCACAGAAGTGAACTTAATGTCGGCAGCATCAATGGCATTACCATTGCTTGAGCTACACCTTTCACATAGCTACTAAAAACTCAGCATTATAATAATGCCATCACTGGTTAAGTTGGTGATTTCTTGGCATTGCAAATGGATGTGTTTATGGTTTGTTGGGTATTTGATTGTGTTGTTTTGTTTGTGTTCTGCCTCAGTTGGGATAGACGTAGACGGGGATGTGAGTGACAGTGATGGTGAGTGGATAAAACTCAATTTATGGACCTGATTTTAAAAAGGTTTAATAGTCTAGAGACTAATCTAACACTCAGACCTTTATTTGGTCTTGATGTAGATGGTGGCACCCAGAGGAGAGGGAACAGGAGGCAGGCAGGTGGAAGAGGAGGTGCGAAGGGGAGAGGCCGGGGCAAAAAACCTGCCTGATGAGGACGACGAAGACGAGGAGGAGGATGAAGCTCCCAGGGGACGCAGAGGCGCAAACAAGAAGAAGCCTGCAAAGAAACGTGGTGGTGCATGATGACGAGGATGAGAGCGAGGACGAAGCTCCCAAGAAGAAAGGAGGACGAGGAGGAGCAGCCAACAAGAGGAAAGGAGGCAAAGCTCAGGACAGCGATGAGGAGGACAGTGACGATGGGAAAGGAAAGAAGGGGAAGAAGGGAGGAGGGAAGAAAGGAGGCAAGGAGGAGGAGGATAGTAAGGGAAAGAAAGGGAAGGACAAGGGGAAAGACAAGGATGACGACAAGGACAAGAAGAAGAAGAAAAAAAAGGACGACAGGTAGGAAAGGAAGTAAAACTACCTGTAAAGAGTTTAACATGAATTCAAACCTATACTCATCCTTCATCCCTTCTTCTGTGCCTCCTCCAGTTCAACTGACTCCAACATGGACTCTGATGAGGAGGAGGAGTCCATGTCGGAGGGAGAGATGGCCCGGCTGATGGAGGAGGTGGAGGAGAAGAAGAAACTGATCGCCAACATCAGGAACAAGCCATGGAGGATGAAGCGGAGGCTCACGCACCTGAAGTAATCATCTGCTTTGAATTTTACATTGACCAACTCATTTTGATGGGTTTTTGTCTCTCATTTGTCTTTTTTGCTTCGTAGGGAGGCTCAACAGTTTGTGGATAAGTTTGAAGGTGCTTTAGGCAAAGGAAAAGGCAGGAAGTGGTATGCCTACAAAGTGATGATGACAAAGGTTAGGCACATAATTCAAACTTTTCTCTGCTTTTTGCTTGTGTTTGTGTGTGTTTTCCTTCTTTAATGGTCCATCTCTTTCTATTTTAATCTCAGAAATGGATCAAGTTTCAAAGGGATTTTGAGAACTTCAGAACAGCTTGTATCCCCTGGGAGAGGAAGATCAAAGAGGTGGAAAGTAAGTTTTTGTGTGCAGAGCAGCTTCAGTGTTTACCAGAGGAACAGCGACTCCTTGTGGACAGATGTTGAATTAAGAAAAAATCTCAAATGTTCCCAGGTCACTTTGGATCATCTGTGGCATCTTACTTTATCTTTCTGCGCTGGATGTACGGCATGAATCTCGTCCTCTTTGGTTTCACTTTTGGACTGGTGGTCATCCCTGAGGTGAAGTTACAAAATCCCTATTTATTTAGCACTTTTCAAAATCAAAAAATACATTAAAAGATTTATTAAATTTAAAAAACAGCGCAACAAACAGATAATACAAGTAAAATCAGGATAAGCGTTCTGTAAAAGAAGAAATTCAAAAGATGACACTGACTCAGCCAGCTTCATTTCTCCAGGCAGGTTATTCCAGAGCCTTTAGGCTTAAGTTTAAATATTTATATCTTTATTTTGCAGGTTCTGATGGGCCTTCCCTATGGGTCAATTCCCAGGAAAACTGTTCCCAGAGCAGAGCAGGCGACGGCTCAGGACTACTCTGTCCTCATGGACTTCAACGTGAGTCTGATACATGATGTAGACAATGAAGACGAAGTTTTTCTCTCATAATTTATTATTGGTTCATGCATAAATAAACCCAGAACTTATTGGTCCTACAAGACATCACTGACTAACTAGATCCAAACAATACTGGAAAGAGTTCAAATATACCTTTAAATGATTACTAAATACCAGATATAATTGTAAATTACCAGAGAAAAGTAGTAAAGATTAGTCAAAAAGTCCACCTGACCTTTTACTTTTTAAAACAAAAGTAAGAAAACTTCAACACTTCAAAAGTAAACAAGAGTTCCAGTTGTTAAACATCTGTACACCAGAAGATTTCAGCTTTTTCATCGAAACTTTAACACTCTTAAATCATTATAATATGCTGAAAATGTTCCAGTCCACACAATCTGTTTTCTTCCTGCTGAATCTGTAAACCACAACCTTCCAGAGAAATAATTGTGTAAATCCAGAGAAACTGTGAAACTAAAGATCTAAAAATGACATCTTCCTTTATTTCCCCAGGGCTACTGCAAATACTCAGTCCTGTTTTATGGATATTACAACAACCAGAGGACCATTGGCTTGCTGAAATTCCGACTGCCTCTGTCCTACCTCATGGTCGGGATTGGCACCTTCGGCTACAGCCTGATGGTGGTGATTCGCACGTGAGTCTGCGGCAAAAAATAAAGCTCACAGACCTTTGTATTAGTTGCTTTTAATGAACATTTACCATCCAGCTCACAATACAGTCATTAATAATTTAATGTAGTCCTGTCGTTTTCCCATAAAGAAGACAGTTTGTTTTATTTTCCAGAATGGCAAAGAACGCTGATGTGGGTGGCGGAGATGGAGAGGAAGGAGAGTTCACATTTGCCTGGAAGATGTTCACCAGCTGGGATTACCTCATCGGCAATGCAGAGACCGCCGACAACAAATACGCCTCCATCACCACCAGCTTCAAGGTAACCACAGCAACCGTCTCACTGGAAACAAATGTACTATGCATGTGTACTTTATTTGTTCAGGACACATGTAGTTCCATTTGAGTTCACTGCAGTCAATGACAGATTAATTTCCCCTTCTGAACGTAAATCGTTTCTGTTCCCGTTCTGCCAAGAACAGGAGTCCATTGTGGACGAACAAGAGAACCAGAAGGATGAGAACATTCACCTGCGGAGGTTCCTCAGGGTCCTGGCCAACTTCCTGATTACCTGCAGCCTCGGCGGCAGCGGATACCTCATCTACTTCGTGGTGAAGAGGTCTCAGGAGTTTGCCACCAGGAACGACCTCAGCTGGTACGAGAAGAACGAGGTAATGATGGTCTCCAGTGAAACAGGTACTGACAATTTGTTATTTGGCATGACGATGTCACCTGTGATTTTGACCTGTTTTGGTCCAGCTGGAGATCATCATGTCTCTGCTGGGTCTGGTGTGTCCTCCTCTGTTTGAGACCATCGCTGAGCTGGAGGACTACCATCCTCGAATTCGCCCTCAAGTGGCAGCTGGGGCGCATCTTCGCCCTCTTCCTTGGAAACCTCTACACCTTTCTGTTCGCCCTGTTCGATGAGGTCAACACCAAGGTATGGTGTATTGTCCGATGATATCAATTAAGCTGAACGTCCTTTTCTTTGGAGGGAAGTTTTGGTATGCTGAATAGAAACCTTTGTGCATCTCAGCTGGAAGAAGAGCAAGCCATAAAGAACGCCTCCATCTGGGCCATGAAGGAGTACTACGCCAACTACTCACGTCTGGTCAACGACTCCTTGGCCACCCCGCCCCCCATGAACCCTGCCGACGTCATCAGAGGACCCTGCTGGGAAACCGCTGTCGGCATTGTAATGAAAATAAAAAACTCTAACACAGAAACAACACAATTCTTAACTATATTGTAAGTGTTCAACCTATTCAACTCCCTGTTTTCTAGGAGTTTGTAAAGCTGACAGTGTCGGACATCCAGGTGACCTACCTGACCATCCTGATCGGTGACTTCGCCAGAGCCGTCATTGTCCGCTTCCTTAACTACTGCTGGTGCTGGGACCTGGAGGCTGGATTTGTAAGTATTTTTGGTTCAAGGTTAAATCAAAATGTCATCACACAGGGTGTATGTACAGGAAGATTTTCTTATTTAAAAAGTTAACTGTTTTGTTCACTTTTAGCCGTCGTACGGAGAGTTTGACATCAGTGGGAATGTTCTTGGATTAGTCTTCAATCAAGGGATGATCTGGTACAAACTCTATGTTTATACTAACATGCACACACTCAGTCACCAGTGTGGTCAGTGGTCCGGTGCATGCATGGCTTCTTGTTACTGCATGTATCCAATATCACTAAATGGACAGATAATATCCTCTGCATACATTACCAACAGCGCTTTCAATGAGTAACATGCAGTAGTCAGTTACTTCTAATTATGTTCTCGGGTTGTCAGTCTGTCGGTCACAGTCTTATCTCAGTAACACCTTTAGGGAATTTATTCAAATTTGGCACAGATGTTCACTTGAACTCAAGGATGAAGTGTTTAGAATTTGGTAGCCAAAGGTCAAAGGTCAAGGTCATTATGATGATAAATTCTACTAGTATTGTGAAGCCAAGGCATTGGTAAACCCATTTCACTTAAGCTTTCACACTTAATGATTTCATCACACAACATCTGATCAGATCACATGATGTCGTGTCATCAGGATGGGTGCGTTTTATGCTCCCGGGCTGGTCGGCATCAACGTGCTCCGCCTCCTCAGCTCCATGTACTATCAGTGCTGGGCCGTGATGGCCACCAATGTCCCCCACGAGAGAGTCTTCAAGGCCTCCAAGTCCAACAACTTCTACATGGGTCTGTTGCTCCTCATCCTCTTCCTCAGTCTGTTACCTGTCGTCTACACCATCATGACCCTGCCGCCTTCGTTTGACTGTGGACCCTTCAGGTAACATCCAGCAGAAAAAATGAATATGAGTCTGATCATGTTGTGCAAATATGAAGACCATGACCTTGTTGTTGATGTTTGCAGCGGGAAGGAAAAGATGTTTGATGTGATCATGGAGACGATTGACCTGGACCTGCCGGCCTTCATGGGAACGCTCTTCAGCTACGCAGCCAACCCAGGCCTCATCATACCAGCTGTATTACTCATGGTGTGAGTGTAGAGGAGGATCACAGGATCACATGAACACACATTTCACATTCGTACATACATATATCTGGACAGCAGACACACACTGACATGAACACACTGTTGTTGTGTATCTGATGCTGTAAAACTCCCCATGTTACCTTTGCAGCCACTGAAAACTGACAAATCCTGCCCTTTCTCCTGCACAGACTGGCCATCTACTACCTGAACTCAGTGTCTGAGGCCTACAAAAACTCCAACATGGAGCTGAAGAAGAAGATGCAGATGGTAAATAGAAAATTGTCTATTAATCCCCAGTGGAAAATAGTCCCAAACAAACACACCCTTTCCCCGTTTGAGTAAAGTTTGCTAAAAACTACAGTACCCAGCTGTTACACAAATCACTGAGAAATCACCCCGTTTTCTCTCTCCTTCCTCACCTCTCTTTCTCCCTTCATCTGTCTTCCTTCATCTGTTCAGGCTCGGGATGAAGAGAAGAATCGGAGAAATAACACAGACAGCACCAATCAGGTCATGAAAGACCTGGAGGACCTGCTGCCGAACCGCTCCCTCGCCCCCCCTGCTCCGGAGCCTGGTCAGTAAACTCCAGACATGTTGTACCTGGAACAGTTATATGTTCATCTTTGCATCCACTAAGGTTACGTCCTCCATGTGAACAGAAAAACCACCAGAGCCGGAAGCAAAGCCAACCAAGACGAAGCCCGGCAAAGGTGTTAACCTGCAGAAAGATGTGGCTCTGGCATCACCCAACCCCAACGTTCAAAGGCCAGTGAGACAGCCACCGGGGCCGAGAGGAGCAGGACCGATGCCGGGTCCAGGTCCAGGACGAGGCCGCGGGAGAGGGCCCCCTCCAAGATAACGGTCCAAGAAAATCACCTCCCTGTAGGTTGCTCATCCAGTTTCTGTTTGTTTCAGTGCTGGAGACATAAACAAGCACAAACACATCCTCTCATATTTTCTTACTGACATCAACAACAGTTTGACGTGGGATATCTGTTGGTTACCATGTGAGTTTAACATGGGTTATGATTGGCTAGCGCCCAAAATTGATCATGCTACTAACACCATGTTGACTTGAAATACTTATAAGACTTAAACACACGACTCTGAGACACCAGTCAAAATTAAAAACAGTTAACCTTTATTAAAGGTGCTATATGTAAGTTTTTGCTATTGCTACAAAGCTGGTGTTAGCATTAGCAGTTGTTACTAACCAGTGTATAGCATCGAATCGCTAACATGTTTGACCGAATACTGTTTTACTCTGGTGATGAAACAAAGATCCCAGATGTCTAGACACACTGTGAAACCAAATGGCAGAGGATACTCAATATCTTTAATTAATTACTGTCAATTGAGCATATTTTCATGCTGCTATATTGTGATAATTTTGAAGCTACAGGCTTTACTATCTCATCCATCTACCACTCAGTTTGTTCACGTCCTTTATGTAACACAGTGTGGTCATGTCTGATGTCTCAGTTATTGATTCTCAAGACATTTTTGTTGTCCCTCACATTTACACTGACTTTATAATTAATGCTAAGATTCTGACTTTGAAATAAAATAAAATTGTTTGATAAAAACTTTGTAGCAGTTCAATTTATATCCTTTCACTTTGTGTTTTATTTGGCACAAAAATTCACTTCAAAGGATTATTATTAAAGCTTTTCATTATTTTTTCAGTATTGCTTGTCTAAACCTGTTGCCTACATTACCCACAATGCAACCCGACCACCAAGAGACTCAGGTGTGCTATGCTTGTACCAGCTTCAAGCAGAGATAAGAAGTGGGCTTTCTGACTTCACCCCCAGATTTTTTTATTTTCAAACTTCAGACCAAAGTGACATCACTTCAGCTTCCACTGGAGCCACAAAAAACTTCATAAAACTTTATTCAAACAGGCAGCAGTACAGCCAAGACCTGTATATCGACTGTGATGTATAAAGTCAGTTTAACAGCCCAAGAGAAAAATGTGGAACATCAGGTTCCCTCATGTAATTGTGCAAAAGCAAAAACAAAAATGTATTGTGTCAGGTCAGTATTTAGGTGAGTTTACTTCACCAGCTCCTTTAAATTATGAGCTACAGTCACATTTATCTGAGCTGACACTCTTTGCTGCATGTCAGCATGAATAATAAGTTGTTTGATCAGAGAGCGAAGGGTTTAAAAATTTAAAACACAAGCCCGAACAGAGGAGTCATCCAACCAGTCCAAACCCCTGACTGTCACCTGGCAGGAATGTTTTCTTTGAGAGGTGGCACACGATTGGCTGATCATCTGCAGGTGAGAATAAACCTGCCTGAAAATGATCTTGCGTAGACAGTGGGTGGAGAGCAAGCTAAATACGGTGACTAACATCCACAGATCTACAGACTCAACGTGAGGACGGTCTCCAGGAGCACAGGTGAGGTTTTTTTAGATTTTTAAATATGAAAAAGAAGACTGTTTTAAATCGACTTAACTTTCTATTTTTCTCTCTCTACAGTCTTTGTTTCTTCCTCTGCTGAGTTAAGATGTCAGTCTTCAAGAAATTCTTCAACAGCATCATCAAGGACAGAGACAATGAGGATGACACCATTAAAGTGAGTATCAGACCAGTCGTGAGGAGAATACACCTGCTGTTGGCTAAATGCAGCATTGATGAATAATAATGTGGAATTACACTTTGAAACATCCTGTTTTCACACTTGAGATTTGGATTTCTTATGCATTTTACTAGTTTTCAGTGACAGCTGTCTGTAGCTCTGTCACCTCATCATCCTCTCCTTCATCCATCCTGGCATGAAAATCACCTGTCGTTCTGAATTGCCACTGGTTTGCAGCAGCCAGAGTTTGTAAAACATCTGCATCCCTGGTTGTTCTTTTAGGTGAAGGGTAAGCCGAAGCCTAAGTATTATGGAACAGTCACCCCGTATCCAAACTTCAACGCCAGCAGTGACGCTTCAGTTCTTCAGAGTGCCATTGCAAGCAAAGGTGTGTGTCCTTACTCGTGTAATTTTAAAAATAAATGACCTCATGTTTGTTGTGTTAGGCTGCTGTAAAAAATTATTCTGCTTAAGTGAAACTTGTCCCTCACAGGAGTGGACGAGGATGTGATCATTGCAGTGATGGTGCAGAGAAACAACGAGCAGAGGCAGAAGATCAAAGTAGTTTATGAGGCGTCCACTGGGAAGGTGAGAGATTTGATTTATATAAAGCAAACCAGTACTTAGGTTTAAATGTCAGCCATCACTCTGACCTCACTATGTAAAGTGTTTTGCAGATTTGAGGTGAATCAAGTCATTCAGTCCTCACATTAGAATTAAAGCTGCAATTCTTATTTTCCCACATTAAATTCCATCATTATTTCACATTATTTTTGCTTTTTTCCCACCAACGTGATGGGGAAAAAATGACCCTGTAAATTATTATAATGAGAAAACAATGACATCTCATTATACCAAATCATTATTTTGAAGAAACATCTATCGTGTGCTCATGTGGCTGCTCCCTGTGCATTGCAGAAACTGGAAAAAGCTCTGAAGTCAGCTCTGCACTCAGATTTAGAGGACATCTCTCTGGCTCTGCTCATGACACCGGCTCAGTTTGATGCCCTACCTGATCAGGAAAGCCACAAAGGTAAATATCAGTGGTTTGTGTGCTAAATATCAGAGGAGGATATTTCCAGATGTTGCACTCTGTGTGATCTGCTTTTTTCTGTACATATGAGTTGTTACATTCTTGTTTAACACTTAGCCAAACCTCTGAATTGTTGTCATTTCTGGTGTTTGCTCCAACAGCGTCTGGGCACAGATGAGGACGTCCTGGTGGAGGTTCTCGCAACCAGATCAAACGCAGAGATTCGAGAGCTCAAGAGGATCTTCAAAGAAGGTTTGCCCTGATTCTGTGCAGTTACATTGGTGTTTTCAGATTTTGTGTAACATCTTAGGCATGTAACTGACACTCTGCAGTGTCTCCAGTGGAGCAGTCTAACACTGAATTCTCAGACAGTGCTGCACTGTAATCACCTGGTAATGTTTTTGTATTGTAAGCCTCTAAACAACAGCTATAACCACTGTAGTCATACATTCTTTGTGCTGTGCTCCCTCAGAGTACAAAACAGACCTGGAGGATGTCATTAGGAGTGAGACCAATGGTGATTTCACCAGTGCCCTTTTGGCCATGTTGAAAGCAAACAAAGATGAGAGTAATGAAGTCAACATGGATCTGGCCCGAAAGGACGCAGAGGTAAAATCAGGAAAATCAACTTTTAAAAAATATGACTGGTGTTATTTTAGATTTTTGTTGAGAAATTTAAGGTGGACATTGTAGTTTTTAAGAAATGTAACTCAACAAGCAGTAATGTAAATAGTGCATTTGTGAGGGACTATTTTCAGTGGCGGATTAATACACATTTAGTGCTCTAGTGAGTCCTTCTAGCATCAGGATGGTGTATGTTCATGGTAATGAAGGAACATGTCATAGTGTAACAGTGTAGCTCACTAATGTGTTTCTTAAAGGTGCAATATGCACGTTTTTGCTAATGCTACATCGCTAATGTTAGCATCAACAGCTGTTTACTCACCAGAAAACATTGCAAGTTCAGCATCAAACTTTATTTCTTTACTACTGAAGTTAGCATGCTAACTAGCTAGCCCCAGCCCGTTCCATCTCGTAATAGTAAGAGGATGAAGAAGGACATAAGAGGACATATTCTAACCTCTTATCTTTAAATGCAACTTTAGCTGAAGTTGTTGATGCTAACGCTAGCTATGTAGCAATAGCAAAAACGTAATTATAGCACCTTTAATAGGTACTGGTTCATGAGTGTGGCAGAGGAGTGAGGTTGTTTTCTATCTGTAGACGCTGTTTGAGGCGGGGGAGAATACCAGCAGGATCAATGTGTCCACCTTCATCGACATCCTGACCACGAGGAATGGGAAGCAACTCTCAAAGAGTGAGTGTCTGATATGTTTAAGCTGTTGGGTTTGACTCATCAGAGGCTGAAACAGCTTCATTTTAAAGTAAAGACACGTACATCTGGACAAACAGGTGGAACCACACTCCTCCAGGTAACAGGTGGAACACACCCAGCGGTGTAGGGAACAATACAGAGCGTTTTTAAGATAATATGCAGTTTAACTCTTTCCTTCTCATCTATGGAGTCTGTGGTTTGTTATTTATCTTTCGTGTTTTTTCGTGTTTAATGGCACCTTCAAAACCAGCTAAAGACTGTTTTTTAAATTCCAGAAATGCTTAGGGAGTGTGCAACAATCTCAAACCTTGACTACAATAACATTTTGTTAAGACATCTAGTTTCTGTCTGGCAACTGCAGCCCCACATTTACCCATAAGTACATGTTGTTGTTGTGTGTTTACCTGTTAGCATTCCAGCATTACGCCTCCATCAGCGATGTGAAATTACCTAAAGTCCTGGACATGAAGCTGAGTGGAGACATTGAAGACTGTCTTCTTGACATCGGTGAGGTTGACAACATCATATCATGTCATAGAAGTAAATTAAGAAACTCAGCAGTTCAGTTTTACAGCTGTGTGTTTGGGTGTCTTTGGTGTTTAGTGAAATGTGCCTGGAACACACCGGCTTTCTTTGCTGAGAAGCTTCATCGGGCGATGGAGGTGTGTATGAAAACCATATGTCAGAGTGCATATAGTGTGTGTGAGTCTGCAACACTCTTAGCTTTTAACCTCTCAGATGTCTGACTTAAAGCTAAATATCTTCACCCTTTACAAAACACTGTTTAACGGCCAACCACACACAGATGTAACTGTACTGTGATATCATAGAATAATAACACTTAACTGAACACAGACTGTAGTGAATGTGTTTGGTGACGGGGTGATCTGATATCTGTCCCCTCAGGGCCACGGCACATGTGACAGCACGCTGATCAGGGTGCTGGTGAGCCGCTCCGAGGTCGACCTGAAGAAGATTGTGGAGGAATACAGGGCCATGTATGACAGGAGCCTACAGGAACACATACTGGTGAGAGGAAACACTGCACCTGCTGACATAACTCATTTCCTGGCTGCGTTTGAGCCGACCACATCTTTGTCTCTGTTTCACAGGAGGAGACTAAGGGACATTATGAGAAGATCCTGCTCGGGCTCTGTGGACCCCACTGAGTTTCTGTCAGTACCACCGTGCCTGGAAATCCAGTCTACTGAATGCCACTGAAATCTCTCATCTTTCTAAATCAAGTGGAATAACCTAAACAAACTGTCTTTTTGAGTTGATGCTCCAATAAAGCTCTGACATCAGCATCTCCTAACCTCTTTCTGGAAATTTCCAGTGGTAATAACAGCTTTTTTCATGTCCACATAAAGTTTTTTCCAACCGTTTTGGTAGTAAATTGTTAATAAAGTGAATGGGAAACTAATCTAAAAGACATTATGGACAATATGGAATATTATAATGCATTAATCTAAGTTTGAAAAAGATGTGGAGGTGAATCTCAAATAAGCCAGACAACTGGAAATTAATTAGATATTTAAAGTTTGAAATAAAAATCAAATCATATTGTACTGGACAATTTGATGCAGAACACAAAAAAGTTTGGAATGATAAAATAAAAACACTTGTGGTGAATAAAAATTATGAGGTAATAAGTCAAAACCATGAAATAGCTTGTTGAAATGTTTGTCAGCAAAATCATGTAATAATATTAATAATTAATTATATATAATATATATGATAATAAAAATATATAAATAATAATTTGAGTATAATTATACTGCTAATGAAAGTGACTTAGTATCTCAAAATATTGAATTACAAACCATCATCTTCATCACCACGTCTCCTCCTTTGCAACGTTCTTGCGCAGAACCCTGAGCTGCGCAGGAGCGATGCTCACGAACACACGCACGTGACGTGGAATGTTTACCGTGTCCGGAAGTGCTGTGGCTCTTTTGGCCAGCTTTGTGTTTCACTCTTTCATTGCGGACTTTAACGTTTACCGTGGCCAACTCAAGCTAAAAATTGTGATTTATTTCGGTTTAACTAAGCGACCGCATGTGGTTGTTTAACGTACACCGCACAGAGAGGACGTGTCGCAGCTAGAAACTGTGGATAAAAAGCTAAGTGGCATGCTAGATGGCTAGCTAGCTAGCTAGCTGAGACTCTAAGAGGCTGCCAGCTGACTGTTGGTTTATGTTTGTTTACAGTTCATTTTACAGATTCGGTTCAAGTCAAAACGGGCCAAAAGAAGCCTGTTCACATTCTCCAGGTGTAAATGGGCCGCGGTTTAACTTCACTGTTCAGGTAGCAGTGATGCTGAGGTAACGGGGACATAAATACTGTAACTGGTCGAGTTTGTGGAGCTTGAAAATGGATGAGAAATACAGCAGCAACGTGCTCTCAGGGGGGAAACTGGGCATGGTCGAGGTGCCCAATTCTAGGTATGTCTCTGTTTTACATCTTAAGATAATCTCATCCAGTTAGTGGTGGTTGTTTACTGTATTTGTTGGCATTAAATCAATCAGGTCACATGATTGTAGCTGTACTCCATATGTTACAGTTGGTCTCCAACACCAGCTGAAACGCAATCATTGACTTTTTATGAATTGTTTAGTCTATTAAATGTCTAAAGTTACTCAGCGCTCGTCTCTAAAACTTTTAACAGGATGGGTGTCAGCTCCAGCGCTAATATGTCCTGTTTTATGTCCCTGTCTTCCTCAGGTTAACCAGGTACATAGTTTTACTGGTTGTCTCGAAGGTCCTCAAGGCTCTTGGGATCTTTGAATCGTACGACATCCTAAAAGTTGTTCATATTGTCCAGTTTATCTTCATATTAAAATTAGGGTAAGTGTTCCTGAGCTGACTCACTTGCTGAGGTTTCATTTCATGCACTGTATTTAAATTGTGCTTGGTGTTACGTGTTATTATTTTGTATTTTTGAATTTATGGATGATGGCAGCGAGCTGACGGAGATCTTTCTGTTTTCTCAGGAGCGCCGTTATTCTGCTTTTCTTTCAAAAACCTTTCTCCTCTGGCAAAGTCATCTCAAAAAGACAGGTTTGTTTGGTTTCTACCTCTTCAATTTGAAAAAAAAAAAAATCCTAATTTTTCTCTTTGATTGATAACTTTATTTGCCACTCAGTGTAACAGGACTAATAAATGTGTCTTAAATCTTTTACCCACCAGTAAATGCTGTCCTGTTGATTGTGGTGTTTTAAGAAATGTTAATGTTGAGCTTTATAAAAGTAAAATATCACTCTGTCATAAAATACACCGTGTTAATTCTTCTGTAAATCTGTTTTCTTTTTGTAGTGGATAAAGTTAGTAAAGCATGCGGTTTTCAGCTGCGTCATATCGCTCCTGGGATTCTTTGGTCTAACTCTCTGTGGACCTTTAAGGTGAAATGTTTTGATTTAATCATACATTTGTAGTAAACCGTAGTGTTTAAAGACATTACTGTGGATCTGAGTATGGAATTAATTTTTTAGGATTTATAATTTAAATCCTGGTTCTGGTCTTTCTCAGGACGTTGCTGCTTTTCGAGCACAGTGACGTGGTTGTCATTGCTCTCCTTGGTGTCCTGTTCACAAGCTCAGGAGGGGGGCCATCCAAGGTGGGGGGACACAAATTCACACAACTAGTTTGTAATCAGAAACTTTCATTTCTAAAAACATGTTTCACCTTCTCTGCTGTGACTGTGTGCAGACCAGAGGCTGCTGCTTTCTTCATCATCGCTGTGATCTGCCTCCTCCTCTTTGACAACGATGATCTCATGGCAAAGATGGCCGAGCACCGTATCCTTTGCACATCTGTATTGACCTGATCTGTTTGTGTTGTTCATCATCACATGTTGCTGTTTGTGTTGTGTTTGCCTTGACTCTTCCTCTTAAAGCTGAGGGACATCACGACAGCGCGCTCACTCATTTCCTCTACACCTGCAATTTCATTTTTGGGGGTTGCGGATCACAAAGTAAGCAAAGCTCACATGAGCCACATGAAGTTTAATGTTGACTGCTGCCTAAAGAGAAACACAGTGAAGTATTAGCTGTGATTTCCAAATCAATTTCCACCCTCTGTTTTCCCCGTCCAGGGTGGTGTTGTGTTGCTGGTCGCCTCCCTGTGTCTGAAGGTGGGCTTCCACACGGCCTCCAGGAAATTATCAGTGGAAATTGGTGGCGCCAAACGTCTCTACGCCCTGGACAACCTGGTGTCTGCCATGGTGCTGCTGCCCTGGGTCATAGTGCTCTCAGCAACCACAGAGGTAAGTGCACAGACCATGTTACAGGTGTTTACATACATATACTCTCAGTCATGTTACAGATTTTTAGCCATGCTAGCAGCTCTAAGATTGACAGTGATGAGACTGAAATAAGTCAACGTGTGCGGGTCGGACTGCCATGAAATGTTCTAGATTTATTTGTAGCTAATCAACCTTAAAATAACCAAAATGTCAGATTTAAAATGACTCCTCTCTCTGTTATTCTCACTCGTAAATATAAATAATAAATTAGTTTGCGCTGAAGTTGTTTTTCTTACCAGGCATTTCAAAACAACTCATTTTATATTCTGCAAAACCCTGATATTTTTTCATAACATTAGAATCTCATACGAATTCATGCCTACTCCACACTGACTGACTGACTGCATTTTCACTCTGTCTCAACACCAGAGTAAAGTAGAATCGTGGTCGTCCCTCATCCTGCCGTTCGGGATGATCATCTTCTCTGTGATGATCCTGGAGTTCTACGTCGAGGCCATCTGCAACGCAAAGATGGAGACGCCGAGGTGCGCCCGCTACGGCACCATCGCCCTCTTCCTCAGCGCCCTGCTGCTGGCCAACTTCTGGACTCACCCGCTGACCGACCAGCTGCGCTCCATGAGCAAACCTCCCCAGCAGGTCAGCACGGAGCATGTGCTCTCCGGAGGAGTGCTGGTCAGCGCCATCTTCTTCATCATGTGTAAGTGAAATACTAAATCCAGAGCAGAGTATTTTAAGGAGTGCAGGTGCAGTCCTCCTCACTTTTTTCATCTCTCGCTGCAGCGTCCAGTATTCTCTCGTCTCCATCAAAGAAAGGTCAGAAGGGCACCTTGGTGGGTTACTCGCCTGAGGGGACTCCTCTCTACAACTTCATGGGCGACGCCCTGCAGCACACATCGCAGTCCCTCCCACGGTTCATCAAAGATTCACTCAAACAAATCCTGGAGGAATATGACTCCAGACAAATCTTCTACTTCCTGTGTCTCAACCTGGTATGTACAATAAAAAAGACCAGAAAAATAAAAGTAGCGTAGAGGAGGCTTCGTGTTTAGTCTCAGAGAATAATATGACAGTGTTTCTCATACTTTGAAATGGCGTGCAGTGTTGGATTTGACTTCTCTGACTCTGCATGTTTCAGGCTTTTACCTTCGTGGAGCTGTTTTATGGGGTTTGGACCAACAGCCTGGGGCTGATCTCTGACGGCTTCCACATGCTGTTTGACTGCTCTGCTTTAGTCCTGGGCCTGTTCGCTGCCCTCATGACCCGCTGGAAAGCCACCAGGATCTTCTCCTACGGGTAAAGTCCATGAGGAGCATGTGAAAAGGCTTTGATAGGAGATGCTGGATGTTTGAAAGTGAACTCTTCTTTTTTTCTTTTTGCAGGTACGGTCGTGTTGAAATACTTTCTGGATTCATCAACGGCCTGTTCCTGATGGTCATCGCTTTCTTTGTCTTTGTGGAGTCAGTCACCCGTTTGTTGGATCCTCCTAATATAAACACAGACATGCTGACTGTGAGTAAACTGCCTCTCCTGATTCATGTAGAGGCTTGTGACTGAGATACAGTCGCTTCATCTGTCCTGATCACATATTTGCCTTGCTTATCATGTGTAGTACTGCTGTTCTACTTTATGTGGCTCTGAAGAGAAAATCTTGCAGACCACAAATGTTCAGCAGAAATCCTGTGGCACAATCTGTGAGTGTTATGCAATGCTACTGAGTTGCATGAAGGAAATTGTGGGATCAAACTGAGGAACTCTCTTCACATGTGTCTTGTTTTTTTCTCCTGCAGCCGGTGTCTGTCGGAGGCTTACTGGTCAACCTAGTGGGTATCTGCGCTTTCAGTCACGCTCACTCCCACGGTGGCAAAAGCTGCTCGTCGCACGACCACGGCCACTCGCACCACGGCCACTCCCACAGCGAGCATGGCCACGGAGGTCACGGCCACTCTCACGGAGGACATGGACACGGCGGGCACGGGCACGGCGGACACGGGCACTCCCACGGCTCGGCCGGCGGAGGCATGAACGCTAACATGAGAGGTGTGTGTTCGGAGTAATACACAGAAATAAACCCCAGTGGAAATGAAGTTCCAGCCACGTACAGTCCTCATGTTTTTTTCTTTTCTTCCAGGTGTTTTCCTTCACGTCCTGGCCGATACTTTAGGCAGCGTCGGTGTGATCATCTCCACCATCCTCATCCGGCAGTTCGGCTGGTTGATCGCTGACCCCATCTGCTCGCTCTTCATCGCCACGCTCATTTTTCTCTCTGTCATCCCTCTGCTGAAGGACGCCTGCGAAGTCCTTCTTCTACGAACTCCACCAGAGCATGAGAAGGACCTGAACAGTGCGCTGGAGAAGGTGAGCAGTCGCACATAAGGAGTTACTGTTTTTCTTTTCATCATTTGAAAATGCTATTTGTACGTTTTTGTTTCTGTTTACTTACCCATCTGGAAGAAATGTTGCAAGTACAGCATCAAACATCATTGCTGTACCCGTTTTTTCTTCTACTGAAGTTAGCATGCTAACATCAGTTGAAGAAAAAGATCTTTTTCATTATCTTCAGCCTAAAAAATGGGCTGATATTTAAAGCTTAGTTTTCCTGATGGTAATTTTTCCGAGTGTCGTTCCAGATCGAGAAGATTGAAGGAGTTTTGTCGTACAGAGACCCTCATTTCTGGAGGCATTCAGCCAACATGATCGCAGGGACCATCCACCTCCAGATCATGTCAGACGTGGTGGAGCAGAGGATCATACAGCAGGTCGGTACCGTGTCTGCTCCGTCATTTGGTGACACCCTGACTTGTTCCTAACCAAAGTTTTGACTGTTCCCAACGTGGCTTCGTAGGTGACGGCCATCTTGAAAGATGCCGGGGTGAATAATCTGTCGGTCCAGGTGGAGAAGGAGGCGTACTTCCAGCACATGTCCGGACTCAGCACCGGATTTCACGAAGTTCTGGCGATGACGCAGCAGATGGAGTCCATGAAATACCTGAAAGACGGGACGTGTATCATGTAACGTCCACCTGTGGCGACCAAATAAAACTTTAGCGATTCTTTTTTCCATTGAAATGTACAGTGTATGTATGTGGTTTAAATAAATCTGAATATATTGGTTTTATCACTGTGTCACTGTTTGTTTTTGTGCAGAACGAAATGTTTCCTTCCTTACAAATCTTTCAGAGGTGGACAATCTGCAGCTACACAGCGAGCTGCGATGATCTGCAGCTTTCATCTTCTGTGGGATCGGACCACACGGGCCAACCATCGCTCTCCACGATCATCAGTGAGGGTTCTGGCCGATCGGTGAGTATTTGCTTTAGTAAGACTAAAGTGGGGTACGTAACAAAAGTTCTGAAGATTACCTTACCAGATTCTCCTGTTGTGTGAAGTGTGTGGTGTGTTGTGTTGGTGTTTTTGTTGCAGACCGTTATCTGCGATCGCGTGTGTGTGGTCTCTCACATTTTCTCGGGTAAGATTTTAAAAATCTTTCGGTGTGTACCTGGCTTTACACAGCCTCTCCTTTCTGAATTCAGACAAACAAAAAGACCTGTTGAATAACCGTCTCACTTTATTCGAGCAATGAGCATTAATCTAATGCATATAAATGTGACAAACACAATTTTAAACAGTGCTACAGTGCAGAGAGAAATGCTGACTATGACACAACTGATATGTGTTGCTCCATGAAAACAGAACTACGTGAAAAGTTTCCCCTTTACCAACACTCAGTCCCTGTGAGTTCAGATTGACGTGAAACGAGTCGTCTGTAATGTGCAAAAAAAACAACAGGGTTCATGCATCCTACACAGCTGTTCCTCCTCTTTCCCGTCTACTCGATCTCGTTGGAGGTTCCCACGGTGGCTCGGATCTCCATTTCTGCAACCAAAGTGAAGGCAACAGGAAGCTGCTACACATCTTGAAATAACTTCCTGTGCATTTTTGTAATCATTGGAGGATGTTAAAAAGGTGGTTTACCTGGACAAGGTCCACCTTCCAGGACAATATCATCAATGGCGATGTCGCTCCTCACTGATGAACCCCTGTTTGCTTCAAATACAATCTGGAACAAGACAAAGAGAAGTTTTTAGATGTCTCTCTGTGCATGAAAAAACAAGTTTCAACCACAAACTGATCAGGTTTTGTTCCTCTTTTATCTCAAACTTGTTTTTACGCTGTTGAGTGCACTGTGATTTTGTTAGCATAAAAAAGTGTCAACGCTAACGAGGACAACAGGTCTAAGTTTAGCAAAATGAAGTGTAAGGTGCAGCAAATCCGGGTCCAGGGTCTTAGGAGGTTAAGGTCCCAAAATCAGCAGGTTTTCTGTCGTTAATCTGGGTTGGAGCAAACACTATTTGAAGGGTAAGAAGGTGTTTTCCATTCTGCTAATTCTTCCTCCCTCCCATCCTCCTACAAATGATTCAGAATCCGATCAAGGTCTGCCATCACCGAGGACGTTCCAGTACCTTAAATACATCTCAGAGGAGACGAGGGCCCCTGGAGATTAGCAGGTATATCCTGTGCAGATGTTTTTTTTTGTTTTTTTTTTAACAAACTGCAACACAGCAGCTGATCGAGCAGCCAGATTTCTGTGGAAATTCAAACACTGACAAGGAGTAACTGCACCAACAGCAACTCTGTGATTCTTCATCCTGTTGACTCATAAGATAGAAATTCATAAAAGTGCATATGACCATTAATAAATCTTTTAAAATAGTTCTGCTGCTTTATCCAATCTTTCTTCACAGACGGCTTCTCTTTTTGGCGCCAAGTTTATCTCATCTCATCCAGGAAACATTTTGTCCAGAGCAGCAGTAAATTCGTTGTCGTTATTCGTCTTTTAAATGCAGACTGAGCCATAAAAATACTACCACTGCACCTGCAGTCTGTCAAAGACAATATAGATTTTATTTATTGTAATAATAGCAGCTTTTATTTATGCATTAAGTCCCCAGTATGCCAATCAGGCGATTTGAATCTTGAATTTAGTCTAAAGCTAAAAGTCACAAGATGCTCAGAGGAAACTCTATAACACATTTACAGCCTCAAGTATGAATTTCACGTGGCACTGGTCCAGACTATGTACTTTGGTTGTAGTGTTTGGCACTTGCAAGTTGTGATTATGGGCTGTGTTTCAGTTTTGTCACAAGCCAAAAAAGATTAGGAATTGCTCCACCAGTCAGCGTCACCCCATGTCCAACCCACAGACTTTAAATATAAGATTATATATAATAAAAAGAAGACTCGGGAGAGGTTCAGTCCCGCTCTTGCCTGATGCTGGCTGTCGCACTGATACTCCACTCTGGCCCTGAGCCAGGCGATGCTCTGCTCCCCGCTCCGTTGCCACAGCAACACGTCCGATCCGCCCTTGTCGAGGTAAACGCTGAGCTGGCCCGTGCCCGAGCCGTACATGTGGTAGAAGAAGCGCAGGCACTGAGGCCCCCGGGAGCCCCTCAGAGGGCGGGAGAGCAGCCGGGCGCTCTGACCGGGCAGCATGGGCGACGCCTCCATGTACAGGTAGTATCCTGTCAATCAAAAGACAACAGGTCTGTCTGATTACACCTGTTCTGATTACAAGTTTGCATTATTTCCTGGTGGGGGGAGTTCCTCACCGAGTCCTGTGGTGTGGTCCCCTCTGGGTCCTGTATATGAGGTCGGCGTGGGTCCTCTCCTCCTTTCCCAGTCTGCAGAATCCAGCTCTTTGTCCTGAGTGTAGCCACACAGGCCTGTTTCAAAGTCACAGTGTCCTGGCAGAGAAAACGACAACAAACCTGCAACAGGAAAACACAGGTCAGTGTCCAACACAACGCACCAATCAACCCCATTTTTAACTTAAAATATCTATGAGCATTTCTTAGAAGGCGACTTCCACTCGTACAGGGAAGCGCATGGAGGCCGGTGAGCAACCAAAGATGGCCAGAATCAGTGGGTGGAACAGGAACAACCACGGATCAGGAAATATTGTACCTTCTGTTCCACTACTTTTATTTGACAGCTTAAGATGAAGAGTTTACACACTGGTTGATATAACAAGCTTTTCAAATATGACACATTATCGAAGATTAAACCAGTGGTTTCCAACCTTTTTGCTTCGGACGTCTTACAGAAAGCAGTGTAAAGTCGGGTTCACAGTTGTTACCAGCTCCACCAAACCGTGACTCTTCTCTCTAAACGTCTCACATGTTTTCACTTCAATAAATCTTCAAACGATTCAGTATCACAGCAAAAATCAAAGATTAGAGAAAAAGTCCAGAAACTGAAAACAGATCTGTGAATTAAAACACATTTTGCTCCTTTTACTAAAGTCATGCATGATTTTTACATGTATCTCTGTATTGGTATTTTTATATAAGTAAAGTATCTGAAAACTTCTGCTATCAACTAATCTTCATGATTTCCAACCACTATGCAAGTTAGATTTGAAAACTGACTCAAAATTGATGACTGTGACTTTAATGGAGGACTGAACCCTGAGTGTTTTTTAGTTTTATAATAAAATATACTAAAAGCAGCTGCTGCCTTGGTTAGAAACATGTGGATACGTTACAGTACTTGAAGTATTTTTAGAAAAGCAGATAACTGAGCAGATGTTACCTGCCGACAGCTCGCAGTCTCCAAGACTCACGCTGATGTCGTCCAGAGCCACGGAGCCACAGTCCCAGAAGCTCCTGCAGGTGCTGATGAAAACCACCTGAACAGGAAGAGAAAAGAAGAGTCAGTTTCACCCGTTAATTATCTTCAGATCAGAGCCAGAGGCTGCAGACACTCTGTTGTGGTTGTTTCTTTGTGCTCAGATGTTTGTGTGACACTCTGAAGTCATGTGCTGAGTATTTAGAAAACACAAAAAGTCAGAGTCTGGAATTGGCTTCAGCATGAATTAATTCACATGCTGCGTCCTCCACCAGCAGATGTTCAGTAAATAAAAGAAAAAGGCTCAAACACCAGAGAGGAAAGTGAAGTTTTTAAATAAACTACTTGTAATTTGTTTTTTTTATTTGTTATTTCCTTCTGTTTTGATCATTTTATCAATCCATTCTTTTGTTTATTTGAGTTTTTCTTGCTTTTTTTACTCCTTTTTTTACTCCTTGAGTTTTCAGCTTTATTTCTGCCACCTTCCCCTGTTCTTCCTTTATTCTTTCGTTCGTTTGTTTGTTCCTTAATTACTCCCTTACATCCCTCCTTCTTCCTTCTTTCATTGATTCCTTGTATCTTGTCTTCTCTCTGTCTATGTCTCTCTTCTTTATGTGTTTTTGTTTGTCTTTTCCTGCCTATCTTCCTTCATTCTTTGATTTGATCTTCCCTCTTTCCCTTCCTTTCCTTTCCTGTCTTCCCTCACTCACTCTTCCTCTCCCCCCTCTCTGTTTGTTTATCCCCTGTATTTATTCGTTCACACGTCCTCTGATGCTCCTCCTCCTGTCCTCTGACCTTGGCAGGCTGCGACGTTTGGAAGGTGACCTCCGTCCCGATCCAGATTCCTCTGGACTTCTCTCCCTGAGTCCAGATCTTCTCCTGGCTGCCGCTCTGCTGCTGCTGCAGATATACGGCCAGAGCCTGGTCCGTCTGGTTGAAACCTGCAGTTGCCAGAGTTATTTCTGGTCGGTGAGTCAGTCACTTAAATCACAGCAAACACAAACACCCACCACACAGAGTCCAAGCAATTATCCCTCAATCTGGAGAGTTTTGAGGTGCTGCTCACCCCTCAGAGAGAAGTAAAAACTCAGGCAGTACTTCATGTTCCCGGGCAGAGTTGGACCGTTCAGGCGACTAACGTATCCGGAGTGCGGGCTCAGCCGGGAGTGAGCCAACAGGAAGGATCCTGGAAAGAAGAAGACAGTTTCAGAGATTTTCTGGAGAAATTCTCTCTTCCTCGGAATCTGCTTCCCGTGAATGTTCCCGCCACCTCTCCCACCTGGAACTGATC
Organism: Lates calcarifer; assembly: GCF_001640805.2. NCBI lineage: Eukaryota > Metazoa > Chordata > Actinopteri > Centropomidae > Lates > Lates calcarifer. Next base: position 3,109,605 of record NC_066841.1, on the reverse strand, counting down.
TCAATTTCAAGAGTTTCAAGTGTTTTCAGCTCCTGCTTTGCTTTGCCCTCATTTGCATCCAGTTGTATGCATTGATTTTTTTACAACGAAGCAGAAAAGTTCTTTTGGTTAACTTTGCAGATCCAGCAGACACATTATCATGTCATGGGTGTTGTTGTTGTGTCCACCTGATGAATGTAAAGTCCAATGTTCTTTCTCTTTTACCTCCGTTTTTGGGCTCAACCAAAAATATCAATTATAGCTGCTTTAAATCAGAGGTATCGATTAATGAATTTATTCTCACCGGCCCCTGTGGTGTGGTCTCCGTTCCTGAAGATGTTGGGCTTCACAGACACTCTCCTCCACGACGACAACCCCAACCTGGTCCTGGGTGTAGAGGCAGAAACCTGCCTCGAAATTACAGTTGGCGATGGAGGGGTCGAAGGTCGGCTCTGGGGGAACAACATGTACCGAATCAGCACTACAGAGAAAGTCATTTGGAGACAATGAAATGGGCATGTTATGCATTAAGACTGCGACTGCAGCTCACCAGTGTCTGTGCTGCAGAACTCTGGAGAAAAGGAAATGTCATCAAGTGCAACTCGTCCGCCTCTTGGACTGTTAAACGCCACTTCAAAGACCACCTAAAGGGGCAGACAGACACATGGAGACAGACGCTCGTAAACAAAACAGCACACAATCACAGATTCACTGGAAGTATGGACAGATTTGTGGTACAAAGAAGTTATGTTTTCACTCATGTCTGTTAGATGGTTTGTTTGTTTGTTTGCCAGCAGGATTACACAAAAAGTACTGAAGCAATTTGCTCCAAACCCGGTGGAGGAATGGGGCATGACCCAGAGAGGAAGCCATTAAAGTTTGGTGCAGATCTGGTTAAAGGGGCAGTTATGACAAGTAAATTATTCATGTTATCAGACAACGTCTTTTTTTCTTGCTGGACAGACACGTAGGATTTGTTGGCCTTGGCTGAGGTATGAACTTTGCTGAGTGTCATTCTAGTTTTATCTTTTCTATAACTAAGTGGATGAAAAGGCACAAAAAATGTATCCAAACTACATTTTTCAAACAGAAGGAAGAGTAAAGAGTATCTATCAGTGAAACTAAAACAAAAATGAATCTAGAATGGTCTCACAGTCTGTGACTGTTTGAAGCTTTGTCTCCTTTTCCCACCAAATTTATATAAAGTAGAAAGAGAGTTATTTAAATCACTGTGTACTACAGAAACACCCTGGACAGAGTCAAAACTCACAGCTGCAGCTTCTCACAGTTCTGATGATATTACACAAGAAACAGATCATGATTATAGCAGGTTGAGAAACACAGGATTGCAACATCATTTTTATCTTATCTGTTGTTTTACAACCAATTATTTCCTGTGCAGATTCTGCAGAATGGCAGCCACAAATGTTTCCGGAGAATGGTACAGTAAATTTTCCTACATTTCCCATAATTCTCTTGGGTCAATTACTTTAAAAATGTCATCATTAGGTGATTTAACAGCTTAAATGTAGAGTAACTGTAACACAAGTAGAAGAATACTTGTTATACTGTGCTGTACTGTAACGTGTTCCTGCTGACCTGTACAGAGTACGGTGCCCTCAGGTCCACCTGCACAGGTATCCACTCTCCGAGCATCTCGCTCCAGCTGCTCTGGTTCTCAGACCCGGCCCTCCACAGCTCCTGGTACTGGCCCAGTCGGTCCCGGGTGAAAACAGAGAACAGGTTCCCTCTCTCCTCGCTTCGCTGGTACTGGAAACTCAGGCAGCCGGACATCGGCACCGTCGTCATGGGAGACACCAATTTGGCCACTTCTTTGAAGGTCTTGGCGTAGATGGAGTCCACGTACATGAAGTGACCTGACGTACCAGGTAAGCTCAGTTTTAATGATCAACACATGTCTAGAGATCTAAATCAATACTGGAAGTCTGGGTTAACCATTTCAGCAGCAGGTCCTCATTACATGTTTAAATATCATCATGAAATGAACATGATTCTTCTTCTTCTGACTTCTTCTTCGACTGGGAAATTATGATCAAAGATTATGCTGATGATACTCTATACTTTCTTTCTGTCACCAAAATCTCAGGAAAAAGACCAAACCTGATTCTACTAACAAGTATCTCCTGTGTATCTGTACTTGCTCCTATTCCTGTGGACCATATTAATCCACAGCTGGAAATAGTCCTGACAAATGCATGATTTACTACTTTTTTTTGCTAAAAATTAGTAAATTACCGAGTCCTTTTTTGAACTCACACTAAAGCTTTACATCTTTAATGAGAAGAAATAGACTTGATGTGTCTCTCAGGAGCACATCAGACACAGTTCTTCCAAAATAAAAACCAGCATGGCTCTGAAATCTCACCCACCTGTCCAGTTGTTGTATGTGTGGTCATTCGGCATGTTATTGTGGAGGACCTGGACCCCACCTCCTCCCACATACCAGTTTACATTGGCGTTCCACTGGTTACTGTATCCACACAGATGGGACTCCTCAAAATCACACTCTAGACGCAGAAGAAATAGAATCACAAGCTGCCATTAAAGGGTGTGGGTTCAACTTCATAATGTACCAAATATGTTCATGTGTGTGAGCTTAAGCAGCAGATGATCTTTATCCAGCCATGCATATGTGGATTGTTTATTTTTTTGCTTTAAGAAAGATGTGTGCGTGTGAAGTTACCGACCCAGGCAGTATCCAGGGCTGATGTGGATCTCAAAGATGGCCACACTGCTCCCAGGGCTCCGTCCAGGTTTACCTTCAATGACAACCTAATCAACAACACATGTTCAATAAAACCGGTGATAGGAAGTGACATGTGAATTACATCATAGACGGCGAGCTGATGTATTGAAGGTCAGAGAGAGTGCATGCGTGAAACGCAGAGAAAAGTAATTTGATTTCAAAGCTCGTGTGTGCAGCAGGTTTTCTGTAGCATGACTTAACGAGTGAGAAATGACGGAGAAGAAACACACGAGGTCAGGGTTTGTACATGTGAGTGCATGTGTGGGATCAAGCACAATCATTATTATATGTTAAAAAAAAGGTGGACAAGGGATGAACAATAAACCTCTTGCTGTGCAGGAAATGCGTGGCAAAACCAAAACAATAAGCTAAAAGAGGCTAAAAAGCAACGTAGCAAGTTTTTTCTTTTTAAAAAACTTTTTGTCAGGGACTATGTTCAAGACATGCATCTTGAGTGTCAAGAAAAGACGCTTTGTGACAAATTTAACTGCTTTTCATGTAGTTAAGAGTTGGACATTTTGGAAAATTCACTTTTTACACAAGATATTTGTGCGCTAGAATCAGGAAGTGGTTAGCATAGTTGAGCTTAAAGGCTGGAAACAAGGGGAAACAGCTAAAAATCTATAAAACTCACAAATTAATTAACATATCCAACCTGGCTTGTTCAATCCTTACACCTTTAATCATTTTAATGCATCATTTTAAGGAGCGTAACAAGGTTTAACTATTGGAGGTAGGCTAGCTGTTTCCCCTTGCTTCTTTATGCTAAGCTAAGCTAAGCTAACTGCACTCATACACAGGCCTAACGCACAGATGTAAGATCTTTTCCTCTAACTCTTAAAAAGCAAGCCAATAAGTTACCAAAATGTTGAAATATTCTTTCAATGGGGAAAAAAAGATAAATGCAGTTTTAACCAAAACCACCCAACCAGAAAGTATAACCAGTCATTTAGTTGACGACCATTTCAAATTTGAAAAGTAGAGCAATAACTTTTGGAGGGGAAATTAGGGCTGTTAGAATAAGTTGGTGGTTTGTGTTGAAGGAGAGTAAATGTTGGAACATTTTAGCGGTCCGTGTGAAGTTTAAAGCTCTGACATATTAGTTTTTTCCACCTAAGTCTGGACTGAAATATGTTTATGTGCTGAGAGGCCCTCACATAGCACAGGCCTGGCTTTACCATCATGTAGGTCAGGACCCTGTCAGAGCCGGCTCTGCCTCTGCATGTAAAATAAACATGTGCTGTGGTGTTCCCACACTGGTGTTTAGATAATGTGTGGGTGTGTGTGTCCCTAAACACACTTCTTAATGGCCTCCATTTGGGCCTGCATGTGTCAACCTATATCTGTCTTCCTTTTCAACAACAGCATGATGTCTTGCTTTCTGCACCTCTGCTGTTTGTTTTACCTAAGAGGGATGGAGGGTCAGCAGCAATAAGTATGAAATGCACCTGTAATCTCTGATTATATCCTGTAAATGTTAAATAATTAGTAAATGTTTACTAGTTTCCCCTCTTATTAAACAGTCTGAGATCTGAATATTTTTGAAACAGTATGACTTTATCTCTTGAAATATGCTTTTAGTCTTATACACTATTGCCTCTATGTCCAAATATTTCAACTTTTGTTCTGGCCTTTGTGATCCATCATGTACAAAACTAGACTACTTGCTGTTTTTCTTGTGCATTTTTCTTGCATGATTCCTGACCATTTTAGTGAGTTTTCATTCAGCTGGATTTATACGAAACTTGCTGTTTATATTCAGTGTCCCCAAATGAGGAATATTCTGTAATTTCACACTGTAAGAATCAAAATCTAACCATCAAATTTAATGTGTAGGATGAAACACTATGCTTTTAACACCACTGGAGAGGCTGTAAGAATAGTTAAACTGGAATAAAATAAACATAAACAACCTCCAGGATCATTAGAGGAACTCAAGACTTTCACCTTGTTTCTCCTTCTCTAACAAAAAGACAGTATTAAGTATTTTATACCCTGTAAGACTCAGTGTTGTTCTGCAGGTCCATGCTCGAGATGACCCAGCTGTCAGAAGGCGCCTGGTTGCTCCACAGTGGCTTGTCAAAGCTCTTCCCCTCCGAGCGCTGCAGGACCTCCAGGCTTCCTGAACCTGTGATCTGGTAGACGAGCCTCAGACAGCTCCACTCGCTCTGCTCTAGAGCCGGACTCAGCAGGACCCCCATGATCTCCCTCTGTGGTCTGTCATCGGCACCTGTCTCATCGTCCTGGTTGTCGTCCATGACGCCATCCACTGCGACGAAATGGCCTGAAACAAAAAGGTGTTTTTTTAATTGTGAACATTACATTTTGCTCTACAGGAACAAAGTGCAGTCCCTTTTCCTAGAAAGACAAACACTGAGACACCAAAGGATTTTGGATGTTGAATATCATTTTTTCCAACTTTCAGACACTGGTTTCCATTTCTTTTCACTAACATTTAGTGCTATGAAAATTGACATTGATATAAACGTGACATATGCATCAATAGACTTTCATCTCTTTTTTCTTTTTTAAAAAAAAAAGCTTTACTGAAACCTTAAAAATATTGTGTCTTCCTACCTTTAAAACAATCTGACAGTCCAGAAATGAAATAAATCTGCCTATTATAGCAAATAACAGTCTATTTTTTCAATTTAATTCACTAGTGAGGTTCATTGCTGCATCTATTCTGCATCACAATACACTGGAGACTTTTTAAAAATCATTGGATAAATGCCAGTTAGCAGCAGCGCTTTAATTTATGAGCTAGGAGAAGGGGAAATTTAAATTTTATGCAAATCAGGGTGAAATTCGACCTTGGCCCCAGAGGCGCGTTTTGTTGCCGGACGTCTCTACAGTTAAACCAGCAGCTCTGTGAGGCTGCAGGCACAGAGATGAATCCTAACATGCTACTGTTTAGCGGGTTATCCTCTCCATTTTTCTCCAAACCAGCTTAGCGTGTTAGCATGCTAACATTTTGCTAACAACTTGAAAATTTGACGGAGCAAGAAGAAAAGTCCAGATTAGGCAATTTATCCAAAGGTTGTTGATCAACAAACTGACCCTGAGCTCCAGCACAAACACGGCTAACTCGACTGTTAATCATTATCTCTTTACAAACTCAGATTCTGTAGAAACAAGCTTCACATCAGAGCCACAATCTGCACTTTAAAAACCATTTAATCGACTGAATTTAAACTTCTTAGATCATAATCTCGGCACACACTCAAACTGATGTGCTGTCTTGAATAAATCAGTGTCTTTGGATTCAGAAAAGATAAACAGTGTCTCCTTAAAGCAGAACATTAGGGAAATGAAACATTAAAAACCAGATCTTGTTTCTCTTGTCCCAAGTCAAAATACTCTGACTTGAGGTAACATGAAATCCACTTCAGCTCTCTTAGCTTCTTCTCTGCTCCAGGGGGCTCTGAGCTCTCCTCACTGGTCTGTCATTTATTATTTGTCCTTGTGGAATGCCCCTGTTACCCCAGGGCTCCTATATCCTGACAAACACATGTGCATTCAAACACACTGACACTCACACACCGACAGACAGGGGCTGAGCTCATTTCACCTTCAGCTTGGTCGATTCAAGATGTGTTTTCTCCTTTTTTTTGCCAGTTAACTACAATTGGTTGCAAATGTTTGTATTTACTCACTGAATTGAAGTTCAGACCCACTCCATCATGAAGTTGACTCACTCAAACTAACGTGCTTCCTTTATTTAATCAGCAAAATTGCCTTATTTGGATTCAAACAATAAGAAAAAAAGTACAAATATATACGACGTGACTTCACTTCTGTTAGAGCTGAGTGCAGAAAAAAGTAAAGGAGGATAATAAATGAGCAAGGACTGAGCTCACCATTAATGCAACAACCACCCTGACCTTTTTAAAAAGCCGGGGGCTATAGCAACAAGGATGGAAACAGGAAAAGAGAAAGTGGTTGACGTATCCCAGAGGCAAGACGGACAGAGAGACAGGCAGAGCAATTTTCAGACAAGTACGAGCAAGGAACGGCAGGGGAAAAAAAAAGATCTTAATAAGAAGTTTTTTCCAACAGAATCTGGCTGCAGATACAGAAGTTACTGGAGCAGCAGCTCAGAGGAAGTCTGCCTCACCAATCAAAAGGGTCTAATTTAGACACGGTTAGACTTAAGAGCCATACTGCAGGGTGTCTTCAAGTGAGTCCTGATTGTACTACACTCTCTGAACCAAGTGATTGCTCCACACTCATCACGTTTATTTAACGCTGACTCTAAAATATCAGCCATTTGCTCGTTCCAGCTTTTCAAGTAGGAAAACTTGACAATTTTCTCTTTAATACCATTGTTTTTTGTTCCACTCTACATTTAGCTGATGACTGACGGAGCTAACTTGCAGTTTTCAATCACCCTGAAACAGAAAAACCATAAAAGTTATTAACTTCAAACTTTCTGCACAATCACTCAAAGAGTTGAACTGCATGTGTGTATAATGAGAGCTGTCTAACATATCTCCTTTTAAGTCTTGGAGCAATCTAACCAGCATCTCCCTGCCTCTAGTCTTTATGCTAAGCTAGGTCAATCGCTCCCTGACTCCATCTCCACAGGTTGGTTTTAGTTCAGAGAAATGGAAGTTTATCTTGGCTCTTGGAAATGTTCCGGTGGTCCAAATGTATTCTGGCTCTCGCTCGAATATGGCTTCCTGGCTTAGCTAGGATTTGGGAGGGTGGATGTGGGTCCAAGACTGGAGTCCAGTTAGCAGCAGTTTGGACCAGTGCTTGAGCCAGTTTACCATGAGTCTGACGTAACAGATTTAGGTGTATTAGCTGAGAGATGGTTACATTACATTTAGGGATATTTTGTTTGATTAAGTTTGGGTTAAAGACCCGAGAGAGTTCTGTAACATCAACATAACCTCCACCTCTTTAAACGGGCCCCATTTCATGTCACAGTTATTGTGATAAGATCCTGCTGCTAGTGCAACGAGAGGCCTGACCCTTCTGAGTGTTTCCTGCAGGGACTCCTCAAAAGAGTCGACATGTGTATTAGATCTTAAAAAAACAGACACAGCTAATGAGAATGTTCAATCACATGAATTAAATCACGTCCAAATGATTGTATCTGCATTCATCTGTCTGCTTTGATCACTTCACAGACGGACATGACTTAGATATGGGTGTGTACGCTCATCCGTATCAGCTGCAGTACCAACCCGATGAGAATGCCTAAATGTGTTATTTCACTGACTCCAGATGTTCAGACCGAGATGCTGGAATCAATGCAGACCAGATGGGCTTTTCTCTTTTCACTGAAGTGGTACAGCTGAAACCAAAGCACCACAAGCGACTCCAACATCACAGCTAAACTTGTGACCTGCAACTAAAAGAGCCGTGATACAGTCTACACGTAATACAAGATGCAGCGTGACATGTATTGAAGTCTTTCAGTACCATCCTCGTGCAGGGTCCAGCTCACAAAGTCTGCATCTGATGTGTATTCGCAGGTGTTGGATTCGAAGTTGCAGGAGCCTGGCAGCAGCTGGCTGTGGGCTTGGATGGTGGCTTTGGGCACAGACAGAGAAAATGAGAGAAGAGAGACATGAGAGAGAGAGAGAGAGAGAATGGTAAGTATGAATCATAGCAACTGGCATTAACAGAAACATGCCCTCATGCAGTAGCAGTGGCACAACCATTAAAACAGACTCACCAGCAAAAGTCAGGAGGTAGAATGGAAGCATCGCTGGTTTCTGAGGGAATAACTCGACTCCTGGAGGGAAGAAGAAAAGCAAAAGTAGGTCTCGCATCCACTGTCGGAAAAATACAAAAAAAGTTGTCGATGAAAGTTTGTTGTTGAAGTGTGCGTGTGCGTGTGTGTGTGTGTGTGTGTTGCCTGAGTGTCTCTCCAGCTCACACACTGGCAGCACACTGCAGACTCTCCACTGGGAAGGAGTGTGTGTGTGTCTGGACAACAGAGGAGGGAAGAGGAGGAGGAGGAGAGAAGGAGGAGGAGGAGAAAGAAGGTGAGTGATGAGCCAGTGGTAGGGAGGGGTGGAGGAGAGAGAAAGAAGGTGGAGAGAGTGGTTAAGGAAGAAAGATAAAGAGTAATGAGGTATTTTTATGAGAGAAACGACAGCATAATCGTTTAGTCAAACACTTAAAGGAGTTTTTTTTGGTAACATAACCAGCCTCGCTGCAGAGTTAGAGGTTCAGTGCCTTGCTTAAGGGCCCCTGAGTGGTGGCAGTGACAGAAGTCCAATGCTATTCATTCACCTCCCTGCCCCAGTTTATCCTGAATTTCCACCCTCTAGCTGAAACTAGACTTAAGACATTCTTTTTGTTGTTGTGCTGAAATGTAACTTCCCTAAATCGACCCCCCTTCACACGGGGGCAAAGAAATCCAGCTCTGGATTTATCTGCAGGTACTGACCCAGGTGGTGATTTACCAGTGAGCCAAACAGTAATTCCCATCATTGCAACAGTGGAAACAGCTGTTTGGTTCTTCCTGTCTCCCACCAACAGTAAACAATGGTTTCTTTAATTAAATGAAACAATCACATATGCATGTCAAATGCTCGGATGCTTTTAGCCAAATAGCGAATAATATATTATCAGCTATCTTGTGTATTGTATGGTAGAACTGCATGAAAACAGGCCTTTAAGAGCTGCCTGGAAAGAAGTGTAACAGAGCTTCAGTGTTTAAGCACAGACCTGAATACACAAATGATCTAAACTCAAGCTGTTTTACAAACCAGCAGAGAATCAAAACATTTTGTACTCATCAAAAATATTTGTCCTGGTGTCACTCTTCAACGACTTGCAGGCATTTTGTAGTTCTGATTGCAAACATTAAGTATGAATCCTGCCTTAATCCGACATGTGCACCTGACAGAAGTCGTTCTCACACAGAGTCCACCAGTTTTATTTATTACAACAGACAAAAAACGACGACTCTGGACACCTTCACTTGAGCAACACTGCAGAAGGGAACGGCACTGGGGATCTCACTCAGGAGGAAAATTACTCAGTCAGTAATTATTTTCAAATGTTAATGCAAACAATTCAAGTGTTTGGTCAAGGACAGAGAACAGAGAGGGAGACTGAGAGAAGATTTTCGTCCGTGTTCAGGGGATTATGTTCAGGGATTTCTGCATTCATTCTGCTCCAAAGACAAGTTTAGTTTACAACTGGTTCAAATTTCCACCCTCACAAAAACCACCAGTGATCGGTTTCATTTCCTGGCCACTTGCATCTGTGCAAACAACAACACAGAGCTTTAATAAATAAGTGAAAAGTGTCCAAGCATGTCATGTGTGGTGCACACAGAAGTTGTTGTTTTCACGATGATACAGTTATGACATGCTCTCCTCAGTATGTGATTTGTCAGCCAGAAGAGTCAGCAGGTTACGTCCCCTTTGGTCCTCCACCCTTCCTCTGGGATCAGCCCACCCCCGACCACTGGTTCAGCTCAAAAACAGAACAAGCAACCTAAAGTAGCCACAATAATACATGTTTTTCTTGATGAAAGATGTCTGATTGTAACATAAATCTTGATTTTGGGCATCAAACACTGGACCTCCTCTGTTCTCAGGGGTGGGAGTGACTCATTCATATTTACTACTGAGATTTCACTGTAAACACAAACATGTTTACAACAGTTTAAAATAATGATCTAGTACTGTGTAAGTCATTTACTATGGAGGCCCAACTAGTTCATGATTAAATAATTACATAATTACATTAATAAAATTTCTGATATAACCATGAAATTGTGAAAAAATCCAACACATTTTTTAAAGCTCAGCTCAGTATTACGTAATGTGATTTCATTCTGCTTCTTTCATGTGATTCTAGCTGTTTTGTATTTTACGCCATTTTTCCAGATTTTTTTCTGAATAAAACTTTTCATCACTCAAACTCAGGACAGAACAAAAAACCATTCACATCACATCACAGGCTCTACCCTGTAATTATAATTTGTTAATTTAAAAAAAACATTAAATACAATAACTTTATGAATTAAATAAAGGGACACTTTATGATGCTTTAGGGCACATTTATCTTCACTTGTCTGAATTACAACTGTAAAAACAACTGACAAAGGGCAAACATTAACCCAAATTATCTACAGATTGTTATTTTGTATATTATTTTTTGATGTCGTAACACCCTCAGGCCCACTCCTCATGTATTTTTAAACAGGTCTACTCACAGTGACTCTGTGAGGCTGTATGCTAATGTCAGCATGCTAACATGCTGATCTTTAACAGATATAATGTTTACCACCATTTTAGTTTAGCTTGTTAGCGCCACCTGCAGACTGGACCCTGACTGTCTCAGGAACTTACTGGAACCTGCTGTGTGCATTCAATCGAAGCCACTGGTTTTCTGCGTGATAAGAAATAACTCTGTGATGGGAAATGATGAAACATTAATGTGCGTTAATTCCAGTAATGGGCTCATTCTATGCTCACTGCATGCTATACAGCTACTCACAGTATACCTTCATCCATGTATGCAGAAAAAGAGGGAGAGAGGGCCACAAATTATTGATGTCTTCTCTGGAAATAGAGCAGCAGGGAGCTGGACACACAGAGCATAAAATATAGGTTGTGTGACATGAGTTAACGCCAGCAGCAGAGTGATAACGTTACCTCGGATACACTCTGATGACCTGATTCTGCATGTTGCACTCTGAATTTCAGAGCTTTTTGATTGGCTCAGGTCTTAGAAATGTGTCACACACGCCTCCACTTTCACCCAAAAGTTCAGAGCCCGTGTTTTACAGAAGCGTGCAGGCTGTTTGTGTGGGATAAAAGATGTGTGGCTGCAGAGAGGGCAGTAACAGACTGGATGCCATGGTTACCACTCCACACCATCACCATCCTCCGTCACACATTGTTGTCAAGGTAACGGCTGCTCCGGCAGAGGGGGCGCACGTGACTTAGGTGAGAATGCGTTACAGGAACTCAAGCGTGTGTAGACACAGGTCCTATTGATCTGCTCTACAAGGCCTTGAGTGACACCAAAACGTGCCCAGATTATTTTGCCATGAGCCCCACAAACACCGCCCCCGCTCTGCTTCACACTCTGTGTATCAGCCATGATTAGTTACTGTCTTTCACACCATACATGCCAGCCTATCAGCTAGAATAACAGGCCTGGAATGAAAAGGTTTTGTGTGTGAATACATGACAAATTTTTTGGAGTATCTGATTTTATTGAAACTTCTATAACCCACTGATGCTTCAGAATAATATCAAACCACCTACGTGTGAAGACAGACATGTTAATGTAGTAATATCCAATCACTGCTGTGTTAATGACTGTTGTTAATTAATTCATTATCGTTGCTGGTGATTATGATGAGACACTAATAAAAGCAAGATTATAAGATGGCTTGTCAAAATGAAGTTGTTCTCACAGTCTGACTGTCAGATCATTATGGCTGTGTAGCGTTAAAGTTCTGCTTGATTCGAGCATTCCAGTGAGCCAAAATCTACTGTGAAAGAGGTCCATTTGATTATACAGAATTTACGAATGACTTATAACAGTTTTCATATTACATAAATAAAGAGCTAAAAAGGCAATATAAATTAATTAAAATAAAAAAGCAAAAAGCATAATTACCTCATTTAAATCTCATCGAGCAGTTCCTAAAGCTGATTGATTATGTATACATTTCTTATTATTGAAGCTTAAGAGACTAGTATCCTAATTTTAGTAATTTTTTGGTGTTACTACTAAACAGCATGGTAAATATACATCATAAAAAATACATCACAACACAGAGAGAAATTATAAATCCGATCACATGGGTACATAAATTCAAGTTTTTTTGATAGCCTCTATTTTTAGAGTGGGAAGGATGAATGTATTGTTTGATTTTGTTATCAAAAATGAAAAAAGATGGCTTATGATTGGAAAACTTTGATGTATGAATAAGTGATTTAGCGCACAATATAATCAAATTGATGATATTGATATTATTGGTAGATTAATTTTCTTTGGTAATGATTGGAAAGGGAAAATTCAGAATCATTACAAAGGGGAAAAAATGCATTAATCTTGGCCAAAAAGTTGCCTTTAAGATTGGGGACAAAATAGGCTGTTACTCTTTACCTGGAAAGAGATGTCACTTCCGGGCGCCATCTTGGATTAACAGTACAGATAAAAGAGGCGTCGCTAGCCGCTAATAATTTTAAATTGCGAAGCAGGTGGAGTATTTTTTGTCGCAGGTGGAGAGTCTTTAGGGGAGCTGGCACTATTAATTGTTGTTGCCATTAAATGACTGGTGTTTTTTTAAGTATTACAATCGTAGTTCGGAAAAAGCAGCAGCTAGCTTGGCAGGGCTAAACGTTAGCTTACCGTTGACAGAGCTAACCTGGGTTAAATGAAAACTAACCGACGTTTAAAAATGTTTTTTAGCTAACACATGATTCAGCACAACTGTGGCTAGTCAAATACCACTTTTCTACCTGTCCAGCTCTTACAGGTGTTTTACAGTATCTTGAACAGGCGGGGATAACAGCGACACCTTTGGCGGAGCGTGGGAACATGACAGCTAACGGTGTTGCAGCAGGCGGGCAGAGCCTCATCAGGTCTCTGCAGGCGGCTGCTGCTGCTGCTGCTGATGGAGTAGGTGGGACGAGGGCTCCACTCATGGCCATACGGAACTGTTTGTGTCCGAGCCGCCAGCATCAGCAGTGTTTGTAAAGGCGCTTTGTGCATCGCTAATCCGCTCTGATGTCACGGTGCAGAAGGAGGGGCTGAGCTCTCCGCTTTTAATCCGAGCAAGTTGTCTGGAGGGACAAGCAAGAGCCAAACCGAGCCGAGCGAAGCGAGCCAGGCACCGGGGGAGACTGGGGCGATGTGTAGTGCAGCAGCCGGACCCGGGCCTCTCCTCCACTGACATGCAGGTAAATGAATGAATGTCACGTCCCGGGAACCGGTAACGGGAGGCCGGGTTTAATGTGGGGCGGAATGAGACTGTGCTCAGGTCGTTTTTCGCTGATGGCGGATCCGACACCTATGTAGATTAAATCTATCGCTGACAGGAGGGAAAGATAGGAGCATTTAGACAGCTGACAGTTTTCTGTACATTTTATTTTTGTTCCAAGTAGATGTCAGGCTTTATAGGCATTGGCATACAGTGAAACGTACGTCCACTATATCAAGAATACGATCATTTAGGAATTGAACCTTGGATTAAAACGCAAAGAGGCGAAGTGCAAGACTGATCACTAATTGATAATGAGCACTAATCCCAAAAGTAAGGCGTTTCCCCTTTTAACATAATAAAATCGTCCAAGGCCATGGGAGGGGATTTAAGAAGCAAGCAGCCTTCAAAATAAAAGCACTTGCCAGTTTGGCACTTGTTCATGGATTAATCATCTTCCCTCTGGAGCGATGGCGTAGTCTATACGTAAACACAATGTAAGTAATATGACTATTGATGCTTCCAAACATGGACCTTATGCTTCTTGCTGAGTTAGTGGGTCTGTCATTGTATGGTGTGTGTGTGTGTGGTGTGCGCGAGAGGGAGAGGATGATTCACGCGCTCAGGAAAAGATAGAGGAGGAGAATCCCCCAAAGTGAGCGAACGATTATTTCCCTGATCGGTTAAGCTGCCAGTTTTTTTCCTTTATTGATTGTTTTATCCCTAATATGTCAGAAAATAGTGAAACATGTCTGTTATGTTAAGGTGAAATCTTTAAATTGATTATTTTGTTTGGCCAACAATCCAAAACAAAGAGTTTTGGTTTCAGTTTATCTCGGTTTACTGTTACATAATTCAAAGAAAGCAGAAAATCCTCACAGTGGAGAAGTGGGGGCCTGGTAATGTTTGGCATTTTTGGCTTGAAATACTTAAATATCAAAACTGTTGTTGTGTAAATTTCTGCTGATTGATTAATTGATTAATCAGATAACTATTTAAATACTTGATGGGATTTTAGGACAGTTGTAAAGACGTAAAGGTCGGTGCAGCATTCAGGTCTGGGTTTAGGTTGGAAATTTAAAATCAGGATTAAATGTCATTAGAATATCACACTGATATGAGGCTAGATACACTTGTGTAATACATTTGTTTGTTAATTTGATGGATGTGCCTTAAATCTTACCATTTCCTGAACACTGCTGCACTAAAATCAGTCTGCTAACCTCACCATCTAATCTCACAGCCATGTCCATTTTAAAACCTGTCTTTCAAAATCAGTTTATAATCTAAATAATTCATCGGGATGATTGTAAGTTTTTACAGCCAACAGTCCTGCCCAGGGACGACAGGTGCAGAGTAGCTGAAAGATAACTCAGGTGCAGTTATTTTAATTTCACATGGTCTCACAGTGAAGAGTTAATGGCAGCGCAGGTCTTTTTAAGTACGTATGGCACATGTGTGTTGTTGTCCGTGTGTGTTTGTCAGTGTAAGATCAGCGAGTTAATGGGCTAGTAAATCCCCCACCCCGCTGCTTTCACTTCAGCCCGACAGATGGAAGTGCAGTGCTTGGCTCCGCGGGCCTGGTCCCGACTCACTGCCAGGGCCATCTGTGACCTGGGCAACCCCTCCTCTCCGACTTCCCCTGTCCGAGTCACCCGGCCGCTGCCACCCAGTCCCTAAACTCCAGGCAGAGAGTGGGGCATTAGCCGCCCCAGGAGCCCGCCCTTACTCCTGCTGCTTCCCTTCATGTCCCCTTCCCTGGCAGTTGTGGTTCATGCTCAGATTACAGGATCAACATTAACCTTTGCCCTCTGTGTCTTCTCTCTGTCAACCATATTCGATTTTCAAAGACTAGGCTCTATCTGCATGTATAAGATAACAAACACATCAGTAAACCTTCTGTTGCCTTTTCAATATCAAACGTTTACAGTGTAATGGATCAGATGCATTGTAAATGAACTTATTATAAAGATGAAAGCACAAATTCAAATTTAAAAGGATCCATCCAGCATGATAAGAATCTTTTTTTCCATATTTTTCTTTGTGTTTTTTGTAGATTTCCCCACCAAAACAGCTGTGTGTGAATGACTGTATCTAAAGATGGGTGATGTAACTCTTATTCCTGGCTAACCCGGACGTTAGCTTTAGTTTTTGTTTTCATGTTAACGTCCCCGACAACCTCTATAGTCTCATTTAGACACTCGTTAGCAACCGCCTTTTTTAAGACACGTAAAAGTGGAGTATTTTCTGACATATTTTATGTTGCAGAATAAAATGTGAAAATATCTTGAGCTTGTGTTGAAACCACAAACCTTATTTCAGACATTTAGTGAAAAACCCATTTACTTTTGGATGAGGGAACAGGAAGAGCTAACATGCTAATTTACTTCTTGCTCAGTAGTAATCAGGAGGTGGAGCCGCAAGTCAATCATGATGCTACTTGTTTTTTTATTTTTCAGCAACAAATGGCTCATTAAAACCAAGCTTATTAGGAAAATGAACACTTGGAATTTAAAGTAGCACGACAAGAACACATACTGCAGTTTGTTTTGGCTTCGCTTTTGTCATGTCATTCATCTTTACAGTCATGTAGACATTCCCTAAACAAGCTGTACCCTTCTTTCTTCCTTTATATCAGACTACACATTATTTCCCCACTGGTAACCTTTTCTGGAATCACTACAATAGCTAATAGGATTATGATCTGGTGTCCTTTCTCTGCCTGTTGACCTCAGACACAGTGATCAAAAACTGGGCTACTCATTCACAGCAGGGCATTTATTATTCAGGTCGCTGCCCTATCCATTCAGCCAGGTCTTAGCCGACACCGGAGAGATGTCCCTCCTTGTCCTCCTCCTCCTCGTCTTTTTCTCTCCTACCGTCCTGTGCCATCTGCCAGCTGCTGGCGGACGGATGAATGTAGTGCAGATTAAAGTGCACTGCACACCCAGATGAATCCCAGAGGATTTAGGTTTTTGCTATTAGCAGTATAGAGTCAGGGAGTCCCCGGGCTGATAGCTCTGCATCGCGGAAATATTTCCTTTGAGTGTTTTATCCACTTCCAGAAAGATGGATAATGAAGATATTGATCTCTGCTGTTTTTCTGAGAGTGAGATGAAGCTGTTCTCATTGGCCACACTCTCACTCAGTAGATCTTCCTAGCTGCCACTGCCTCCCTGAGCCGAGAGAATTCATTTTCTTTGGTAGCTTTTATCCCAGTCGATTGTATGAATGCCCACTGTCTTTCTTTCTTCTTTTTTGCTGATTCCACTGTTGGAAAGGGGATTTCAGAAGCTGCTAGACTTTGTTTGAAGCATACTGAGGCCTCAGGTTTATATGCAAAATCCCTGGTCCCCAGGTGACACCTTTACAAGTTTGTTTGTGCAACCAACAGTCCAAAACGCATAAATTTAATCAAGGTACAGTGATATAAAACAGAAAGGAGTCAGATATTTGATTGAAATCATTAAATATTTGATTAAAGAGTAAGGAAGTGAGACTAACGATCCAGCTAAGCTTTTTAACGCCACTCTCCATTATTCAGTGCTATGTAAATGAGTGTGTTTTACATTTAACTTTCAATCGCTCAGTGGATCTGATATTTCTACAGTTTCACTTTTCTGTTTTTATCCTGTCTCTGTTTCTCAGCAGGCTGTGCTATGAGCGGGGTTTCCTTGGAGACAAGAGGCATGTTCTGAAAATCCGAGTCGAATCACGCCCCAGCCATGAGCCACAAGTATCAGGGAGAGGCGGCGGGGGAAGCAGGCGAGGAGCACAAGGCACCTCCGAGGAACAGGCAGCCCAACGGGACGACACGCGGGGAGCCTCCCGTACGTCGGTCCTGGAGGCCGTGTCAGATGCTCAACCAGGACGGGGAGCTGGATCCCCACCATCATCACCATCATCACCATCATCCTCCTCCTCACCACCACCATCATCATCATCCGCCCACAGGTCGTGGGCCCCCTCGCCACCGCCGTCGCCCTCCATCAGGGCAGGGGCAAAGCCAGGCTCACGGTGCTGGTCTGGACCCAGCGGTGGCTTCCTCCAGGTCGGATGGGGGCGAGAGTCGGGACCCTGAGCCGCATCCTGTCCAGCAACCACGCCCTGGTGTCGCCCGCTACCGTCGTCATGGCGACCCTAACCCCAGACTCAGAGGTCACAGACAGAGGCAACCAATCAGAGAGACGCAGGACTCCTCACCTGGGGTGGATGAGAGAGAAAGTCCGGCAGAGGTGCAGCTGCAGGTGCAGCAGCGCTCAGGAGATGATCCTGTAACAGACCAGTCCCAGGAGAGGGGATCTCTTCACCAGACTCCTGTCGCTGTTGTCACCCCCACCCACCTCTCACCTGGTCCTGCAACTCATAATGCGCAGCCTCACCCACAACACGCTCCACCTGCTGAGGCAGAGGAGGATCTCCAGGATCACAAAGCAGAGTGTGAAGAGGAACTGCAGGAAGTTAAGGAGAAGGAAGAAGAACAAGAGCAGGCGGAGGACAAGGGAGACCGCCGCTCGACCGCGGGTCACTCCAGCTGCAGCCGGGACGACGTGCAGACAGTCGACGACGGAAGCAGAGGATCAAGCAGAGAGGGTGGAGGAGGATCAGGAGGAAGCGATGGATGAAGTAGCGGAGGACATTGCTGCTGCTCAGGGAAGCGAAATCACCGATCTCTGCTCTGACACGGAGAGCGCCGCTTCGCTCAGCATGGACGGACCACTCCACAGCCCGCCGCCGCTCCAGTCACCGACTCCCCCTTCGTCCCCTGATGTTCCACCTTTCCCCCAGCTGGACCACTTCAGCGAGGACGCCAGTATGAGCCCCCTCCCCGACAATGACCTACCTGAAGATGAAGACGAGGATTGCTCTGAATCGATGCTCGCTGTCTCCACTCCACCTCCTTGCTCTGACTCTTACCCAAAAACCTATGCAGACTTTTATACAGAGTCCCACCAAAAGTCTTACCCGGAGCCTGTCTATGAGTCCTACTCAGAGCCAAAATCCCATCCCAACTCGTTTCCTGAACCTCTCAAGACCTCCTATCCTGAGCTACACAGAGAGCCGTGCAGGCAACCTAATCGGAGGATTGAGCCTAACGAGTCCCAGCAAGAGTCGCGTCACGAGCCCTTCAGCAGCCATAGAGAGGAGAATGTACAAAAAGTGGCTCCAGCCTCCCCCACCAAGGGCTCCCATCATGCACCGAGGCATGTCAGAGACCGGGGTTCACATCACTCCCCTCTGGACCGCTCTGTTGGCTGCCGGCTGCACCACTACGACGGACAGTCAGACGGCGAGGGCGACAGCGGCAACCAAAGCCCCGTCTCCAGAAGTCGCAGGCAGGCACCCAGACGAGCAGAAACCCAGGACAAGAGCCCCTCGTCCGGGCAGAGCAGCTCAGGCGAGGCCCACGAGGAGTGGAACGCGGTGGGGGAGGAGGGTTCAAGGGGCTCGGGAGACGCCATCAGCCTGGCGATTAAAGACATCAAGGAGGCGATTGAGGAGGTGAAGACAAAGGCGGTACGCTCCCCCTACACACCTGACCAGCCTGTGGAGCCGATATGGGTGATGAGGCAGGAGGTCAGCCCCACAGAGGACGTTTACCCTCTGCAGGCTACAACTGGCTATGTTAGTATGACTTCACTTATTATTAATCCTTACTGTGTCTGTTTTTAACTTAAAAAACATGTCTCCCAGAGGAGTCTCCGCTTTGTCAACTGCTTCTGTTAAAATACCTTATTAATTACTCAAAGAAAA
The DNA here is from genome assembly GCF_001640805.2 of Lates calcarifer. Lineage (NCBI taxonomy): Eukaryota > Metazoa > Chordata > Actinopteri > Centropomidae > Lates > Lates calcarifer. The sequence goes on along the minus strand of NC_066841.1, from coordinate 3,090,190 downwards.
GTGCAACGTTTCAAGACCAAATTTGACAAATGTTGCAGTTTGAGTATTTAAAAAACTAAATGGGAGCTGTGTTGCAAGTCCTTTGGGAGATACAATTAAAGCAACTGTTGTTTGAGCTCAGCGCCTGAACACGATAGATGTTTTTACACCCAGATTATTTAAAAAGAGTAGAGAGTAGAGTTTTTTAATGATCAGGTTTTGCACAGTTTCCAATTTTACAGCTCAGAACAAGTTTCAAAAAATAGAAACTGAACAGAAAAATTAGGAAAAATCTCCAGTTACCTCTTAGTAAGTTAAAAAAATAGTGAAATTACAGAATATTTGTGCTGTTAAGGGTGTTTTTCTAATATTTCAGAAGACATTCCTGTGGATTTCCAGGCTGGAAAAACAAACACGTTGTTATCTTTTACATTGCTAATTGTTTAATTAAAGGAATATATATATGCTTATATATTTTTATTTCTTTTCCCAAAATGTTGACCTGTTCCTTTAATGAAGTGCTGATGAGTGACTTTCCCCAAGGAGTTTGGTCTGCAGTGTTGCGATAATTAAATTCAACATCATTGCTTCCAGGAAGTTTTACATCAAGATTTACATCCTTGCCTTTCATTTCATTTTGTGTTACTTGGATTAATGCCCAAATCCTGAATCATGTATCCCCGGAATAAGGTGTCAGCTTGAGTTGCTGCATTGCAGTTTCATAGGAGTGATTTTTTTTTTTCTCTTTTCACTCTGTTTTCTCTCCTCAGTCTTCTCCTCACTCCCCCTCTCAGTCAGCATCTGAGTCTCCATCCTGCTACGCCTCGGTTCCGGTTCGTGAGCAGGTCAGTCCGCGGAGAGCCGACTCATCCAGATCGGTCCATCCCCAACATTATCACCAACAACAGCAGCAGCAGCAGCAGCAGCAGCAGCAGGCTCAACACAACCACAACCACCACCACCAAGGCCACCAGAGGGACGCTGCGAGGCCGCCGCAGGCGTACACACAGCCGCAGGCGTACGCGCACATGCCGCCTAATCAGCATCAGCATCAACAGCGGCAGCATCCGCAACAGATTCAGCATCAACAGCAGCATCAGCCGCCTCCACCGCCTCAGCAGCTGAGGCCACAAGTTCAGCCTCCGCCGCCTCCACAGCAGCCGTCTGTCCAGGAGGTGAGAGGGCTCCAGAAACTCCAGAACTTCCCCAAGATACTTTAGATTTTCAACTTTTCCTCTGCATAAAAGTAGTCTAACAGTAGATTATGTGCACACTGAGAACAGGAACCTCTATTTGCAAATTCGGCATACCTTATACATCTGCCTTCTTAAGCACAAATAATCCTCTGACCCTCCGTGCTGTGAAACCCATTTGCAATCCATACACAAATCTGCAAAAAAACTATAGCCACGGTTTCTAAAAATGACTCAAGTGTGATGATAAGAGCTGCAAAGAGAGGCATCTTTTACAAGGTGTTTATCTGCCTGCAGCTAAATGGCTGACAGCAGGAAAAGTCCTGCAGAATTTAAATGAGTTAGGAGAGTATGTGAGTGGAAATAATAAGGATGGTGATGTAGGTTTTCTTTTTTTTTTGGTGCCTTCTCAGATTCGCAGATCTCTTGCCCCCTTTCCCACATTTGTGGACGGTGAGTGGGCTCACATATCATCAGAATTTGATTCTCAGCTCCACATCTGTTGTTATTATATAAATGGCTCTGTTCTCATGTTCTCATGTCTTTGTGTACATTCTCCGTAACATTGGTTCGCGCAGTCCCGGGACCGTGTGACCCAGAGGACCTTATTGACGGCATCATCTTTGCGGCGACCTACCTGGGCTGCACCCACCTGCTGTCGGAGAGGACGCCCACAAAGAGCGCCCGCATGCAGCAGGCGCAGGAGGCCATGAACCGAGTCCGGGTAAGAACAAACTACATCTTATTTAAAAATACAACATACATACAATACAACATTTTTAGTTTTTTTTGTCATATCTCTGAGGATATAAAGTAAAGCTGATATAGAAGATAAATGAATCAGACAGTGTGGAGTATTGATGATTTTAATAACATGAAGCCGCTGGGAGTTTCTCAGTCAGAACAATATCAAAAGATGTGATATTGCGAAGTAGCGTGGGATCAGTTGTCAGTTGTTCAGGTTTTTACCAGGAGCTGAATCATCCACAGAGATCTACTCCTCTCCAAAACAAATAGACCCAGTGATTAAATCAGATTAAAACACTGAATAAATCAGTTTCATGCTAAAAACCTGAATTTTCCAATGCAGTTTGGCGGACATAGCACTTTTTAGAGAGGCTGTGGGCCGAGCTGCTGCTAACATTTACTCAGTTTCTCCAATAACTTAAGATCCAGACATCTGATGATTAAAATCCTTTACCTGGCTAAAATATAAAGTTAAAAACAACCAAGATCTAGACAGGGTATCATAAAAATGAGGCTTAAAACTAGATAAAAAATCAATTTTGATGACTTCTGGCAACCACCGCATGGAGATAGGGAATATGTCGCCATTTACAAGTGACCAAATGAAATTTTTAAACATTTTAAAGCAGAAATGTTACATATTACACCCCCTGTTGAGGTTGTACTTTTTCAAATTGATAATGGACCTTCTAACAGATATCAAGGAGCTCAAAGAGCAAAGCCTCAGCTCCTTGGTTTGGAGCTACAGTCCATTTTCTAACACACTCGGACACACCATCAGTGATGTAACCCGAGGTTCGCTTCATATTTGGGTCTTTTAAAGTCAGAAACCCTCAGCAGGCGACACAGCCAGCGGGCGAAAAGTCCCCCGGTTTGTGCACAATGCATCATCCACAGATCACTGCTCCTGATCCACAGTCGCACAGGCTTCTCTCCTCAGCTCCACTGCATGTTATATAAACTGCTGTTCGAGGCCGTGGAGACTGTAGACCTCCACTTTCTGCTCCAATCACTCTGTATAATGTCAAACAGGCATCACGCAAAGGGAGGACACTTTTAACTTTGGTCACAATTAAAGTATCAGTGCATATTAATGCAGCTTGTATCATGTATGATTTCATGCGGGGGTTTTGAGTGCGTTAGAGGACGTGTTCTGAGTTGGTGAGAAAGACGTCTTTACGGTGACAGCGTGGCGTTCAAACGTAGCGGGAGACGCTGCCGTTTCTGAGAGACGAGCAAAGAACGAAGAAAAGTCAGAAGCAGGGGAGAAAAAGAAAAAAGAAAAAGAACCAGGAGCTCAGGGCGAACTCTGCTTTTCCGGACGGTTGACTGACAGTTCCAGGACATCGCCTCCGTTAAGGTCTGAGAAACCTACAGGGAGCGAGGAGGTTGGAGACTGTATAATGATGAGGGGGATGCATAAGTAACGGTAACAGGCTGGGCGAGCTGACATCTCACTTGTTGGGGTGCAGTGATCCGACTCGGGCTGAAACAGAGAACTGATCTGATACTGTTCTTTTTTTTTTTAAAATCAGTGTGGAGCTGATTAAGATTATTTCTTCTTGGCTGTAACTACACATCAGTTCTTAACTAGTAGAGAATCGTTTTGTTTAGACAGTTTATCAGTTTCTGTTGTTGTTGCAGTGCATCAAACATTGAACTTATTTTATACATGTACACACACACATTTCCTGCTGTAGTCTGTGTACTGACAAACAGCACTTAGCTTCTCTCAGAGCATTTTCTGTCATTGTAGTTATTACGTTTGTTGTTGTTGTTTGTGTTTTGTATTTAAAATAATCTCAAGAAAATATCTAAATATAGTTTTAGAACCATATCGAGCTATTTTGTGGTAAATTTGCTGCCTTCACATTAAAATCCTTTGTTTTTTATTGTGAAGGACAAACAGGAAATGTTGTCTTTAGTATAAGTGACCAGATCAGAACAGAAAAGTGTATTTAATGTGCACCAGTATCCAGTATAGTTTTTGTTGTATTCCTTACTTCAAATGTTGCGTGTCAGTATTTCCAATGGTAAAAGAATAATTCGTATGACGCGCTTATTATTTATCAAAAGTAATACGCATATATTTTGTGAGTTTCTAATTTTATTTGCTTATGGTGTGTTTCTTTTAAACATACAACATGATAGTAAACTATAGCAACATTGTACAATAACAAAAATATGATAGTAAAAAGCTGTTATACAAAAATATTCTTTAGATTCATAAGTTGGAAAGAAATAAAAACATCCCACAAGTGTTAAAAGAATTAATACATTTCCATTTACATCTACAATATGTAGAAATAGAGAAATTATTTTGTGTTATTTTTAAATGCATCGTGAATGTCTGAATAGTCCAGACAGGAGCTGATTATTCCAAGCTGACAAATAAACAAAAATACAGACAGAAAACAGCAACATAATGATGAAAATATACAGAGAAACAGACGTGTCTGTTGTGACACTGACTAACGACGCTCCAGGACGGCATAGAAAGGCGGACGCTGATTATAACATGAGTTGTCTGTCGACCACGGAGTGAAATACGGGAGGTGACGTGAGCGCTGTTAACAGCGCGATAACACGGTGACGTCCACCACAGGTCAGGAGTCAGACTCTGACTTATGATGATGTGATGTGCAGCCTGCGGGGCCTCCGAGCAGCGTGGGTGAAATGAGACTCGGACTGATGTGTTCGCTCCGGGGTCTGCGAGGGTCTCAACAACAACAAAACATTTTGTTACTACAGAAGATAAAAGCCTGTTAGCAGTAAAGTCAGATTTAACAGAGATCTGATGATGGGCATTTATAGAAAAGAGTTTTTAGAGCAAAGGCTAGACACGAGCTGCTGCATCAGTCTGAAAAACATCAAAAATCATGAAATATAAAAACTACATTTAGTTATTTTGTCTCTAAACTTGAAACCTATGATTAAATCAGCAGCAGAGTTTTAATAGTATGGTTTCCAGTCGCAAGCAGAAAAGAGGTTTAAGGAAATAAAACCAAAATTATGAGATAAAAGAAACTTGACTGACTCTTTAAAGCCTTTACGAATGCTTCCAGAAACCTGACATAAATTCATCCTTACTGCACATTTTAGTTTCTATAAATGTGAGACTTAAATTGGGATTATCTTCAGTAAACTGAACCCTAATGAAATGTCCAAAACAAAAACATACAGCCATCGTTAATGTTAAAAAGAAGAGAAAATTGCATCTTCCAAGTATCGATTTTAAACCTGCAGTGCGGAGCTTTTGTCTCCCCCCTCTGGCAGTGAGTGTAATTACAATCCATGTGTATCCTTCCTCTGAACGCTGAGTTTCTTTTTAATCTGGAGCATCAGAAACTTTTCTTAGACACTTCTAAGTCTAAATATTTCATCCCTTAATATTTAGAAGTCTGAATCCAGGTGGAATCAGATTAACTCCACTTTCATCATGTGTACTGATAGAGATTGGTTTATTTTAAACCTCAAAAAACAATATTTTAGAGAGAGAAATGGTGGCACATGCCAACATTTGGAAACACAAACCCTGAGCTGTGCTGAGGCGTCTGCCAGAAACACATGAGGTCGCTTCTCTTTCTTCGGGGTCGTTCGTGTCACATTGATGAAGAGAAAACTTTTTGATAGTGTGTTGCTGCGAGGGGCCTCTGGCGGTCTGCTGTTGTCAGATGTGATAGACAGTAACATCACTGTCCTCCCACACACACACGCAGACACATTCGCAGCACACACCTTTAAGGTCCCTTTTTGTCCATTAATTTGGCATTTGGCATGGAGGCAGTCTACGGTGGACGAGACGATTGGGTTTTTGTTGATCCAGCTGAAAATGTTGTCTTTCTTTTCTGCTTTCTGATCACTGCAGGCGGCGCAGAAGCAGGCAAAGAACAGGAAAAAGGTGAGTTCTTCTTGTTTATTCTCTCTGTTTTTAAAGTGACATGTGAAAGATGACTTACTGTATCGATCTGCGTGGAAATTTAGATTAAAATAACTAACATAGGTCTGCAGATTGCTGGTTTCTACTGTTTTCTCTCCAGTTTTCCCTCCACAATCAATGTTTGTTGCATGCAGATTGCATGAGACTTTCTTCCTTTTTTGTTTCCTCTCTTACATTTGATGCCTTTTTGACAGTTGTGACACCTGCTCTCCTCCTTTCCTGTTAATTAACCAGTTGCTTCCTCCGTTCACGTCTTTGCTTCTTGTTGTTTTCTCTCCGGCTGTGCAGAGCCCCGACAGCGAGGCTCCGTCCACGGCTGAGGTCGATCTGTTCATGTCCACACAGAGGATCAAAGTCCTCAATGCAGACACTCAGGTAGGAAATAATTGTACCAAGGGAAATAATCGAGCAGCAGATTCTCTCTCCAATTAAAAGACATCTCTGTATAGCAAGACTCATCAAAAAGCAATTAATTTAAGATCTTCACATCTTTTTTTGGATCACCAGGAGTCTTTAATGGACCTGCCGCTGAGGACGATCTCCTACATAGCCGACATCGGTAACATGGTGGTGCTGATGGCCCGGGGGAAGATGGTCCGGTCCCGCAGCGCGCAGGAAAACCTGGACCACACGGCCGAGCAGACCAACATGACCCACGACGACAGGCGGCTGTACAGGATGATCTGCCACGTCTTTGAGTCTGAGGACGTGAGTTATAACTGACATTAAGCCTGTTACAGGGAATCTGTAGGTCTTGAAAAGTCATGAAAAGCAGTGATTCAAGGCCTTAAAATGTGTTAAAATGTCCAAAATGTATTCGATTTAATTGTTGTTTTAACTTTATTAACAGCACAACACTAAGTTAACAAGCCACAAGATAGAAAATGACGAAGGAAATGATGCACAAAGTGAGCTGTTACGACTGATGAAAATACTATTTCCAGGTCCAAAACGGAAACAGTATTTTCATTGGTTGTTGTCAGGAAGCCAGTATATCACCATCTGAGACAAACACAAAACACCCTGCTCCTGCTAGAGCAGGGTGTTTTCTCCTTATGCTCATTAAAGCCTCAAATTAAACACCTGAAAAGTGTAAAATAAGGATGCTTTGTTTGCTGAGATCCTGAAACATGGTGACGTTGCTCAAAAGAAATCCGAAAAGGGAAAGAAAGACGAGCAGTAAAGTGACAAGTTCTTGATTGATCATGTCGCTTGATCATGAGCTTGACTGTGCAGATGAAACTCCCACAGGAAAGTATAAAAGTTAGTGTCACTCACAAGCTCCCGTCCTGATCTCTCTCCCTCTTTCTCCCTCCCTCCCTCAGGCTCAGCTGATCGCTCAGTCCATCGGTCAGTCCTTCAGCGTTGCCTACCAGGAGTTCCTCAGGGCCAACGGCATCGACCCCGAGGACCTGAGCCAGAGGGAATACAGCGACCTGCTCAACACTCAGGACATGTACAACGACGACCTCATCCACTTCTCCAAGTCTGAGAACTGCAGAGACGTAAGTCGAACAGCAGGTGGCAGCACAGGCACAGCAGATTCAGATTTACTGCTTGAGCTGAAATTGAGTTTAGTTCATCTTTGGGTTCGTTTTCACCTCCAAAAAAAATGAACTCCAGCTGGAATTTAACTCAACTTTTGTCCATATAGAACAACAGCACCTTTCAGTTTAGGTGAATTCATTAATATTTGAGCTCAAATGAGCCAGTTTTTATTTTTCTGCTCAGTCTGCTCTGTTAGTTTGCCTTCCAGTGGTTTCAAATGAGCAGCTGGTTATTTTTGGAGTCACAGCTGTGTGACCGATGTCCGACTGGAAAAATGTCATTTGGTTTAGAAAGAGAGAGAGAGAGAGAGAGAGAGAGAAAAGTCAGTAACCTCAGTATGAAGGTGAATTTGAGACGCTCAACCTGGTCCGACCTCAGACCCCCCTCCCTCCTCCCTCCTCCCTGCTGCCCTGAACGCCTGCTGTCGTCTCGCATTTTTCAGAATCGGGCATTTGGCCACGAGAAGCTCAAACGGGGTGCAGTGTTACTGTTTCATGTTGTTTAGATGACTGTGTTGCTTCACTAGGAGAGATTTCAGTTGTTTGAAACTGAATGGTGAATGTTAAGGTTATATTCCCATGTTTTTGGGTGTGCATGATTGACAGGGACAAGAATTGGCAACCAGGAAGTGCTGACAACTCAGATTGTTATTATAGGTGTCTGACAACATTATAAAAAGGATTCCAGCAGAGATAAACCTTTTTGGTAAAGAGTAAGATGCTTTTTCTTTGACCAGAAATATGATTATATATCAGTACCAGACTCCATTGACAAAAACAGGAATTTTACTGAACAGAGCACTGGAAGATGCTGGATTACCGCTGCCTCGATTTGTTTGTTTGTTTCAGTGGTGGAGGAAGTATTTGGATCCTTTACAGAAGTAAAAGTGCCACACAATAACACAAACAAACTAACAGATGGAGGCAGTGGTAGATTAGCTGCTCTTACATTCTGCGAGCTAAAATTCCTGTTTTTGTCAATGGAGTCTGGTAACTGGTAAAACAGCTTTTTTTGGTTAGACAAAAAAGGATCTTACTCTTAAATAAAAACCTCTATCTCTGTAGGAATCATATCTATAATGTGGAACGTTATGTTTTGTTTTTGTTTGTTTATGTTTACACCCATAACCAAGGGGAAAATGAGGCACAGGTTCAAAATACAATCTTGTTTTGAAATAAAACTCGACTTGTTTCCCCGCAGGTTTACATCGAGAAGCAGAAAGGAGAGATCCTGGGTGTGGTGATAGTGGAGTCGGGCTGGGGCTCCATCCTCCCCACCGTCATCATCGCCAGCATGATGCACGCCGGTCCTGCCGAGAAGTCCGGTCGACTCAACATCGGAGACCAGATCATGACCATCAACGGGACCAGTCTGGTGGGTTTACCGCTCAGCACCTGCCAGAGCATCATCAAGGTATGTGGACATGTTGACAGTGTTGTATTTACTTGAAATTAGTGCCTTGAGTCTCTCGTAGCTAACTTGACTCTGTCCTCCCTCAGGGTCTAAAGTCTCAGTCCAGGATCAAGATGAACATCGTCAGGTGTCCTCCCGTCACCATGGTGCTCATCCGCAGGCCGGATCTCAGATACCAGCTGGGCTTCAGCGTCCAGAACGGCATTGTGAGTCTGGGCTCAGACATTATTTATAGGATTCCTACAGAGATATCCCTACCAGACTCCATTGACAAAAACAAGAATTTTACCAAGAAGAACCCAGGAGCTTCTTGAATACCACTGCCTCCATCTGTTTGTTTGTTTGTGTTATTGTGTGACTTTCAGTGGTGGAAGAAGTAATCGGATCCTTTACATAAGTAAAAGTACCACACAATAACACAAACAAACTCACAGATCGAAGTTTGGCGTATTCCAGCAGCTCCTGTGTTCTGCTCGGTAAAATTCCACTTTTTGTCAATGGAGTCTGGTATTGAAGAAGAGCTTTTATTTTGTTAAGTGTCTTTCTATCCTCATACAAACCAGTATCAGTTTCCTATTAACAGACCAAGGACACATTTTACACTTTCCTCTGTGTGTGTGTGTGTAGATCTGCAGCCTGATGAGGGGAGGCATTGCAGAGAGAGGAGGTGTTCGCGTCGGTCACCGCATCATCGAGATCAACAGCCAGAGCGTCGTGGCGACGCCTCATGAGAAGATCGTTCAGATCCTGTCTAACGCCATGGGAGAGGTCAGGGAAATTCTGAGCGTCCCTCTTTCTCAGTTGCAGAGTTTAATTAGCTTTTTTAAGTAAACACAAAAAAACCTCACAGTTTTATTTCTTTCTGCTCCAGATCCACATGAAGACGATGCCTGCGGCCATGTACCGTCTGCTGACAGCACAGGAGCAACCTGTCTACATCTGAACACACACTCCTCACTCCTCTCACTCACAGCACTCAGTCTATCTTTACTACTGTCCCTCCATCTTTAGGTTGTTTTAATACCTTTCCTCCTCTCTGTATCCTGTTTGATATCACTTGACTTGCCTTAATCTGTACAGTGGACTGTCATGTAAACATGTACATCTACAGTGTGACAGCAGAAGGCAGATTATCTCACTAGGCCGAGTGTTAATGTGACGTGTTATGTTCGACCAAAGAGAAATTGTGGATTTTATTGTGCATATTTAGGTGGAAAAAAAGAGTAAATATTACCTTTTTTTGTTAAATAGCTGTAATATCTGAATGTACTTTTAATCATGTTGGACCTTTAAGTTGTCAGGGCGAACCAAGTGATACAAAAACTCTACACTGGAGCTATCAAGGAATGCATGTACAGTTCTGCTGAATAAACTCTATGAAGAAAAAGACGGTAAATTCTGGTTTGTTGTCTGGTTTCAACAGGATTTGAGCTGAATGCAGTCTAGCTGTTTAAAGGTCCTGCTTGAGAGCGACAAGAAATTACTGCATGGAGGTACGCACAGAAACGACTCAAACCCAGCTATCTTATCTTTCCAAATTATTTTCTGAATCAAAGTTGAACTTTTCCATGAATTTTAGCCTGAAATCACAACAAATCTGGGATGTCATCCACCTAAATTTAACCTCTTTTACTGCATCAGAATCAGCCAGTGGTGGAAGAAGTATTCAGATTCATTTCTTAAGTAAAAGTACTGATAAAGCAGTGTAAAAATAGATCATTGCAAACTGCAAATGTAAACAAACGGTGCAATAATCCACATCAAAGAAACAGAGCTTTCAGTTAAAGAGTAAGATTTTGGTTTGACATTATATTTCACTACCAGACTCCATTGACAAAAACATGAATTTTACCGAGCAGACAACAGGAATTCCTGGAATACCCCTGCCATGTTCGGTTAGTTAGTTTGTGTTGTTGTGTAACTTTGAGCGGTGGAAGAAGTATTCAGATCCCTTCTGTAAGTTAAAGTACCACACAAAAACACAAACAAACTAACAAATCGAGGCAGCAGTATTCCAGTAACCTCCTGTGATCAGTGCTGTAAAATTGCCATTTTTTCCAATGGAGTCTGGTATTGATATATAATGATGTTTCTGGTCAAACAAAAAGGATTTTACTCTTTAAGAGAAAGCTCTGTCTCTGTAGGAATCCTATCTATAATGTTGTCAGACACTTAAAATAACAATCTGAGCCATTTACAATCGGTATAAACCGTTTCGAGCAGCCTTTAACCTCTCATGACTCCTCCAATAACAAAAGTAGAACCTGAGATTTTATGATAACACGATGTAAAAAAAGAAAGATTTATTTATTAGAGTTTTTCCAAGAGTCCTGTAACACTCAGGATATCACAAACTAAAAAAAAAAAAGAAAATCAGAAACTAACAGACATTTTAAAGAAACTAATCAACCAACATGATTGTCATCACCACGTTCCCAATACTCCCGTGTACAAAGACTTGACTGAGTTCAGCAAATATTCAATATAAAAACATTAGACACAATAAAAATGTGATTGTCTCTGTGTAAAAACAGTAAAGACGAACAGAAACGTCAGATTTATGCTGCGCTGCTTCCTTTACACCAATATTTTTTAACAGTGAAATCTGTGACATCGAAAATTGGTGAATATAACCCCTTTTTTGTTCTTTCTGAAGTGAAATCTGAGCTGCAAGGCACTTTTTACAGTGTAGTGTACAACAAGGAATGTAGAGGCCAGCGATAAATCAGAGACAACTTGGCAGGAGAGAGGTGAGAAGAGGGAGACTAACACCTGTCTGACCTCAGAGCAGCTGTTAACACTGTCCGAGGTGCGATCAAAAATTTCTGAGACTCTTCTGAGTGCAGCACAGAAATGCTCATACACCAAGTGAGAGAAATAACCTTCGTTAGTCAATATTCCATGTTAGATTAAGGTGTTTTTGTGACCACTTACAGATGATAGACAAGATTTCGCCTGTCTTTGCGCAGTCTCAGAACTTTTTGATTGCACGCAAACACAGTCTACAACACTCTATGGTGTGGGTGCAGCATGATGTTGGCTAGCTCCAGTTTCTGCCTCTCACGTGTCTCCATTACATCCCGCTAACAGAGCTAATCCTCTGTCCTTCCTGAAAGATAACTCCCCGACGAGCACTGAAACAACAAGTTTGTTAAACAACACCTAATACTGTTGTGATGGCATTTCCATAATATTCAAAAAGATTTTTAACCAATTGTGACTCGTTCCTGACCAAAACAAAGATGGCAGCTGGAAAAGCCATCTGACCTTGTTCTGTTTCTGTTATTTTCTGCAGAGGCATAATGCATCCATTAACTCAAATGAATGTATTACATAACTGCAGAAAAATTTTATTTGTCAGAAAAACCGACGCTCAGTTCTGTGACTTTGAATGTAACGGCACAAGAGGCACAAACTGGGGCTTGGTGTTGGTGTAATGGGGCACGATAAAGACTTGCTTGTAACAAAAATCTTTTCAGACACATAAAAACAATATATATATTTATATATATATGTACTGTATATACACACGCTGAAACATCAGGTGTGAAAAGGTCCATAAGAAGAACCAGCGCAGGTGTGAAGGAACCTTTTTGTGAGACAACAGCGTTGAAAAGTGTCTGAAATTAGTGTTGAAACTAGATGTCTTTCCAGGAGCCTGACTACAAACAAAATGTCCAGAGAGTTCCCAACTAGGTGAAGCTGTGTAAGCTGTTACCATGGCGAAGAGCTCTAGGATGATGAAAATGCCACTTCCTGGTTTTCCTGGCCTACAGCTCAGTGTCCTTGTATTTCTGCGGGTTGTAGTACCCTCTCTTGGTCTGGTCGGCCAGCTGTCTGCGGTACTCGGCCTCGTCGTCGTCATCGTATCCTCTCGTCTCTGCGTACGGCGTCCTGGACGGCGTCTGGGGCTCGGGGTTGGAGCTCGAACTGATTAAACACGTGAACAAAGCAGCGATCCAGCAGGTTAGTTTTTCATCTCATGAGAGTAACGGATAATTATCTACAACACCTCACTTAAAAAAATGTCATTTTTATCATGTTGATGAAGAGTGATGCTCTCACCCTATTGGCTGAGGACGGTTGAGGTTGGGTTTTGGCAGCTTCACTGGGATGGCGTAGATGTCTGGATGCTTCTGGGCGATTTCCAGCTGTGAGAAGAGAAAAGAGCAAGACCCAGGTATGTCAGAAGTGACACAAAATAAGACTAAAAAAGTGTTTTTATTATGGATAGGATTCCTACACTGACAAGAACAGGAATTTTAAATAAAATAATAACAGTAACATTAATAACAACAGCACTGACCCGAGCGTTTTCTGCCTCCTGCAGCTCCAGGAGTCTCTGAGCTCGAGCCAGGTGGTCCATCTTCTCAAACGCTTGAATCTGTTAGAAAACAAACAAACAAATGTTAACTCATGTTTCATTTTTGTTGATAAATAAAAGATGCGACTTATAGGGAGAGTGACTGTTAGATGAAATGTTTGAGAGTGAAGATGATGAAACTGTTATGATGGATGGTAAGTGGTTATGGATTTGAAATGAGGACTCAGACACGTTCAGTTACCTGGTCACCCATTTTCTATTTCATATTAGAAGCAATGAAAGTCAGAAGGGAAGAAAACGAAATAAGAATTATTTAAAAACTGAGTTAAAGTCAAATCTAAAAGCTGAATGAACCAGAAAGATGTCAGAGATTTAATAGGTCAGAGTAGGAATCCATTTTGTTGCAAAGCAATAAACAAATGAAAATAATAATAATTCTAACCTTGCCCAGGAAGGATTTGTTGGCGGGATCCTCCTCCTCCTTCCCCGGGCTCTGCTCCTCTGTGTGCTGGTTCAGACGGGGGACGGTGGGCTTCAGGGCGACGGGAGGGGGCAGCGGCTTGTTTCCGCCCGCTGCGTCGCTGCTGATGGTGCTGCTGGAGTGTGAGTCATAGCTCCGCGTTGAGTCAGTCCGAGTCTGAGCCCGCACCTGTCAGGTGAGGAGAGGGGACCGGTCAGGATTGTTATGGTCCATTTGAAACCTTTTATACTGCTTTCAAAATGTTCAGGCTCCAGAAATTATCAGTTACAGATTTAAATGACGAGGGGAGGAAAAAATCAAGACAATGAAACGTGGAAAACAAAAATAACTCCACATTACTTCCAACAATTTTACATATTTTTTCAGTTTCTTTTTATTTAAAACCTTGTTTTTTAGTACCAACTCAAATGTGTCTGTAGCAGATTGAAAACTGTCAGACATTTTAAAGATTTAAATCCAAAATGTGCCGATTTTAGACATTTATTGACTGAAAAGTTCTTGCATGTATGCATGTGTTTAGACATTAAACACTTGAGAACTTTGACTGATTTCTGTTAAATGAAAAATTGGATTTTGTAAACTCTTCAGAAAAAGAATAATTTTGGAGTCAGTATCATATTAATATCAAAAGTAACTCAGCAACAGAAGAAGTGGGGTTGTCAGTTTATTTAATCTATTTAAGGGATTTCATGACTCCATAATTCTTAAGGAATGATTAATCTTCTTGTCTGAGTTTGGCACATTCAGTTTTTCATTACAGGAGGGAGTGCAGATGAGGAGGAAGGAGGGGAGGTTCTCACCTTCGGGGGTTCAGGGACAAACGAAGGGGGAGGGCTGGGCTCTCTGTTCAGCACCTCTCTGCTCCCTGACCTCCTCATACGAGCCCGGGGTTCAGGGTGAAGCTTCTACACAAACACACACAGAGGAGGGTCGTCAGGGTCAGAATTTGAAACGTGACACTGAGCGAATGGAGGGTGAAGATCAGAGGACGCCACCTCACCTCGTCTGGCAGCACGGGCTCCGATGATCGACTGATGGCCGACACGGGCTGGGAATCGTCCAGCGTCTCGTCCAGCTCGTTGTCGGTGTAAGCCCCGCCCTCGTCGGCCGTGTCTTCGTAGTCGCTGGTCAGACGGCTGTCCATGCTCAGGTAGTCGGCGCTCATCGCCGACAGGTAGGACATGCGGTCGTCGTGGAGATCCAGGTCCTCCTCTGAACCGTCCAGCTGAGAAGAGGAGGTTCATATTCTAATATCTATCTATTCTGAATGTGAAGATAATACTTCTCTGTCTCTCAGCTGCAGGTGCGTCAGTCACACAGGTAATAAGACTCACCTTGCCCTCACACACCCACACAGCTCTGTCCTGCTGTTCCTGGATAGACTCTTTCACGCTGCCATACCACGCGTCGTTGGCCGAGTTCAGGTCGATGGTTGCTAAACAAAACCACAGCTCAGTAAGTTTTCTCTGTTTTTTCTTTTACGTTGTCATTGTTTTGTTGATTCATTTTTATAAAATCTGATTCTTTCATGTTGGCTTCAAGATGGACCAGTTTATTTACAGTCATTGTTCTGGTTTTAAAAAATGAAGGTGGTGAATTTAAATTTGACTGTCAGTGTACGTTTTCTTTACACTGTGATTTGCTAAATGTGACATAGGCTACATCTACATTTACAATTTATCTTTAATGTTGTTGTGATTGTCCATCCCGCCTCTGTTGCTCCTCCTTTTTTCTCTTCTAATTATAAATGGAGAAATCTCTGTCTTTCTGTCTGTCCTTCAATTTTCTCGACGACCGCTCATCTGACTGACTTCAAACTTTGCAGGAGTATTGTTGAGGACCCAAGTAAGTGCAGTGTCGACTGTGAAGTTTTTTGAATGAGCGGTTCTCAAGAAACTCGGACACAACCAGAGCAGAGCAACAAACTCAAGGAGCTGTGTTTGGAGCTCGTTCATGTGCAAGCCAGAGAAACAGAAGTCACTTATAACCTACCGGTGAACAGGTGTGAGCAGGTCTTCCTGAGCTTGACGGCCTGCTCGTACAGTTTGCGTGCACTGCGGCTGGACCCGGGTACGAGGCGGTTCCTCATGGTCTTGACACCTTGCTTGCTGTCGGGGTTCAGGAAGATGACAATGGGATACCACTGGGTGTAGTTCAGAGTGTCTACAGCTTTGGGAGTCACGTCCAGAAGAGCATGGCGGTCCTGAGGAAACGAGGAGGAGTTGTTAAATGTTAAGATGGTGTAACGTTACTTTCATAAAGCTACGTCTTTTTTCTTCTCAGCCGTACCTGTTCAATGATTTGTCGGATGGTGTTGAGCCTCACCACCCCGGAGGATTTCTCACTTCCTGCATCCTTAGGCTCCGTTTCTGGGGGAGTGAAGAAATTCTTCAGAAATCTGTTTTTCTTGGCAGCCGGCTAAAAACAATTTACAACAAAATGATGTTTGCACTTACTGGCAATGACGAAGTCGTTCGGCATGTCAGCGGCCAGTTTGTCATTTACTGCATCAGAAATGGGACCAAATATCACCACAGGCCTCTTGAATCCAGCTGAAAAAAAAACATGCAGAATACAAATTCAGTCACAGGACGGCAACAATACACTTCCATTTAAATTGCCAATGGATAACTTCTTCTTTTTTTAACCTTCACGTAAAACCACTCTCTCGTAGGCAGGGAATCGTGTGGTGACCGGAGCAGCGCTCAGGTCCTCTCGGCTCTTGCGGAGATCCTTCTTCTTGGCCGCCCTCTGACCTCTCAGCCTCCAGAAGTCTCCTCTGTCGTTGCCTGATGCGGCCCGGGCAGCGTTCTGGACGTTGGCCATTTGCTCAGCTCTGTAAGTAACAAAATAAAAACAAAACTTAAGTGTTTTATTGTTGATCAGATGATGAATTTGTAGGTAGTGACTAATGGTGCTTCACACACCTGCTCTTGTTGGGGATGATTCCTTTCTCCAGCAGCTGGTTGTCTTTGTCGGTGCGGATTGCCAGCCAGTTGCCCAGCTTGCCATCGTAAAGCGTGTCCGTCACTTTGAAGATCTCCCCTCTGGAGAAGGGAAGACTCTGTGGAGCCTCCTTCTCATACTCAAAGTGGGTCCTGATGAAGAAAGAGTCGCCTCTGCCAGACGCTAAAATGTCCTTGTACACTGAGAGAAGAAAGAAAATGAGAAGCACTATTAACAGCTGTAAGTATTTCTATTAGTTTTATTAGCAATCATTATCTATAAAGTGCAGTACCTTCAGGTTTACTCTGAGCAA
This sequence comes from Lates calcarifer, assembly GCF_001640805.2. Lineage (NCBI taxonomy): Eukaryota > Metazoa > Chordata > Actinopteri > Centropomidae > Lates > Lates calcarifer. Next base: position 3,073,306 of record NC_066841.1, on the reverse strand, counting down.
GAATGGTCACATCCTCTCCCTTGGGAATCTCCAGGAGGTAGAGGACAGCATCCTCTCGCACCATGCCTCTGAAGTCCATGTTGTTCACCTGAAAATGGACAAGAAAACACACATATATATACACACAACTCCACAAACTAATAATGACTTTCATAGTCTTTGAACATGTTCTGAACCATCTTAATTTCACCTGCAGGTTTTGAACGAAGCCTCACCTTCATGATCTGATCCCCCGTGCGGAGTCCCTCCTGCTCAGCGGCGCTGTCCTCCTGAACGCCGGCGATGAAGATGCCGACGTCGTTTCCTCCCGCCAGCCTTAGGCCCACGCTGTCGCCCTTCTGGAAACGCACCATCACCGTGTTCGGTCTGAACGCCGCAGAACAACAGGTAAGAGAGACAAAAAGAAATTAATGTAGAGTTGTAGTGGATCTCTGGCTGAGCAACAGACAGTGTGATCCTGGATAATTAGTGACAACTGACCCATAGACTTCCTGGTCCTCCATGCTCGGCTTTACTGGCACCTTGGGAGGAGCATGAACCTTCGGGGCTACAGTGACTGCTGGCACTAAAGAAACCATAACAAGAACAGACATGTTAATGTTTCAAATCAACTGGAACATTACCAAAACTCAGGAAAAACACGTTTACCTGGTGGCGTTTCTGGTCGTGCTTCCTCCCTCTCGGCCTGCAAAGGGGGCGTGTCCTCTACGGCTCTGTCGGCACCTCTGAACGGTGTTGGCATGGCGCCCATTTTTGCCAGCCTGTTGGGCGGTTCCTCTCTGCTCGTATCACAAATACAAGTATAATTTCTAATGAGACCATGATGATCATTGCAGAGAAACTCCTCCTCATATTTAAATCCAGGATTAGAAAAGAATGTATAATGATTACCACTGGAATTCTTTAGATTTAATTTGATATGATGGAGTGGCAAAGCTTCATGAAGCGTAAGGCAACATAATCCTGCATAATCCTGATTTTTTTCTGTTGTATTTAACAACATGCAGATGATGAAAATCTCTCTAAACTCAGTTCTTTTGCGGCTTTCGTCATGCGATAATGTTGAAAGTTAAGCAAAAATAAATCCAACGATCCAGTGTTTTTGGGTGTAAATCATCGATAGGGACAAAAATATTTGAAATAGGAGCAGTGTTGAGCAAGAATAGTGTCAACAACATTATGGAGAGAATTCCTACAGAGATAGAGCTTTTTATTAAAGAGTAAGATCCTTTTTATTTAACTCTATTTGACTCCATTGACAAAAACAGTAATTATGTTGAGCAGAACACAGGAGCCAGCTCAGTTTGTTTGTTTGTGTTGTTGTGTGGTACTTGTACTTATGTAAAGGATCTGAATACTTCTGCCAACACTGATACTGACTATTGTACATTGTTCTTAATCAATACTGCACCGATTCCATCATTTACACCCAAAAACATAACAAAATAAGACCCAGATGCAGTTATCTTTTAAATCTTTTGGTGACTGAGGAGTTAACGAGAAGCTTACCTGGGCTTCTCTCTGAGCCTCTCATTGGACGAGTGTGAGGACAGGTCAGAGGGTTGGCCCCGCCTGTCGTCCTGGGGCGAGTAGGAGCGGTAGGACTCGATCTCTGAGATATCTGCAACACAACAACGAAAATATTTTTGAGCCAACAAAAGACTCAAGCTGTCTTTTTTTTCTGGTTGTGTTCGATCTTCAGAGTGAAACGCCTAATTTCTCCTTGATGCACCTGTGTTACATAATGAGGGTTTTACGTGATTCAAACTGCCCCACAGGTCTTGAAAGCAGAAAAAAACACCGGCGCCAGGTGAAGGTCAGGCTCACATTTTGGCGTGCCGCTAATTTATTATACAGCACCAGCTCTAAGAATCTCGATCGCGACAAAGAACTGAAACGCAACAGGATGTTTTAGGTTGCATTCCTGTGTACTGTAGCATGACAGGAGTGATAAAACATTGCAAAACCATTACAGAGGAAAAAGTTAATTCGATGCACTTGAGGTGATTTGATCCCAACAGAGCTGAAAATCCTCATTCACACACACACACACACACACACACACATAGTCGGTGCCTATTGTTCTCCGAGATCTTAACAGAGATGGATCCTGGACGGCAGAAACCAGGCAGCTGCTGCTGCTGCCGGTGCAAACCTTAACATAATGAAATTCTGTCATATCCAATAGCAGGATTATGACGGCGGATTAGATCACCCCGCCAGAGGCGAGTGGGCACTTTCACACATACAGACACACACACACACACACACACACACACACACAGTCCCAAAACCAGACAAAGTGGGTCACAAGTCTTCCGGCTGTTACCCCCCCCCCCCTGCCTCCTCCCTTCATCCTCCTCCTCCTCCACCTCCCTGCAAACATTTGGTCAGTGAACAATCCACTCACACCACTTATCTAGATTGGTAGCGACCAATCACAGCACACAATCTAGTCATGTGACATTAAAAACAGGTATAAAAGAGAGTGAGTGAGTGATCATGACGGTGGAGGAATAGGGATGGATGGATTGTTGGGTGCGGTTTTTCCTGCTTATTTGTAACATGTTTAAAATAATATTTAAATAAAACTAAAAACTGATGTGTGAGTAAAACTTTTATTTTATGAAGGGAAAAAACAGTATTGATGGACAAGTACAACAAACAACAACAAACAACAACAACAAACATTTCCACAGTTGATTAATATGAAGTTCATATGCAGTGAGTATATATATGTATATATGTGGATGATGTGGCCACTCGCCAGGTTTGCCTCTACACTGGGTAGGACCTGCTGCTTTTCATTTTCGATTGTCTCTCACCATCGAGCTCCGAGTCACTGTCGACCATCGGGGGGACTCGGATCAGCACCTGCCGTTTGTCCCTCTGCACCACCAGCTGCAGCTTCCCGCGAGACTTCTCGATCAGCTTCCCGGCGTCGCTCAGGGACAGGTTTTCCGTCACGGTGCCGTTAATCTGACAAGAGGAAAGAGAGGGGAGAGGAGGACAGAGGAGATTAAGGAGACGGGTCAGATAGATGCTAAGCAAAGAAACAAGTGGATCAAGTGCAGTCAGAACAGTTTGTTTCTTTTTTACGTTCCTGCAAAGCAAACACTGACTCTCTACCTTCAGTATAATGTCTCCCTCCTGCAGGTTCCCGTCTCTGCTGGCGAGTCCAGTGCTGGTCATCTCCTTGATGAAGAGTTGGCTGCCCAGACGAAGGCCGTACTCTGGAAAAGATGGTAAGAAAACGACAAAACAAAGCATTATTTTTTACTAGTATCAACACATAAACAGGCTGTACAACCTATATTTAAGACCTGACTCTACTCTGATTGGGTTATGGTTAAAACAGAGTCTCACTTCTGATCTGACAGGTAGCCTTGTTTCTTTCTTTCTTTCCTTCTGCGTCTAAAAGCCAAACGTCAGTAAGTAGGTGTGATTCTCACCTTCGTTGGGTCGGTTCTTCAGCAGCAGCACATTCAGCGGTTTCTCCAGCGGCTCCAGGTCCCGGATCGGGCGTGGCAGAGGGATGGGCATGGCGGCGGGTGATGGCGAGCGGTCCAAGCGATCCCTGCTCCCGCTTCGCCTTATCGGCTCATCGTACTTCCTCGGTTCACTGGAGATGCGTTCCCGCCCTCGTTCGAAGCTGTGGTCGCGCCCGTGGCCTCGTCCCGGGCTGTGGCTGTCTTGCTTGTAGCGCAGGTCGGGGCTGTTGGTGCGGTCCAGGGTTCGCTCGCTGCGGTAGCGCCTGTCCGGGCTGTACTCCCGATCCAGGGCTCGTTCGCTGCGGTAGCGCCGATCCGGGCTGTGGTCTCGGTCCAACGCGCGCTCGCTGCGGTACCTCCTGTCCGGGCTGTAGTCGCGGTCCAGCACGTGGTCGCTCCGGTAGCGGCGATCCGGGCTGCGCTCTCTATCCAAAGTGCGACCCCTGCTGCCGTCTCTCCTGTACTGCCGGTCCGGGCTGAGGTCCCTCTCCATGCTCCTGCCACGCTCCCGCCGGTCATAGTCCCTGTCATAGTCGCGCTCGTGCGTGTGGTAGCCAGAATCCATGTAGCCGCCGCCTCGCTCCCTCTCCAGGCTGTGGTCACGCCCGCCACCACTCCGCCCGCTGTACACGCTGCGGCGGTCCTGGTCGTAGTTGTAATCTTCGTTGTAGTCGTTGTTGAAGACTCTGTCGTCGGGTGACGGGGGGCGGTTCAGCAGGTTGACCGGAACCTTCCTTGGCCTCTTCACTGTCTGTAGGTAAACAAAAAGGTCAGAGGTCAGAGGTCAGGGTCACAAACAAATCGAATTGTATTGAGTTTGTAGCCTTTTCAGAGACCGAAAACTAGAAAGACAGTTGACAAGTTCCCAAAACAACAAAATAACAACAAGATTCAAACAACTAACCAAACTTTTACTCACAATTTTTGCAACTTTGCCACATTTTCTGAGAGTCTGGACGGCGAAGGAGTGTATGGCCCCCTCCATGGAGATGGCGTTCACCTGCACCACCCGGTCTTTCTCACTAAACACACAAACACACAGACATTACTTAAACAAACCAAACTGAAAAAGATATTTTAGGTGTTTCTTAGTGTCCTAACTTAATGTATTTCTTATTTTTATATTAACTTAAAGTGGGACGCTAATAAGGCTTTGCCTCTGTTCAGACAGTTGCTTGGATTCTTTCCAATAAGTAAATAAATAAATCATTTGAGCCATAAAAATATGCTTTGAACTTTTATTTCATTATTAAAAATAATCAGTATTTCTTTGATGCATATATAAAATTAATCCCTGTTGTCACATAAAAAGCAAATAAATTACATTAAATGATTGGTTAAATGAGTCATTGGTTTGGCAAAATAGATAAAGTCCTCTATTAAACATAATTTTATATTGCTTTATATTGTAGAATAGTGAGTTCTGGATGACACAGGATAAACTGACCAAACAGGAACCTCTGTTTTTTGGAAAATCCTGTCAATTAAATGCCAGGACAGTAACGGTTCTTCCTGCAAAAATACTGTAAATCGACATTGATATACAGAGATATTAAAGGGACAGATACCTCCACTGTGTACACATTTTTTCTAAACATTTTCCACAACAAAAAGGAAGTTAACACTACTACAGAGTACGTACAATAACAAGCCATCGGCAGGTCCTCCCTGCAGGACGTCGGACACCACGATGGACGTCTCGCCGCTTTCCTCGTTCGGGTTGTCCCGCCCCCCTGACACTGCGATGCCAAAGCCCATCTTTGGATCCTGAGACACAAAGAGAGAAAACATGTAAATCACGTGGCGTTTATTCTGTATCACAGAGAGAGAGAGTGGTCCTGTAATCCCTATGTTGTGCGCTGGAGTCACGTATGACTCTGCAACAGCTTCGTGTATCGTGCGCGCGATTAGCAACAATGCTAATCCTCGGCTTTGTAATGTTCTCAAGTTTCATGTGTGTACATGAGCACTCGTGTCTGTGCTTGTTATCGTGTACTACACACTTTATTTACTGTGAGATTTTAATCTACAAACAACTCTTGGTTTTTAAGTCTCACTCCTTCTTTTGGAGATGTGTTTTAGCTCCGTGCGATTCTACCTGCCACTGTTCCAGTTTGTCCAGATGAGATTAGGACAGAGATTTGATGACCCCCCCCCCCCCTTCTCTTTATCCCCTCCCTTCCATCTGCACTTAAATAAATAAATAAATTTAAAAAACACAATATCCACCATTTCCCTCTGTCTCTAGCAGATGGCCATGGAGGCCGGGGCAGGGAGAAAGTGCGAGCAAAGAGACACAAACGCAAGCGAAAATGAAGGACCGCAGGAGAATAAGACATTCACTCCTGTGTAATAATCTTAAAAATGAATTATGTCATGTTTTAAAGATATTAAGTGAAGAATCAAACAAACAAAACAACAAAAAACAACCGGAGAAGTAGATTGCTACTGTCAGATGTCCCCAAAATGTCAACGTTTTAGATCCTGAGCTTTGTTTTTAGCTTGACAATAAAGTAAGTTTGACATTATCTGATTTTTGAAAAGGTTTTACGACCCCAAGAGGCCTGAGGATTTTCTCTGCCCCACAGGAAAACACAAGCTTATAGTTTTTAAACTAAGGTGAAACCAGGAAAATCACCACAGCAGCATAAAAAGCAGATAAATGTGGATTTATTATAATGTTATATTATTGTTTCCAGCAGCGCTAAGGCAGTGTTAATGGGGTTTAATGTTGGATGTTATTTGTATTTTTCTGATCAGACCAGTCAGGTGTGTTTCCAGCTCCCCCAGACTGCAGGACGTTAAAGCAGCAGATTGCCTAATTTCCCCTCCTCCTCCTCCAGATGCGTCCACATATCGTGTTTATTACCTAACACCTGCTTGACTTTGCCAAAGACAAAGATAAGAAACATTTCTATCTTATCGTGCCTTGCTTCTGCACCTCTCAAATCTCCAAGGATCCAGGTTTGTTTTTGGTTTGTGTTGAGTAAAATCTGGCTGAACACAGTGAAAACAAACAAAACAAAACCCATAAATTATTAAAATGTTCTCCGGGTCTGATGGTTGTGCAAAGTTTTGGCTAAATGAGGCTAAAAACACGTTGTCAGTTAAATGAGTCTCATAAATATAGTAAGCTTTGGTAGAGGAGCAGATGAAAGTTGAGTTTCATGTCTAGTGAAGCCTGAACGAACTCTTGGAGACTGTTTTTAACCTAGACAAGGTGAGAGATGTTCTGAGGCTGCAGCTGAGACATCATGTTTAAAGTGACGAATCGGTTCTCTACAAATGGTGGAGGAGAATTTTTAAAAAGTAGACGTACAGACCCAGACTGTGACAGCTGGCTGTGGTGGGGTTGAGAGTCGGGGGGTCACATGCCTGCAGCAGAGGACCTTTTTTGCTCTAAATCTGCTTTTCTGGCTCCAGTGAACTGCAGCACGAAACAATGAGCTTATCACGATGATTACCTAAGCTCAACTGGTTTGCTCGGCTCACACAGTCGTACACGTGTTTAACGTTAACGCCGGGTTTAATTTGGCTGGTGGCTACATGGGGGTACGAATGTGATAAAACTCTAATCCAACACATTTCAAGTTTGAATCAAGAAGCTGGAACGTGGCTGAAAAACAGCGATTATTTCTACTATTATCAGTAGCTTCAAGTACTGGAAACACTTAAGATTTAACTCCTGAAAACTTTTGCTTTTTTGGTAGAAAAAAGTGTTTAAATAAGGTCCTAAACACAAGTTAGCAGATTCCAAACTTTTAACTTCAGTTACGACTTCTAACTTAGCCTGAGACTGTAACAATGGACCAAAAATCGTAATATCTGAAAGCTGGAGTTGGACTTTCTCTTTACAAACAAACAAACAAATAGAAATAACATTTACCTCTAGATTTAAACCTGAATTAACTGATTAACTTTTTTCGGCCACTTGGGGACAATGTCTGTAAAAACATTAACATATCATCACCTTATAAATTAGAGATGTTAGCAAACAGTGGCTTACACAGAGTAAACACAGACTAACAGTAGCATCATGTAGCAGCTCTGTGTTCACCAGCTAATCCCTAACTTTGTCTTTCTGTCATTTGGAGCTGAGTAAGTGGCATACAGTGGATTTTTAGAGCTTTTTTTAAATACTAAATCCCCTCTGTTTTAATTTAATCTGTTTTTTGCCTAAAAATACACCGACAAGTACACCAGTATAAGCCCTAAATACATGTGTAGCATGTGTTATTTGTGCAGTAATAACCCAAAATTCATGACATTGGTGTCTTCAGTGTGGTCTGGAGAAATCATGAGCACTTTAAAATGAAAGTTATTGAGATTTGAATTATGATGGCATGAGTTTTGTCTCATTCAGAGGACTGTAGGTCTTATAACTGTTGGCTGACCACTCTGTGTCAATACTAATAATTTAAATGAACTCCCTGTGGACCAGCAGGAACAGCCGGGGGTTTTATGCAGTTAATGTAAACATTGTAAATCTGGTGTGTGTGTTTTTTTTTTTTCAGGTGCAGATGGACTCACCCTCTGCAGGGTCACGGTGTACTGCTCCCACACGGTCTCCTCCATGACCGGGTTCTGTGGACAGAAAGGAAAGATTACCGTGAGTGGTTTCGTTTCACCGAACAGATTAATAACGTATTACGTGATGTAACGACAAAAGCCAGTTCATTAGCCTGCGCTGTCGTTACACAACCAGGAGGCTCCCAGAAGAACAATGACAGGCCTCTGCTGAGAAACTCCTGACGCTTATTGATTAAATATTGATGAGGACACTTGAACATCCGCTCGCTTTCTTTGAAAAGGAATAATTCAGGATGCCAGAAGGTTCAGTGAAAACACCAACAGGTTACATAAAACAACCCAAAGATACACACCTGCTAAACTTCTTATCAGTTAACAGCCAATAAACTGAAACTTTATCAATTAATCTATCCATAATTGCTTGATTAATCGTCAAGAGAAGCCACAGGTTAAACCAAAATCCAAACTTGCAGTCCTATTAAACAGAGAAAACCAACAGCATCTGTGAATGCTGCAAAATCAAATTATCATCACTCGTTTCCGTTAAGCGACAGATCAATTAATCCACTCGTGCCTGTCGGTCCTAACGAAGTACAAACTCAACTTTTCTTAAAAATATTCCATCGTTTAAGACCAAGTGAAAAGCTGAAAACACAAAGTCTCACGGTTTCTCTTTAAAAAATTCACCATGTATCAGTTTTGATTTTGACAAACTTTCTTCACCCTTTGGAAATCCAATAATTAATTTTGATTCCAGATGTTTTGGTGCCACTTTTCTGCGATTCCAGATCCCTAATTTTAGAACAAAACTCGACTCGACACAACTTTACAGACAACATTTATAGATTGTAAGAAAAACCCAGAACAAAACTCAGATCCATGACAGAACCAGTCAGGTCCAGATGCCTCCCCAGGGGCCACAGATCTGATCGAATCTGATCCACAGCAGCAGAATCGCACTCACGAGTCCCTGCAGGATGCGAATGGTCTTGACCGCATGGGCCCATTTCCTGTGCAGGCTGAGGACGGTCTTCATCGTTGGCACTCCGTTTGCTTCCTATCTGCGTCTCCTCTCGTTCACCGCCAGCGGTGCTCTGGCAGACTGATGTGCGCCACAGCCCTCCTCCTCCTCTTCCTCCTCCTCCTCCTCCTCCTCCATGGCCACAGCTGCACAACAACCACCAGCAGCAGCAGCTCTCTCCCCCTGCATCTGCCCGCCCGCCTGCCTTTGACGTAAGAGGGATTCTGCTGGCCTACATTCAGCACAAATCCCACCGTCTGCAGTGTAAACATACAGACACACCAACTCCTGCACAGGCACGCGGTGATTAAACTCCACAACAAACCACACGACACATTTTAGGGTTTGATTCCCGCTCCAATATCGAGATACAGCAGACGCTCGTCAAAAGTTTTAGAGATAATTTGCACGTCTGTAAAGACAAACCTGGGCTGAGTGCAACTTTATGTCTCTGACAGCACAACGGTTGCGATTTTAAGTTGTCAGTTTGGTTTGGATTTGTTTTTTTGTTAACTTAAGTGGAAAGAGAAATCTGTGTGTGTCGCTGATATCTCAGGCCCAGGCTTAGCGAAACGGGGGCACGACTCAGGCTGGCAGCACACCCATCATAACCCACTTTTTTGATCTTCTGGCCTACAAGGAACAGACCAGATGACCAGTGGCAGCAGCAGCAGAGACACTGCAGTAAGTGACAGAGCCCATAAGACAGTGTGACTAAAAACAGGACAAATATTTACCCATAGAGCACAGAGAGGATTTTTGTTTTAGTGCTGCCATTTGAAATGTCCATCTGGAATTTCTGCTTTAACAACAAGTGACAAATCCACATTTGGGAGCCATGTATAAAACACCACCACATGCAGTAGCTGCTCCTCCAGAGTGGAAAGTTGATTTAAAAAGAAGCATTAAAGGATTTTTGTTCTATCGCTCTTTTCAAATCCACCAAACTCCATTGAAAAAAACAGTGATTTTACCTCCCAGAACAAGGGAGTTGCTAAAATTACTGTATTACTAACTGTCTCATCTCAGTCCAGGATCAAGATGAACATTGTCAGGTGTCCTCCTGTCACCATGGATGCTCATCTGCAGGCCGGATCTCAGATACCAGCTGGGCTTCAGCAGTCCAGAACAGCATTGTGAGTAACAGGACAGATCACACACAGATACAGGCTGAATTTAAAGGAGAAGTCTTGTCTTGCTGTTGAACCTGGGTTTTATTTTCTTGGGTTTTTGGGTGTAAAATACTTGGAATCGGTGCAGTATTGAAGTGAAGTGAAGTGTTTGACAACGTTATGGATAGGATTCCTACAGAGGTAGAGCTTTTTATTAAAGGATAAGATCCTTTTTGTTTAACCAGAAACATCACTATATATCAATACCAGACTCCATTGACAAAAACAGTAATTTTACAGAGCAGAACATGGGAATTGCTTTTTGTTTGTTTGTGTTATTGTGTGACTTTGAGTGGTGGAAGAAGTATTCATATCATTTACATGAGTAAAAGTAACACACAATAACACAAACAAACTAACAGATGGAGGCAGTGGTATTCCAGCAGCTCCTGTGTTCTGCAAGGTAAAATTGCTGTTTTTGTCAATGGAGTCTGGTATTAATATATAGCAAAGTTTCTGGTTAAGCAAAAAGGATCTTACTCTTTAGTAAAAAGGTTTATCTCTATCTAAGAAGTGTTTCTATTAATACTTATTTTGACTTCTCTTTGTACCAGACAGGCCAACACCACTAACTGTGAATAGAGGAAACATTTAACTCGTGGATAAATGACTTGAAATGAAGCAAAGTGCCTTGGGCAAAGCCGAACCAGGTTTTAATCAGACTGCCTTCTTGTACAATGCGATACGATTGTGATGGTGACTCGCAGACAGGCTTGCTGGATAAGTCGTATTCTCCTGAGTGTGGGCCATTACATAACAAAACACAAGCACATTTCCACTAATGAAGGAGGGGAGGTTGAAATACTGGGTCATGCTCACAGGACGTGAGTTAGAAAACAAATTATTTAGAGACAGTGTGCGCTCCTCTAAAAATACCAGAAACATACCGTAGATTTTATGTGAGCAGATTTTAATCAAAACTAAAAAAGAGATAAAACGTCTTTTGAGGCGACCTTCAAACTCAAACATAAAACAAAAATCCTGATCATTATTTATTTTCTTACTCTGCAGTTTAGAGATGAATATGGGAGATTTTGATAACAAACAGAGAGAAACATACAGGTGTTTTCATTCCCTCACACTTATTTTAGGACAAATAATATTATATTTCTTACATTAGATTTATAATACCCCTGCAAAATAAGATACTAACTGTTTTCTGATTCATTTAATCTATAAAACACCCAAAAAATATTCAGTTTACAATAATACGATTTAAAAAAGCAGCAAATCCTTAGATAGAAGATGCTGGAACCAGATAATGTTTGACATCTGTGCTGGAAAATGAATCAAGTGAAAATTGTTAATTAATTTTATGGCCATCAACTAATTGATTATTCAACTAATTGTTTCAGCTCTGGTGCTCTGGTTTCTGACTCTGAATCAAAAAGAGCTTTGTGTTGTTTTGAGATACTATTAGCAGCAATTATCCTATTTTTAAAGAGAAAAAAATGGATGTTTGGTGAAATTGTACAGAAAAAAAACATGCGAGACAAAAACGCATAGAAACAGTCAGGAAATAGGACCCACATCTTCTTACACATCAAATTCAATAAAATTTCAAGTACTGTCCAGGCCCAGTTTCCTCAAATTCAAGGACCCAACACACTATAGTTTGAGACACAGATCAAGGTTAATTACTGCTCCTACACTAGCTAGTTTTTATAACAACCATCAGGCTTTACAGAAGCTCACAGACAATAATTAAGAGGGTAAAAGTAAGTATAACAAGAGTAAAAACTTATATTGTGTAAGTTGAGCAACAAAGTGAGGGACTTATTTATAAGCTGAAGAGCTGAGACAACAGGAAACACATGCACACAGCAGCACGTGGCTGTTATTTAACGTTAACTCAACATTTCTTGCTATTTTTGCACAAAATATAAAAATTAAATGACCCATGCTATTGTCTAGACATTCAATGTCTTGATTTAAGGTCCCTGAGGATCCGTGGGAACCAGATTCAAGACCCTACATTCACTGTCTCTCCTCCACCTGTGAGTAAAATGTCTTTTAAACTCCAAACTACCAAAACAATCCTTCATTGTTCAGCCTGAAACTGTCAGTGTCTCTCTGCTGTTGTACAAGTCCGCCCCCTACTGGCGACAGAGCTGAGTTACAGTAGGAGGCACAACAAAGAACAACACATCAGTGTAGGAATAACTTAAAAAGTAACGCTATTATTATTTTAAGTTTGGACATTTACAACATTTTATTTGTAATTCACTACAGGCTGTATCATAATTAGCTTTTAACTGCCCTTGAGAGAGGCACAGAGGATAATTAAAAGAAGAAAAAAAAAGTTTTGATCACGGGACAAGTACCGTTAACTGAGACCAGAAGACTAACTTAGTTTAAAGTCCATTCATCATTATGATTTAGGCACTAAACGCCATTTTAAACCGGGTTTATTAACTTTATTTCTACCGTTAATGTAACGTTAGCTGACAGCTACAACAGCAGGTGCAGCAGGATGCAACAGGTTTCAACAGGGAATCACGGACGATTAATATTCCTCAAAACTTAGACACAAAACACTGTAACAGGAGTATGTTAATCATATACATAATACTGATTAATATATGTGTACTTACGGTGAAATACTGAGTGGTATATCTGCTCAGAGAGAGCAACCCCCCTCCGTTTACTGGCATCACGCACTTTGAACTGTCCGGAGACTGGTACGGACGATTTAAAATAACTCTCTGACTAGTTAAGATGTCTCCGATCGGGTTTAGGCAAAAGTTCTGAAGAAATTAAAAAGATCAGAGTCTTAAAAAAGTGTAAAAGTCGCGTCTGCTTCACGTTAAACAGCGTACTTTACTAGCTAAAAACATTATCAGAGTAGAGACTTCGGGAGCAAAAATTAGCGCCGACTACTCCTAGCTTGGCTCGGATTAAACCAAATCAGAGCGGGGGGATTTTAATTTAACAACTGTGATATAAGATAGCAAAGTGAAACAACAATTTGTAACTTCAACCTTATTTAATTAAAAAAAATATTTATGTAATTACCTGTAATAACCAATCACTAATAACATCATACGTATACATATAAAAATGTGTGTGTGGATGCATGCCGCTGGGATGGATCAGTCCAGAATTCCCATTGATTTTTAAGGGAACCTGCTGTGAGGCTCCCAGACAGACAGCACAAAAACAGATTTAATGCGGCATACTGGTACAGTTTATCACTCTGACAGGGATATAAGACAATTAAAAAAAACACCTATCAGTGGAAATTAACTAAAACATATTTTGGACAGGCTATACTTTGACCAAATGCCTCCCAAACGCAAAAACAATTAGTTAGTTTAGTGTCCTAGACCTACAAAAGATAACACCCATACATTATACTCCCAAGCAACCAGTATTAATATATATAAAAGTGCAAAATATATAGTTTGTGGCATTGCTGCAAAAGTAGAAAGATACACTACATGGACAAAACTATAGGAATACTTAAATTTACAGACATAAATTTGGAGCCTTGGCTGCAGGGATTTGCTCCCAGGAGAGTTAGAGAAGTCCAGCAGGGATGTTGGGTGAAAAGTGCTGGATGGGGGTCGAGGTCAGGTCTATGTGCGGGCCAGTCACCAGAAACCATTCCCCTGGTTTAGTGCACATGAGCATTGTCGGGTTTGAAACAGGAAAGGGTCTTCCTCAAACACAGATGGAGTGTGTGCTGTAGCATTCAGATTTCCTTTCATTTGATCCAAGAGGCCCAGAACAATGAAAAACAAGTACACAAAGGTCTGTGGTCAGCCATAAACTGTCGAGCTATGTGAAAAATGTAAGGCTGAAGCAAAGGTCTGGAAAAACTAGACGACCCTGTGCAGCTGTCCCACAATAACCTATTGTTGTTTTTTTGTTTGTGTTTGCGTGTGTGTGTAATACTATCCCTTCTATCCATTGAAGCCTGTCGTTATCTGGTATGTTATTATCAGAACGAGACAAATCAGAGATAAGAACGCCAGCTGACCCTGGAAATGTCCAAAATCCCTAATGCCACATTAAATGTGACCGTTTGCTTTGAATATCCTCCATTTTAACTGCATAATAGAACATTTTCAGCTGGTAAAAGGACAAACACTTTCTTTGAATTTCAGAGAAGCAGCAGTGTAAGAATTAAATAATGGATAATTTAGGAAGAAATTAAGGCCAATCGAGTCAAATCACCACATTTCACATCAACTGAAATATGTGAAAATGGGCCTTAAAATAGGCCGTCCTCATGCTAAACAGCTTCACTGGCCTGAATAATTTGTGCGACCGAGTCATTAAAACAATGAAGCTTCCGGGACGTGACATGTCTCTCTGGTTAATCATCATCCTGGATGCAGGAGGGGTGGAGTGCATTGTGGGGGGGGGGCTTGGTCACTAAAGCATAGTTGCATTCAAATAAGGAAACAGGAAAAGAAGTCTGAGTCACTAAACCTCATATCTTCAAATAATCAAAATGTCAGGGGAGAAGCAGCGGCCTTGTTTACAGCTCACCAACTATTTTTGGATATGCTAAGAAAAAAACAAAAAACGCATGCATGCATTTTGCAGCTAATCCACTGATGGGTTTATGAAAGAGTTTCATAAGATTAAAATTCATGAAATTCACAATCATCCAAGTGACGTTGAGGCATGAAAATCACCGCAGTTTTTAAATGACGCCAACAAAAAAAAAAAAAAAGAAGAAATAAACGACATTCATCAAGCAGCATGAATGCAAACAAGTCATGACTATCCACGTGACTGGCTTCAAAACTAAAAAGTCCACCGTTTAATAAATGCTAATGCTTTAATAGATTAGCATAATCAAAGCTGGTGAAGTTTGAGTGTAGACAGGTTGAGTTTAAACTCTGCGACACACAGCAGGAGGGCAGGGGGGTCATCAGGACCGCATGAGCAGCGAGTGCAGAGACAAAGCTGGCACCAAACCAGACTCTGTATCACTCAGCTAAAATTAAGCTTCATGTAAACAACGTACCATCATAATAGCCGAGTAGCTGCGCGAGGACAGGCGGCGGAGATACAAGTACTGGGCTTCTCTGGACCAGCAGAACTTGCGGCCGGACTTGAGCAGGTCAGTGCTGGTCTGGTCAGAGCCAGGCTGGTCCCTGTGCACACAGAAAGAAACACAGACTCTTTATTCTTTGACTCAAGATCACATTTAGTCTTTGTGAAAAGAGAAAGACTGGTGTGAGATAAAACAAGTGACACAAGTAGTTCTGAAAATATGAAACTGACGTTATCTCAGCTTGGCCTTTGAGACTTCAAAACTGTTTAAAAGACTATCCAGTTGCATTTTGGGAAAAATAGGATGCAGTTTTCTTGGAACTTGATGCCTATTAGGGACTAAAAGTCAGGATATTTCAGCTTCTGATGCTTAAAATTTGACCATCCTTTGCAGAAAATTGAGTACAATTGTAGAAAAGTTCATTTGTATGGAAAGAAGAAGCGACTGTTTGGACGAGAGTAAACATGAAAACAATCTAGAGCATGTGTTAAAAATATTCAGCAGGAAAGTGAAGTATACAGTTGTTGTTTCTCCAAAATTAAGCAAAAAGTTTTCAGGAACTTGTTAATATTCTTTGACTCCAACAGAAGGAGAAGCAGGAGGCTGTGAAAATGGTCAGAGTTTGAGCAGAGCATGTTTTTGGTAAAATGATTCAGTGTGATGCGGAAAAGTTTTTTGAGCAGCTGATCTTATCTGAGGATAAACACCCAGTGCTCAAACAGTTAGTCAATCAACAGACAACAGTTTAGGAAACTGATTAAATGTGCGTCATCAAGCAAAAATGTCAAATATTCTCCAGCTCCAGCTTCTCAAATCTGACAATTAGCTGCTTTTCTCTGTCTTTATATAAATATACATTGATTATAAACTGGGTTTTGGACAGTTGGTTATTATTTGAAGACATCCTTGGATAATTTTCTCTTTTTGTTGACATTCTCTACTTTATGTTTCACACAGATGCAACAACTTCCCTTCGTGCACCAGTCAGAGCGACACATAAAACCTGAGGAAATACAGGCTGAATATTTCAAAGACCAAAGGCTCAGATGGGGGAATAAAGCAGAGCTGTAAATGGTGAGTAAAATAAACCATGTATTTTCCAGGACTAAGCCACTGCTATATGGCTGGCTCACTAAAACCAGATTCACCTGAGGAGACAAGGCTCATACAGATACTACTTATTATAATACTATAATCTGCAGTCTCAGTTCAAGAGCAGCATTTCTGACCTGATAGCTGACAACATGTCTGAACATGTGGCATCCGCTGCCAAGCTGGAACGACTTCATGGCAGCGAGTCAGAAATGAGGTTTCTCATGAACTCAGACGGTGTGAATGAACACGCCGCTAAAAACACACAATTCTGCAGTGACACTGTTTGTCTGTGCATGACTAAAACTGCTGCACCTCACACAGTCAGCACAGACATGTAGATTCAGAGAAACAGGAGGCAGGGTTTGTATCTGCAGGAACAAATGAAATAATCCAGGACATAACTCACTTCATTCCACAACATAAAAGACAGATTTAGGTCTCGGCTGGGCACGGCCACATCAGCACACTAAAAGATTTTTAAAATCATTACGATTTAGAAAATGTGACAACAAATAATGTCAGATTTCACAGTTTTCTTCTTATAGTGTCCGAAGACCAACACAGCCACACCACACACTAACAGATTCACCACCAAAAACCAGTCTGGACTCTCAGAACTCTAAATCTCGCGACTTTAAAGTAAACAAAAAGGGCAGATGACGATGTCTCTTGTTTGGTGTGCTTCCGTCTTCAGTCAGCTTGCTTCCTGATTGGCATCATTCCGTTCCATGTAACAATACACAAAGTGCTCAGCTCTCCTCGGGGCACACAACAGGATTTCTGATCGTAAACATTGTCATAACATGTTTAATATTTATCAACGCGGCTCCGATTGTCTTCAGAGCAGATCAGGGAGGGTAAAATCGCTCTGAACACACCTCACACCACAGGAGAATCTGACAAGATAATCTTAAGAACCATCAGCTAATCAGGCCTTTGTTAACTGTGACACACTGGTATCAAATCGATAATCAAACACTAAAGAAGTCAGATCGGTGCATCTTTTCTCGTTAGGGGCAAAAATTTGTATCGATTCTGAGCCACAGCATTAATACCACTACAGAACAAATTAAATCCTATTACAAAAATAGACAAAAGGGCAAATATAGGGCATGTGGATGAACGAGATGACATACTTCCAGTTCCAGTTCTCTACTTGAAACGGGAAATAGGTTTAATGTGTATTTACAAGCGTCACTTTCACTGATATAAACAGATATGCTGCTCAAAAATGAGGAGAACAACTTTAAGTAACACAAACGAGACTTAAACGATTGATTAAAGTCTGACTTTGAAATACGATTCCTGTTCCACCCCGCCCAATCACAGGACAAGTAGAACTGCTCGTACTATGAAAAGCACAGTAACATGGATAGGAACACGTGATGTAAAAGTATCGATGGATTAGACTCTCGTTGTGCACTGCAGTCCCTTTCAAAAAAGAACGTCCTGTCATAAAAATAATGCAACTGAAACCGCAGAAATACGGTGTCCCCCTGCAGCCAAAAGTCAAACACTTTGCAAAGGTCGTTGTATAAGAAACAGAGATCCAGCGAGCGAACTCACCCCGGAGGTCTCCACAGTTTCCTGCCGGGTGGCAGAAGCTCCCTTTTGTTCAGAGGTACGATCCCCATGGCCGCCTGCATGATCGTGATGAACTTCTTAAACTTCATCTTCTAAATTTTCAGAGAGCATCACACTTCCCTGACTGCTGCTACGCCTCCATCACTCATCCTCCAACAAAGTGCAAGCTTTAGCACCTCCTCATCTCCCTAGAACTACAAACTTGCCGCCTCAGAGCATCAGTTTCTCCTTGCGAGCAGCTTCAGCACCCCGTGACACGGGCTACTACGACTCCAGTCCCCGACCGCTGACTCAGAGATGTCCTTTTGGCTTTTCAGAGCGAGGGGAGGATAAAAAAAAGGAAAACAAACGGCCACGTTCCTGCCAGGCGGTGGGCCGGCCGAGTTGGGGATGACGGCACGTCACTCTTACATAATTCTGGAGCTTCTCTGGACATTACACTAATGAAAATGCAGCCTCTGTCACCACCACCACCACCACTACCGCTGCTGCTGCTGCTGCTGCTGGGATAATTGTGGTACTAAGCCCTGACAGATCATGTATGCTCCCCGCCCCCTTCTCCTATAATCCCCCCATCCAGGCTTAGTCTTCTCACCATTTACACCCAGACAGACCCATCTATTTCACCCCCACATACTCTCACACCTCTCCACCGGGGCTAACCTCCTTATGGAGGTTTATTATTAATGACAAAACTACTACTAAACAAATGTAAGCTGCTCTTCCAGATTTGGGCTTTTTTTCTGCAGGCATTGGATTTTCAACACAACGACACAAACAAAGAAAGTGATGGAGGCAGCAGCTCCCATGTTCTGCTTGGTAAAATTACAGTTTTTTTCCAATGGAGCCTGGTAGTGATGTTCTTAAAGATCTTAAAAGGTTTATTTCTGTAGGAATTCTATCCATAATGCTGTCAGACAGTGAGCCTGTCAGTGGCAAAAACAAACACTTAAATCTTACGTTCTTGCTTGAGTTATTCTTTACGTCACAAAAACTGGAACATTTCTGTTTAAACTAATTCAAACTGCACCAACCGACTTCATTTCAGTGAGGTAACACAGCCGGTCTACAGAGGCTTCCAGCCAAAACACTTGATGACCTGCCAAGAAGTTGAACCCGGCTCAGCCTTTCCACAAACACAATGCAACGCTGCGCTACATTTGGACTCAGTACTCAGTCACAGGACGATTGGAAAGTAGCCTGAGGTTACAAAGAGGACGGGGTCTAAGAGGATGACACCCTCGGGTCAAATCTGATCTCACCCACCGACTACTGCCCCCGATAAAAGCAGCGCACCCTCCACTCTTACTCCCGTGCACGCCACACCGCCACACAGATTAAATGTCTGTATCGTGTCATCCCCCTAACAGCAGGCCGCCATGTCCCTGAGAGGTTTGAAATAAATAAATAATCTCTGCGGCCTCCTGATGAGCTGCCAGCCAATGCAAACCCCTGGACGGGATTTATATTCCGGCAGCTTGGACGTCTGGATTACGGCTCTGGACGGTCGTGCCATGAGAGCTGCTGCAGATTTCACCGAGCAGGAAGGAAAAAAACATTAAAAATCCCCCAGCACTCCAAAAGGAGGGGGGCGGACAGAAAAATAAGAAGCGTCTATTTTTAAAAGCATTGGGTAACAACAACAGCACAAAGGAAGAAGGAGGAAAAAGAAGCAGAGGGGTTTTTTAAGTTCACCCTTGTGTGTCGTCTTTGTCACAGCAGCCCCACATTAGGAGCCTTGTCTGGGCTGAAACGCAGCGAGGAAACCGAACCATTAAAGCTGCTGCAGAATTCACACAGCCAGCATGACTTTCACAGGCGGTTTTATCATAATCCCAACACCTTTACGTTAATCTCACAGAACACACTCATCCAGCCAGACAGAAGGAGTGTATATGTGTCCAAAATGTGCACAAAGGTGGAACAATCACCGACAGATCTGAAATGCTTCTGTTCAGGCGTCATTAACAAAATTACAAGACAAGATACAGATGATTTTTCTCAGGAGTTGCTGGAGACTGAAGCAGAGCTAAAAGGAGAGGGAATATTGGACTTCAAGTTGACGCAAACTCAACCTCAACAGTATGAAAATGCTGCTCTGTGGCTGCTAATTGTGCACACAAGCTAAAGCAGAGCACACATTACAAGATAATCGAGCCCGATCAAAGTCAGCAAAGCCATGATTATTATCTTGTCAGATTTTCCTGTGGTGTGAGGTGTGTTCAGAGTGATTTTACCCCAAACATGTTCAATAAAAAAAAAATCAGGAAGCAGCTGACTGAAGATGGAAGCACAACAAAAAGGAGACATCATCGTCCGCCATGATTGTTTACGCTAAAGTCACGACACTTGGAGCTCTGAGAGTCCAGACTCTGGTTTTTGGTGGTGAATCTGTTAGAATCTGTTGGTCTTCTTTCTGCACATCACACACTATAAGAACAAAACTTAGCGTGTGCCCGGCGTCACAACCTTATACGGTGATATTAGTCTTTAAACGGCATTTCAACACAACCAGAACAGCCACATAAGTCCAGTCAATCTGCCTCAGTCTGCACAAACGCATCTCCTCCTGCAGTGCCATCAGTTTAGGTTTTGCACAGATGGTTACATGATGGATATTTGTAGCTATTTTCCAGCAAAGATTTGATGTCTTACTTATCAAGGACAACGTGTCATAAGCTTCTTGCTAAAGCTGCATTTTTCATAACTACGACACGAAACATTTTAATCTCTTGACATTTTGTTATCTCAGAGCGTGCACACACTCCCACCAAAAACACCAGCCCATCCATCTGGAGCAACTTGTGTAGTATAAATACAGGTAAATATATTTGAATTAGTACCCCTGTCTACTTTTCTGTTGTGGTTTTGTTGCTACATTGCAAATCTGAGCTGTTTGCACTACTAACAACTGCTGCTTTGCTACTTCTCTGCACTGTATCGGTTCTGTTGCAGTATTTTATTTGTTGATCTGTTTTTGTTGTAGCACATCAAACCTGCAGGTTCCTAATTAAAAAGGCTTCATTTTTAATTCTGAAAGAAGAGTGATTCACTCCTCTGGCTAATTCCTTTGTCACTACATGTTTTCACTATTTAATGAGCTCGAAGAACGCTTTCTATTTTTTACCCCCTCTTCTTTTTCCGCAGGGTGAGCAAATGTAGCTGGAGTTGTTTGGTCGTCTTAATGCTTTTACATAAGCAGTTTGTTTCTCTGCCCCCTCTTGTCACTCCCCCCCCACGTGTTGGGAGTAATGCTGCACTGCGATGCGACGCTGCATTACCGAGGGCCTGAAGCCATTATGCAATGTCCATATGCGATGCATGCGCGAGCCAGATGGAGGGACACATGCCACTCACAAATCTGTGTGATGAGTGTAGAAAAAAGAGAGAGGGCGAGGGAGGGAGACTGACGGACAAACAGGGAGGAGAATCAGAGTGAGTGCACGTGCCCTTCTCCACAGGTATAATCTGGATCATCGGGGGGAAATGAAGTGACCTGCAGAGGCAAAAATTCCTGCTGCCGGAGATTCAGTCTGTCCCTCCACAGCCAGAGCTGCAGCTGCAGCTGAGGACTCAGTATTTACACGTTAGCTTGTCACACAGCAGCGGAAAGTAACTAAGTACATTTACTCAAGCCCTGTACTTAAGTGCAACTTCGACGTACTTGAGTATGCCCAGTTTATGCTGCTTTATACTTCCACTCCACCACATTTAAAGGGCAAATACTTGGGGAAATACACAGTGGATAATATAACAGGAGTTAAAAATACAGGTGGTTTCCAACCTTTCTGGATTCTGTCGTCATAAAAAAAAGCAGTGTAATCGGGGTTACATTTACTTTAAGTATCTGATTACTTCTTCCACCACAGATATGTAGTGGAGTAACATAGCTACAACATTACACTGGAACAAAAATGTAATCTAATCAGAAAAGTGTGTTTACCCACCTCAGTAAAAGGTATTTTAACCCTCAGGGGTTAGTGCTGGTGTTTAAAATAAGCTGTAGAAACACACACACACACAACACATATATTAAATACACAATAATTTATGTGTATATACAGTACACAGGAGTTAGGACAATGCATGTGTGAACACAAAGCAGCAACACTGAGGCCTGAGCGCGCTGTAGGCAACGTCTGGCGCTTGGTTCATAAGAAACCATCAGATAACAGTGAAAATAACAGAATGAAGCCTTTAAAATAAAACGAGAAGTGTTGTTTATTACTTAAAAACCGCCGAGATCAAGCGACAGTGGTAAAATAAAAATGTCCTAATATGGCAGTGATCACAGCGAGACTCGGTGAAAACATGTCGACATTCAGGGCGAGAGAGAGGGGATCAACTTACCAGGTGAAACTCCGTCTGTTTCCTGATTAAATGTCTCCACAGCAGGATAATAAGAGTAGATGTGGACGTGGAGGAGACAGGAGACGACGAGGAGTTTAACGACACAGATTTTTCGGTGAGTATTTTGATCTCGCCAGGTCCAAACAAAGTAATTTCCTGGTTCTCGCAGGTATACGGGGCGTGGTTTAGAAACTGCAGGTGAGTTATGTGTGTGTGTGTGTGTGTGTGTGTGTGTCGTGCACGTGCGCGTGCAGGGGCCGCAGCAGCTCGACGGTGACTCCCTGTGGGCGAAAGGCGGTGTCAGTCCTGAGTCACTCATCCTGTCACATTAATGTGACATGACTCAGTTTAGTATCGATACTAACTAAAGGGACTGGGAGCCGTCCAGAAAAGGTAATGAATGTGATCGTCTGAGACATGATGAGCTGATGCCCCCTATCTGTCATTAAAAACAGATGACTAATGTATTATATATAGTTATAATTTCATATTTTCCCATGTGAAATGTCTTTTATGTATGGGGGGTCAACAGGTGACATGAAAGTCTATATAAAAATATATAAACAATAAAAACAAGGACAAATTCAAAAAAAAAAATTTTCAGCAATAATTATTTATTTTGATCTATTTATGTTTTATCAACATTTTTTTACAACAATCAATTGATCGTATATGGATTTTTATTGCTTGTATATTATTATTTATATTTACCATCTTAACTACCCATCTTTGTTGTCTTATATTTATTTATTTATTGGTGTGCATTCTTTAAATCCATCCTATTTTCTGTCAGTTGCTTGTAAAGCACTTGAAATTTGTATTCAAAGGTGCTGTTAAATAAAGCTTGATTGACTGAATTGATATTTAGATGAGAAATAAAATGGTTAGGATTTATTATCCATCAATTAGTAGAAATTCAAAAGGGGTTTAAAAAACAATGATAGATAACAATGATGATAAATGATGAATACTGATGATAAATTAGTGATAACCACGTGCATGTATGTGAATTTATCACATGAAGTGTATTTCATTTGTGATTAATTGTCACATGTACTGATGGTAAAATTTCATCCAAATGTCACTCTCTTTATCACTTCAGTTTGTCAATTTGTTTCCCCCCCTTACAAATCACCATGAATACCAATACAATTACATCATGTATTGTACAGTTTATGTAAATTCTCACTGTTGTCTGACTGGTTGAACCTGTTCAGGTTAAGACCCTCTGGCATGTCTGATGTTAGAAAACAGAAAAGCCTAATAGAGCTGTTGTATACAACCCCTGCACACTTTCTTCTGTAATATAGGCGAATATTACAAAATTTACAGTTTCACAAATTATAATTTCTCTGTTTTCTGTCTGTAGAGGGAAAAACCCCCAACCAATCAGAAGTGGTTGCTAGGCAGAGCACAGTCAGCCTACCAATCAGCGATTTGTGTGCCGACGCTGGCCGACGTGTGACGTCCCTGCCGGTGACGTGTTCCGTCATTGAACGTGACCTGCGCAGTGGAAGGAAGAGTCGAGCAGAATGACAGAGAAACAAAGTTGGAAAAACGAGTAAAAACACCGAGTAAAACCAATGTTTGCGTCGTCGCTTCGTTGCAGTGGTTTGTTACCACTGTGAGAGATGGTATTACTGAAGAAGTCTGGAAGCTAAAGCAAGCTTTGGAGTTGTTTTTTTTTGTCTAACACGAGTGAGGCTGGACGCTGGACACACGCGAAGGTAAGGCTAACGAGCTGACTAATTAGGGTTGAGCATTAGCATTAGCTCTAACATTAGCCCTAGCATTAGCTGTCCTGTTTAATGATATCTGCGGGTTTTGTGTCTCTGTAATTTTGTGTGCCACTCATCATCATTAAATCATCATTTTAAATTAGTTTGTGAAAGTTTATCATCTTTGTGATAGTGTGTTTGAGGTTGTCTTGCATGTCTTTATGGTGAGCTTTTTGTTCCTTTGTGGTAATTTATCACGATTTTGCATCTCAGTTTTTTGTGTTTGTGACAGTTTTTCTTATTTGTGGTAGATTTATATGTTTGTTTTACTAATCAGTTAAATTACTAATGTAAATAAAGTTAAATTCATACCAAACTTGACCAGACTAAATAAATTTTAGTCTGTATCCTCTATTCACAGTTAACAAAGACAAAACAACAAATACACTAACTAAATATGTTAATAAGAGGATCAGTGTGTTGGTGCCCTCACACTTCATTGAAATTAAGACCAACTTAAATCTTTAAAACTTGCTTACTGTAATGTTTGTTATAAATGTTGGCTGTCTTTCTGTATGTGACTGTGTAGTGTAAGAAGTACTGTAGTAATAATGATATTGGAGCGTAGAAGTACTGTTATGAGATAAAATTCTGTATTCAAAAATGTACTGAAGTGAAACTCTTTATTGTGTAGTTCACAGACATATTCATTATTGATTCAGTGATTAATTGATGAGTAGTTGTTGGTCCCAGCTTTATCATACATGACAGTAAACTGTTAATTACACACAAAATTAACAACTATTTTGTTGTCTGTTTTGAGGTTTAATTGTTGATGTATATTTCTCTATTTTCTCCAGATGTCACCACTTCGTTCATGACTGCAGAGACCAGACCAGGATCCATGATAGTGAGGCCTCCAGGTAATTTAGAAACAGCATTAAACATACCTTAGAAGGTTATCAAAAATAGGATAAAAATTTTTATAATACAACATGTCATCAGAAATGAAGATGTCATAGTATAGTATGGTGTGAAAAAATGTGATAGTGTAGTATGGCACCAAAAACAGCCAAAAAAATGTTTAGTATGACATCAAAAATCAGTCAGTATAGTAAGGCGTCAAACATGGTCAAAAAATGTATAGTAAGGTGTGGAAAATGGTCAAAAATTATCATAGTATAGTATGACATCAAGAATGGTAAAAAAAAAAATGTCATAGTATAGTAAGGTGTCAAATACCATCAAAAAATGTCATAGTATAGTAAGGCTTCAAAAACCATGAAAAAATGTCATAGTATAGTAAGGCATGAAAATTGGTCAAAAAATGTCATAGTATAGTAAGGCATGAAAATTGGTCAAAAAATGTCATAGTATAGTAAGGCTTCAAAAACCATGAAAAAATGTCATAGTATAGTAAGGCTTCAAAAACCATGAAAAATGTCATAGTATAATAAGGTGTCAAAAAATGTCATAGTATAGTAAGGCATGAAAATTGGTCAAAAAATGTCATAGTATAGTAAGGTGTCAAAAACCATCAAAAAATGGTCAAAAAATGTCATAGTATAGTATGGTGTCAAAAACCATGAAAAAATGTCATAGTATAGTGAGGCATGAAAAATGGTCAAAAAATGTCAGTATAGTATGGCGTCAAAAATGTCATAGTATAGTAAGGCTTCAAAAACCATGAAAAAATGTCATAGTATAGTAAAGCTTCAAAAACCATGAAAAAATGTCATAGTATAGTAAAGCATGAAAAATGGTCAAAAAATGTCATAGTATAGTAAGGTGTCAAAATCATCAAAAAATGGTCAAAAAATGTCATAGTATAGTATGGTGTCAAAAACCATGAAAAAATGTCATAGTATAGTAAGGTGTCAAAAACCATGAAAAAATGTCATAGTATAGTAAGGTGTCAAAAAATGGTCAAAAAATGTCATAGTATAGTATGGGTCAAAACATGAAAAAATGGCATAGTATAGTAAGGTGTCAAAAATGGTCAAAAAATGTCATAGTATAGTAAGGTATGTAAAATTGGTCAAAAAATGTCATAGTATAGTAAGGTGTCAAAAATGGTCAAAAAATGTCATAGTATAGTAAGGTGTCAAAAATGGTCAAAAAATGTCATAGTATAGTAAGGTATGAAAATGGTCAAAAAATGTCATAGTATAGTATGGGGTCAAAACCATGAAAAATGTCATAGTATAGTAAGGTGTCAAAATGGTCAAAAAATGTCATAGTATAGTATGGGGTCAAAAACATGGTCAAAAAATGTCATAGTATAGTAAGGTGTCAAAAATGGTCAAAAAATGTCATAGTATAGTAAGGTATGAAAATTGGTCAAAAAATGTCATAGTATGAAACCATGAAAAAATGTCATAGTATAGTAAGGTGTCAAAAATGGTCAAAAATGTCATAGTATAGTAAAGGTATGAAAATTGGTCAAAAAATGTCATAGTATAGGTAGGGTGTCAAAACCATGGTAAAAATGTCATAGTATAGTAAGGGTGTCAAAATGGTCAAAAAATGTCATAGTATAGTAAGGTATGAAAAATTGGTCAAAAAATGTCATAGTATAGTATGGGGTCAAAACTGAAAATGTCATAGTATAGTAGGTGTCAAAAATGGTCAAAAAATGTCATAGTAGTAAGGTGTCAAATGGTCAAAAAATGTCAGTATAGTAAGGTATGAAAATTGGTCAAAAAATGTCATAGTACAAAACCATGAAAAAATGTCATAGTATAGTCAAAAATGGTCAAAAAATGTCATAGTATAGTAAGGTATGAAAAATTGGTCAAAAAATGTCATAGTATAGTAAGGTGTCAAAAATGGTCAAAAAATGTCATAGTATAGTAAGGTGTCAAAAAAATGTCATAGTATAGTAAGGTATGAAAATGGTCAAAAAATGTCATAGTATAGTAAGGTGTCAAAAATGGTCAAAAAATGTCATAGTATAGTAAGGTGTCAAAAATGAAAAAATGTAGTATAGTAAGCAAAAATGTCATAGTAAAGGTGTCAAAAATGAAAAAATGTCATAGTATAGTAAGGTACAAAAAATGTCATAGTATAGTAAAAAATGAAAAAATGTCATAGTATAGTAAGGTGTCAAAATGGTCAAAAAATGTCATAGTATAGTAAGGTCAAAAATGGTCAAAAATGTCATAGTATAGTAAAAAAAAGTCATAGTCAAAAAATGTCATAGTATAGTAAGGTGTCAAAAATGAAAAAATGTCATAGTATAGTAAGGTCAAAAACATAGTATAGTATGGGGTCAAAAAATGAAAAAATGTCATAGTATAGTAAGGTGTCAAAAATGGTCAAAAAATGTCATAGTGGTCAAAAATGGTCAAAAATGTCATAGTATAGTAAGGTGTCAAAAAATGAAAAAATGTCATAGTATAGTAAGGTATGAAAATTGGTCAAAAAATGTCATAGTATAGTATGGTGAAAAAATGTCATAGTATAGTAAGGTGTCAAAATGGTCAAAAAATGTCATAGTATAGTAAGGTGTCAAAAATGGTCAAAAAATGTCATAGTCAAAATGAAAAATGTCATAGTATAGTAAGGTCAAAAATGGTCAAAAAATGTCATAGTATAGTAAGGTGTCAAAAATGGTCAAAAAATGTCATAGTATAGTAAGGTGGGTCAAAAAATGTCATAGTATAGTAAGGTTAAAAAATGTCATAGTATAGTAAGGTCAAAAAATGTCATAGTATAGTATGGGGTCATGAAAAAATGTCATAGTATAGTAAGGTGTCAAAAATGGTCAAAAAAATGTCATAGTATAGTAAGGTGTCAAAATGTCAAAATGTCATAGTATAGTAAGGTATGAAAATTGGTCAAAAAATGTCATAGTATAGTATGGGTCAAAAACCATGAAAAATGTCATAGTATAGTAAGGTGTCAAAAATGGTCAAAAATGTCATAGTATAGTAAGGTGTCAAAAATGGTCAAAAATGTCATAGTCAAAAAAATGTCATAGTATAGTATGGGGTCAAAAACCATGAAAAAATGTCATAGTATAGTAAGGTGTCAAAAAATGGTCAAATGTCATAGTATAGTAAGGTGTCAAAATCAAAAATGTCAAAATGTCATAGTATAGTAAGGTGTCAAAAATGTGTCATAGTCAAAAATGGTCAAAAAATGTCATAGTATAGTATGGGGTCAAAATGAAAAAATGTCATAGTATAGTAAGGTGAAAATGGTCAAAAAATGTCATAGTATAGTATGGGGTCAAAAATGAAAAAAATGTCATAGTATAGTAAGGTGTCAAAAATGGTCAAAAAATGTCATCAAAAATGGTCAAAAATGTCATAGTATAGTAAGGTATGAAAATTGGTCAAAAAATGTCATAGTATAGTATTCAAAAACCATGAAAAAATGTCATAGTATAGTAAGGTGTCAAAAATGGTCAAAAAATGTCATAGTATAGTAAGGTGTCAAAAATGGTCAAAAAAATGTCATAGTATAGTAGCAAAAAATGTCAAAAAATGTCATAGTATAGTATGGGGTCAAAAACCATGAAAAATGTCATAGTATAGTAAGGTGTCAAAAAATGGTCAAAAAATGTCATAGTATAGTAAGGTGTCAAAAAAAAATGTCCAAAAAATGTCATAGTATAGTATGGGGTCAAAAATGAAAAAAATGTCATAGTATAGTAAGGTATGAAAAATGGTCAAAAAATGTCATAGTATAGTAAGGTGTCAAAAAATGAAAAATGTCATAGTATGTAAGGTGTCAAAAATGGTCAAGTCATAGTATAGTATGGGGTCAAAAACCATGAAAAAATGTCATATAGTATGTCAACAATGTCATAGTATAGTAAGGTGTCAAAAAATGAAAAAAATGTCATAGTATAGTAAGGTATGAAAATGGTCAAAAAATGTCATAGTATAGTATGGGGTCAAAAACCATGAAAAAATGTCATAGTATAGTAAGGTGTCAAAAAATGGTCAAAAATGTCATAGTCATAAAAATGTCATAGTATAGTAAGGTGTCAAAAATGGTCAAAATGTCATAGTATAGTAATGAAAATTGGTCAAAAAATGTCATAGTATAGTATGGGGTCAAAAACCATGAAAAAATGTCATAGTATAATAAGGTGTCAAAAATGGTCAAAATGTCATAGTATAGTAAGGTATGAAAATTGGTCAAAAATGTCATAGTACAAAAAAAAATGTCATAGTATAGTAAGGTATGAAAATTGGTCAAAAAATGTCATAGTATAGTAAGGTATGAAAATTGGTCAAAAAATGTCATAGTATAGTAAAAATGAAAAAAAATGTCATAGTATAGTAAGGTGTCAAAAAATGGTCAAAAAATGTCATAGTATAGTAAGGCAAAAAAAATGTCATAGTATAGTCAAAAACCATGAAAAAAGTATAGTAAGGCAAAAAATGTCATAGTATAGTAAAAAATGAAAAAATGTCATAGTATAGTAAGGTCCAAAAAATGTCATAGTATAGTAAAGCAAAATGGTCAAAAATGTCATAGTATAGTAAGGTGTCAAAAAATGGTCAAAAAATGTCATAGTAAGTAAGGTGTCAAAATGGTCAAAAAATGTCATAGTATAGCAAAAAATGTCATAGTATAGTAAGGTGTCAAAAAAAAAAAATGTCATAGTATAGTAAGGTATGAAAATTGGTCAAAAAATGTCATAGTATAGTATGGGGTCAAAAACCATGAAAAAATGTCATAGTATAGTAAAAAAACAAAAAATGTCATAGTATAGTCAAAAATGGTCAAAAACATAGTATAGTCATGTGTGTACAAAAAATGTCATAGTATAGTATGGGGTCAAAAACCATGAAAAAATGTCATAGTATAGTAAGGTGTCAAAAATGTCAAAACATAGTATAGTAAGGTGTCAAAAATGGTCAAAAATGTC
Organism: Lates calcarifer; assembly: GCF_001640805.2. NCBI lineage: Eukaryota > Metazoa > Chordata > Actinopteri > Centropomidae > Lates > Lates calcarifer. Next base: position 3,043,447 of record NC_066841.1, on the reverse strand, counting down.
ATAGTATAGTAAGGTGTCAAAAAAAAATGTCATAGTATAGTAAAAAATGTGTCATAGTATAGTAAGGTGTCAAAAATGGTCAAAAAAATGTCATAGTATAGTAAGGTGTCAAAAATGGTCAAAAAATGTCATAGTATAGTAAGGTGTCAAAAATGTCAAAAATGTAGTATAGTAATGAAAATGTCAAAAATGTCATAGTATAGTACAAAAATGAAAAAATGTCATAGTATAGTAAGGTGTCAAAAAGGTCATGTCATAGTATAGTAAAAAATTGGTCAAAAAATGTCATAGTATAGTAAGGTGTCAAAAATGAAAAAAAATGTCATAGTATAGTAAGGTATGAAAATTGGTCAAAAAATGTCATAGTATAGTATGGGTCAAAAACCATGAAAAAATGTCATAGTATAGTAAGGTGTCAAAAAATGGTCAAAAAAATGTCATAGTATAGTAAGTGTCAAAAAATGGTCAAAAAATGTCATAGTATAGTAAGGTGTCAAAAATGAAAAAATGTCATAGTATAGTAAGGTATGAAAATTGGTCAAAAAATGTCATAGTATAGTATGGGGTCAAAAACCATGAAAAAATGTCATAGTATAGTAAGGTGTCAAAAATGGTCAAAAATGTCATAGTATAGTAAGGTGTCAAAAAAAAATGTCATAGTATAGTAAGGTGTCAAAATGTCAAAAATGTCATAGTATAGTAAGGTATGAAAATTGGTCAAAAAAATGTCATAGTATAGTAAGGTGTCAAAAATGGTCAAAAAATGTCATAGTATAGTAAGGGGTCAAAATGAAAAATGTCATAGTATAGTAAGGTGTCAAAAATGGTCAAAAAATGTCATAGTATAGTAAGGTGTCAAAATGAAAAAATGTCATAGTATAGTCAAAAATGTCATAGTATAGTATGGGGTCAAAAAATGAAAAAATGTCATAGTATAGTAAGGTGTCAAAAATGGTCAAAAAAATGTCATGTATCAAAAATGAAAAATGTCATAGTATAGTGTCAATGGTCAAAATGTCATAGTACAAAAAATGTCATAGTATAGTCAAAAAATGAAAAAAATGTCATAGTATACAAAATGGTCAAAAAATGTCATAGTATAGTAAGGTGAAAATTGGTCAAAAAATGTCATAGTATAGTAAGGTGTCAAAAATGGTCAAAAATGTCATAGTATAGTAAGGTATGAAAATTGGTCAAAAAAATGTCATAGTATAGTAAGGTCAAAAATGTCATAGTATAGTATGGGGTCAAAAACCATGAAAAAATGTCATAGTATAGTAAGGTGTCAAAAATGGTCAAAAAAATGTCATAGTATAGTAAGGCATGAAAATTGGTCAAAAATGTCATAGTATAGTAAGGTGTCAAAATGAAAAATGTCGTAGTATAGTAAGGTATGAAAATTGGTCAAAAAATGTCATAGTATAGTATGGGTCAAAAACCATGAAAAAATGTCATAGTATAGTAAGGTGTCAAAAATGGTCAAAAAATGTCATAGTATAGTAACAAAAATGGTCAAAAAATGTCATAGTATAGTAAGGTGTCAAAATGGTCAAAAAAATGTCATAGTATAGTAAGGTATGAAAAAATTGGTCAAAAAATGTCATAGTATAGTAAGGTGTCAAAAACCATGAAAAATGTCATAGTATAGTAAGGTATGAAAATAAAAAATGTCATAGTATAGTAAGGTGTCAAAAATGGTCAAAAAAATGTCATAGTATAGTAAGGTGTCAAAATCATAGTATAGTACAAAAAATGTCATAGTATAGTAAAAAATGAAAAAATGTCATAGTATAGTAAGGTGTCAAAAATGGTCAAAAAAATGTCATAGTATAGTAAGAAAAATGGTCAAAAAATGTCATAGTATACAATCGTCAAAATGGTCAAAAAATGTCATAGTATAAGTAAGGTGTCAAAAATGGTCAAAAATGTCATAGTATAGTAAGGTGTCAAAAAAAAAAATGTCATAGTATAGTAAGGTATGAAAATTGGTCAAAAAAATGTCATAGTATAGTATGGGGTCAAAAACCATGAAAAAATGTCATAGTATAGTAGGGTGTCAAAAAATGGTCAAAAAATGTCATAGTATAGTAAGGTGTCAAAAATGGTCAAAAAATGTGTATCAAAAAATGTCATAGTATAGTAAAAATGAAAAATGTCATAGTATAGTAAGGTGTCAAAAATGGTCAAAAAAATGTCATAGTATAGTAAAAAAAATAAAAAATGTCATAGTATCAAAAATGTCAAAAATGTGTCATAGTATAGTAAGGTATGAAAATTGGTCAAAAAATGTCATAGTATAGTATGGGGTCAAATGAAAAAATGTCATAGTATAACAAAAAATGTCCAATGGTCATAGTATAGTAATGTCAAAAATGGTCAAAATGTCATAGTATAGTAAAAAAACCATGAAAAAAGTCATAGTATAGTAAGGTGTCAAAAATGGTCAAAAAATGTCATAGTATAGTAAGGTATGAAAATTGGTCAAAAAATGTCATAGTATAGTAAGGGGTCAAAAAAAAAAAAAATGTCATAGTATAGTAAGGTGTCAAAAATGGTCAAAAAATGTCATAGTATAGTAAGCAATGGTCAAAAAATGTCATAGTATAGTAAGGTGAAAAACAAAAAATGTCATAGTATAGTAAGCAAAAAATGTCATAGTATAGTCAAAAACCATGAAAAAATGTCATAGTCAAAAATGGTCAAAAATGTCATAGTATAGTAAAAAATGGTCAAAAAATGTAGTATAGTAAGGAAAACAAAAAATGTCATAGTATAGTCAAAAATGTGTCATCAAAAAATGTCCCAAAAAATGTCATAGTATAGTAAGGTGTCAAAATGGTCAAAAAATGTCATAGTATAGTATGGGGTCAAAAACCATGAAAAAAATGTCATAGTATAGTAAGGTGTCAAAAATGGTCAAAAAATGTCATAGTATAGTAAGGTGTCAAAAATGTGTCATAGTATAGTAAGGTATGAAAATTGGTCAAAAATGTCATAGTATAGTATGGGGTCAAAAACCATGAAAAAATGTCATAGTATAGTAAGGTGTCAAAAATGGTCAAAAATGTCATAGTATAGTAAGGTGTCAAAAATAAAAAATGTCATAGTATAGTAAGGTATGAAAATTGGTCAAAAAATGTCATAGTATAGTATGGGGTCAAAAATGAAAAAAATGTCATAGTATAGTAAGGTGTCAAAAATGGTCAAAAAATGTCATAGCAAAAAATGAAAAAATGTCATAGTATAGTAAGTGTCAAAAATGGTCAAAAATGTCATAGTATAGTCAAAAAATGTCATAGTATAGTATGGGGTCAAAAAACCATGAAAAATGTCATAGTATAATAAGGTCAAAAATGGTCAAAAAATGTCATAGTATAGTAAGGTATGAAAAATTGGTCAAAAAATGTCATAGTATAGTAAGGTGTCAAAAATGGTCAAAAAATGTCATAGTATAGTAGGTATAAAATTGGTCAAAAAATGTCATAGTATAGTAAGGTAAAAATTGGTCAAAAAATGTCATAGTATAGTATGGGGTCAAAAAATGAAAAAATGTCATAGTATAGTAAGGTGTCAAAAATGGTCAAAAAATGTCATAGTATAGTAAGGCATCAAAAATGTCATAGTATAACAAAAACCATGAAAAAATGTCGTAGTATAGTAAGGTAAAAATTGGTCAAAAAATGTCATAGTATAGTAAAAAAATGAAAAATGTCATAGTATAGTAAGGTGTCAAAAATGGTCAAAAAAAATGTCATAGTATAGTAAGGTGTCAAAAACCATGAAAAAAAAATGTCATAGTATAGTAAGGTGTCAAAAATGGTCAAAAATGTCATAGTCAGTAAAAAATGTCATAGTATAGTCAAAAAATGGTCAAAAATGGTATAGTAGCAAAAAATGTCATAGTATAGTAAGGTGTCAAAAAATAAAAAAAATGTCATAGTATAGTAAGGTATGAAAATTGGTCAAAAAAATGTCATAGTCAAAAATGAAAAATGTCATAGTATAGTAAAAAAATGGTCAAAAATGTCAATAGTATAGTAAGGTGTCAAAAATGGTCAAAAAATGTCATAGTAT